>NW_019272023.1:5683074-5745431 GCF_002738345.1 Cucurbita maxima | reverse complement strand
AAAAAAAAAAAAAAAAAAAAAAAAAAAAAAAAAAAAAAAAAAAAAAAAAATTACGTTAAAAAAACAAAGATAATAAATAAATAAACTCTTCCCCACCTCTCTCATCCTCTTAAGCCAAATTTCATGCTAAATGAAATACGATTAAGGTGAGGTCACTTTGTTAAGGTAATATTAAATCTTCCTTTTCTTTTATCCTAATTTTATTTTTTAGAAAATCACATACAATTATAGTTAAATCTTCCCTAAAATGTGGTAATTATTTAGATTTGGGTTAGAAATGAAATGTCAATAATTTTATATGAATTCTAGTCAATCACATCAATCAGTAATATCAAATTAGTAATTTTATATCCATGACTAAATCGATTAAAAAATTGACCAAGAATATTTGTGGACAAAATATATTATAAAATAAATGATAGTATCTAATAAATTGTATGTAAAGTAGGTATTATATTGTTAGACGCATTTATATCCCAATAAAGATTAAATCTAAATGGAAAGATTTAATAATTTGTTAGATACTTAACAAAATTTAAGAATTAAAATTATGGAAGGAATTCGATGAACATCTTTAATAGGGTGAAGCGTCTTGGCATAAGTGGAAATGAATTCAAAGGACGAAAGCAAGTTAATTTGGAGTTAGGTAGAACTTCAGCTAAGGCCACTTACTTTAAGGCCACCCAAGTAAGTGGCCTTACTATCGACATGGTTATATTCGATGTTGACACGTGCCATGTGGTTTTGCACGTATCATATATATTGATATGTGTAAATTGTTTATGGATCGGAATGCTTATGATATGATATGTATATAATATAATATAATATGTGAATTGTATGACAATACTTATAGTACGATGTGTTCAATGATATGTTTGAGAGAGGATACGAGAAAGATGCACTAAATGTAATGTAACGACAGGAGTGAGATATGTTCATGAAACATTAAGGTTATATTACATATTGAAGTGCTATGGATATGAGAGATTGATAAAACGATATGGTCACGATCAATTGATAAAAGAATACGATTATATTACGGATAGAAATGGATAGGATTATGATAGATTGATAGAACGATAGCATTAGGATACATTCCTGTAACGATATGACTAAGGTATGTTCCTGTAATGATATGACTATGATATGTATAAAAACGTTAAGACTATGATAAGTTAGGGAGCGATATGACCACGAAGTGTTTACGATATGATATGATTATGATACTGATATGAAAATGATATGAAATATGTTATGGTACGAGATATGTGATAAATTGACATGTTTATGATATGATATATTGTTATGCGATATGTTATGGTATGATATGTATATGATGAAATGTTATGTTGAAAACATGGAACGTTATATTATGTACAACATGATATGAATGACATAAAATCACTATAAATGACATGAAATATGTTGGATTTTATGTCCTACGACTCATAGTTTGTAAACAAAAACATATTCTATTTTCAATAAAGTTATTATTGTTGTTTATTCAGTAAAGATTATTATTGAATAAAGTGAACTTCACGATTATTAATCTAAGTCCAATAAGCTAAGAACACTCTGACTATAGTATGATTATTTGAACTATATGTAGACACATAAGAGTAGATCAAGCTCAAGTATATAGTCAAAATGATCTATAGTACAAGGATAAGACTGAGTACCTTATCCTAGGGACACTATGGATGCGGCTCACTTTTGTGTATATGACATAAACAATGTGATTACCAAATTGTACATGCGGAGACATGTGAGTGGGGGCGTCCTATGCAATGAGTATTGCATATGATAGGACCATGAAGAAAATCACTCTCACTTTATAATGTCGCTTACTGCTGAGACTGATTTTCTTTTCATTCGATGACCTAGGTAACTTGAACTTAATCCTGAGCTAACCATGAACTCTTGTTTATTCGGAATTATCCTTAGATTTGCATGGGTGAGAGTGACTCAAGTTCGCCGACTCAATATGCCTCCCATTTCAGGGGTAAGACTGGGTAAATGGCTGGGGACGTGAGGTTCAAGATGGAATTCACTCCTACCCACTTTTAGGGATAGAAGAGAGGTAGTTCCCTTAAATACTGACTCCAAGTCTTGAACAAGGGGCCCCATCCTCTCATTGGCATGAGAGGGATTCAGTTTACTGGTTGCGAACAACTATGAAGGATCGACTTACTAATCATGGTTATATCAAATGAACAGAAATATATCTATAGTGAGGGGAGTGCAACTACTAGGCTATAGTAGAATGTCCTAGTAGTTAACGAATGTTGGTTAACAAGGTTAATGAGTTTAACCGGTTAATTTTGGATAGTTGGAGCCCATGATCTTTAGGTCCATTAGGTTCCTCTGCTAGCTCATATCGGACTAAACCATAGAACAGTGTGACGAGTGAGTTCGAAGTGTTCGAATTCAAATTAGGGAGAATGCGCTACATATATACGATATATTTAACCGCATTTTTGTTTTATTTACGAATTAAACAAAAAGAGAGAATCTAAGATATTTAAATAAAATTTAAATATTTTAATCAAATATGCGTCGGAATTAATTGAGATTGACATTTGAATTAATATTAAATATTAATTAAATAGTTTAATTAATCATTTAATATTACTTTAATTTGAAATTAATAATTCAAATTGATGGTTGAAACAAAATAAAGAAAGTCAAAATGTTAGACATCATTTAATGGAAAAATAACATGTTAGTGGAATTCTGAGATGTCAAAATTTGGTTTAACCAAACTTCCATGCTTGCCAAATAAACCCCACAAATTTGAGTAAAGTTTTGAGTGTCAAAATTTGGTTAACTCAAGCATGCATGGTTGCCACATAATTCCAAACTTTTGAGTGGAATTTTGAGTGTCAAAATTTGGTGATCTCAAATTTGCATTAACATGCAAACATGACTCTAGAAATAGAGTGATCATGGTACATGGAAGGTTGTCTTTTGAAAAAAAAACCTTGAGAAAAACCTCTCACAAACTCTCTCTCCATATATACTAAATCCCTTCAAGTTTAGTCATTCACTGGATTCCACAATCCCATTCTAAAGTCGAAGAATAGTGGAGAAGACACTAGTGGTGGTTCGAAACCGGTTCGCGAGGAAAAAGAAACTTGAGCGACAAAAGGTTAGTATTCAAACTCATTAAATTTTAATGTTTTTGAAGATGCTAGCTAATTCACTATAATTGATGTACTTAGAGTGCCTAAGATTCAAATTGCTTCCGCATGTGTTATATTAACACCATCAAAATATAACCCCGTTAGAATTATGTACGATATGTGAACTGAAAAATGAGAAATGGTATGATATGAATGAAAAATGATAGCGGGGTTATATTTCCATCACAAGGGTACAGACGCATACACCGCTAGACAGGAGAACTATCATTATGTTTTACATAATGTTGTTGTGACGATTACTAATTCTAATGGTTGTCTGGCATAAAGAGTTACTAGAGCATGCTACCCGACAAAGAAAGGGGCCTAGTGATCTGCGAACTAACTGGTGAGTCCATACTTGCACGTATGAGCTGTGTAGAGAATATGGTACACATCCAATCTCCTCGTTAGGATAGTGTCATAGGAAAATAGACTGATATGATAGATCCTGTCATTGCATTCGCAAGCTTGTTGCATTTAACCCTAGTAGTGGGGTTACTTACTGAGTATTTCTTTAAATTCTTAAGTCACGTGCTACTTCTATTTTAGGTTAAGGTAGAACATTCCTATACGACTAACGACGACATCGAACTCGAGACCATGACACATGCAAAAGATAGTCGCATCTATTTTCTTAGATTTAGACTAGAATAATATGTTTTTTATTTAAATGTTTATTTATTTTATTTAGTCTATTGTGCCTTATTTAAAGGTGTTTTCAAAACAATTAAGTCAATAACTGTATTTTAAGATAAAGGTGACGTTTTATGAAAGATTAAATAAAGTATTTTTGCATTCAATATTCATGATATGTATATAGTGACAACCTTAAATTAAGTAGAAAATTATGGGTCGTTACACCAACCAAGTAAGTGGTCCTATCGTTGTTTGGTTATAACTGTGTGCTGATTGATGACGCGTGGTTGTGGCTTCGCATGTGTCTTATGCTCGTATATGTAAATTGCTATGAAATGTTATGTGAATGTTGCACTATATGTGATAAATTGATATGCTTATGATATGATATATTGCGATATAATATGGTATGATATGTTGAGTGACTTTTATGATATATAATATGGTATAATATGTGCATGATGTGAATTGATATGTGCAAAGACATGATAAGTTATGATATAGTTTATGTACAACAAGAATGATATGTGTTATGTTTAACATGAAAAATGAGAACTAGCATGAAATACAACCTTAATACACACATGGAAGATACGAGAAACACTGATAAAATGATATGATGTGAAGGAAGACGCTAGTGGAGTTGTAATGATAATGAAATGGAAAATGTTGGGACCTCATACATTATTGTGTGTTCATACATCAGGGGATACCCCTTCTCCTTCATGATAGTACGAATGCGTACGCTACGAGACAAGAAAACGATCATTATGTTTATCAAAATGCTGCTTGACGGTCGTTATTCTTAACGGATGTCCAGCATCAACAGCTACCAAAGAATGCTCACTCGACCAGAAAGGGACTTAGGAGGTGTGCGAACCGATTGGTAGGTCCATATTCGCACGAGTGGACCATGTGTAGGGGAATTAAGTACAGATCCAATTGCCTGTTTAGGATAGCTTTCATAGGAAATTAAGAACTTATGAAATTGTATATGTTAGTATATGACCATAATAGGGGGTCGCTTACTGAGTATCTCTTAAAATACTCAAATCAGTGCTACTCTTATTTTTCAAGTAAAGGCGAGGTATCCTTGCATGGCTAACGATAGTGTCGCAATTCATGACCCTGACACATGTATAGGATAATTACATTTATTTTGTTAGACTTAGGTCAGGATGAATGCTTTTAATTTTAATGTTTATTTATTCCATTTAATATTTCAACGTGTCGTATTAAATATGTTTTCGAATACGTAAGTCCATGACAGGATGAAATTTATGTTTTATGATGATTTTTAATACTTATTTCTGCATAAAAATGATTACATTAGGGCGACCGTAGCAATTCTAAACAGAAATCTAGAGTTGTAATATCGATTTACTCTTCATATTCATCCTAAATCTTCCCAATTCTTATATTAAGCTTATGAACTTGTATGAATGAACTTGTATAAAAATGATTACATTAGGGCGACCCTATAATGTGTATTAGGTAAGTGATTGTTGTAATCCTTTTACTTAGTAAGGTATTAACTTAAATAAGAGACAAATATGTTTTAGAACCAATCTACTTTAAATATTCTGCATAATCATTGCGGATGTTTTTTTTGTTGCACTTTTTCTACATTTCAATTTCTTTCTTTTTTGTCCTCTAGTCAAACGACGGTTGCTTGTTAATTATATAATTGTGTTTTTTTTTAATGATTTGAGAGTGAATTAGGTCAAACCAGACATGTGACAAATATACATGATAACAATATAGAGAAGTATATTTCTTTAATTGTGACTGATAATAGCAATAAACTAATAATTGATTTTAGATTTTATTTTTTAATGTTGCTTTCAAAGTGTTGTTTATCAACTTTTTTTTCAAATTTTAGGAATATCATTAAATTAATATACTCGAAATCAAATAGATCATATACTCGAAATCAAATACATCAATGCACTAGTGATATACTACATGATATATTAAACATATATTATGTTTTATGTTTAAGAAAGTATAGTAATGATTGTCTATCAATGAAATTGAATACCAAGTAGTGGATAAAAATGATCATATATTTGAAATATTATTTCGTTTGACATATAATGTTATAGTCAAATTGAAAAAAAAGAAAGAGAGTATATATATATACATTTCACTTCGTCTTCTTCTTTTCTCAGATAAGAGTTTTCTTCGGAACCAAATCTCCTAACGAACCTATACTTTAGACCCAAATCACTAACTAAACCTGCCAAAACTAAACTCACACATTTTGCTTGACCCAACAATGCTTTGGCCTAGTTCACATGTGAGAGGGAGGTAAGTAAGTTTATTGAAATGTCTTTAGGCGAGCTTGGACCAATTGGATGATGTTTGATTGACACATAACTTGTAGCTTATTATGTGTTATTACTTATGATATGATATACTTACGATCTATTTTGATGTAAGTACTTTTGGTATATTAATTCATATATGTTATGGTACTTTTGACGAATCATATATCATAAGTATAAATAATATGTTATGCACATGTATCATAGGGAATTCATGTCATAAAAAGTATGGAAGTATGATGTGCATCATAACTATGTATCATGATTTAAAATGTGGGATTTCATTCATGTTGTATATCACGAGCATGAGTTAGTTTCCCAATATATATTATGTACAAATGTGTACACTATGTTATGACGCTTCTATCTTTCTGTTGATTTCTGACAGCATGAGTATGTATACGAGCTCATCTAATAGGTTTATACGTGCATGCATGAACTATGTGTAGAGAAGTACTGTACATTTAACTCTACTTTTTTGCGTAGAGTCCAAAGAATAGTTACAAAAAGTAGGCTTCACCTTGAACCATGTTGCATCTATATTTTCGATCATAATAGTGGAATCACTCACGGAATATTTTTAAATACTTAATCTATGTTTAACATTATTTAGGCAAATGTAAGGACCCCTTGTACAAATGACGGCATTAGTGGATGATACCATGGAATCAAATCTTGATCGCATATATATATATATTTTTTTTCCATTTAGGTAATAGATTAATGTTAGAATAGGTCAACAATATTTTATTTTTAAAAATTTTGATAGAAAAGGTGGTTTTTCCTGTTGAGATGAATGTATGAACAGCGTGAGTCAACCATTTGAATTGGAATGCTGTAGAGGTTGAGGATGTTATGTTACCTCAGATTGGTAGATATCAAGCGGAGAAGGTCTCAAAAACAAGGATTCTCTGCAGTTGGAAACTTTATACCAATAACAAATCAATAATAAAAGATCAAAAATAATATATCTAATATTAAGTGCATCATCAACGCATCATTGTAGTTTAGTACGAGGTTGTAACATAAAACTTATGGGAAAAAAGTTCAAATATATAAATAATATTATATATTGTTGATTTATATAACATCTCAAACTAATATAATATTGCACTTCAACACACGACACTAATCATTCAATGAGATACGTCAACCATTAGATTCACAATGTTAAAATCCAATGAATAACTCCTAGATTCTCACAATGTCAGTAACATATAAAGAAACTTGTGACTATAAATTAGTTATGAAATTACTAAAAAAGACTAAAGAAAAATTCATTATAAATTAGAAATTTGAGGTAATGAAAACTTACAAGTAACATGCTTCCGAATTATTTATAGAAAAAAAATTCATTATAACTTCATGTAATGAAAGCCTACAAGTTTCTTTTTGAGGAAGAAGAGGGTTTGGAAACTGTGCGAAGCCATCCAGAGGCATCAACCCTATTTGTGAATTTTGAGAGATATATACTTCGTTTGTAATTGCATCCTAAACCTATAGTTTTGGCGCCTTCATCCATGACCGGTAGGCTTCTGCACTAAAAATCGTTAATATCTTTCCAGTTTAGGCCCCTACACAATCCAAAGCCTCAAACCAACTACTCCAAAAATTCTCCATAGATTAAACCAAAATGAGGTATACATCAACACAGTTGAGAAAGTGGAAAGAAAATCCCAGACAAGAAAACCAATATATCCAGGTAATAGGGGGAAGCCAAACAACAATTGATCTGTAAATTATGGTGAGAAGGCATCTGACCTTTCTCGTACCAATGAGTTTATCAATAATATTTTACGACTACCCCCTACTAGCTATATTTTCAAATGAAAAAGGATCTAATGGAAGGCTGCAACTTCTTTCTTGAAGTGTTCGAGCAGGTTCTCGATACTCATCACTGAGTGATCACCCTTATCTCTCACCCGTACACTCACCTGCCACAACACAAGGGTTCAATACTACACATTTAACTAAACCGGATAAGACTCGATCAAGATCATTCTTTGGGAAATAATACATACATATATACACACACATACATAGAAAATTTATATGGGAAAAGTGTATAGGACCATTAAATTGGGTAATTTTCGCCTTTTAAAGTAAAAACCAGGCAACGGAACAAACAAAGTCATTATAAGCGTTGAAACCTGTTCAGTGTTGGCCTCCTCCTCACCAACGACTAATATGAAGTTATATTGTGCCAACTGCGCTTCTCGCACCTGCAATAAACCAAGATAACCGTTGCTCATGCAAGGAATCTATCAATCTTAACCAACTATTAAATTAAGACTCACTAATCCATTGTATTGAGTAAACAGCATAATATGCTACAATAATCAGACGTATTAATTGTTTCAGACACATTTAAATTTCAAGAAACATTAAGGCAGGCAACTCACTTCTATGTTGAAGAACCAGCGAAGTAAGAAATGTTTAATTCAATAAGGCACAAAAGCATGAACATGAATAACTAAAGATAAATATATATTGAACTCACCTTCTTCTGAATCTTTCGGTCTGTTACATCTACATCAACATAAAAACCAGCATCATGAATTAAATCACGCACCTACAAAAAAAATAAAACAGCAAGATTAACCATGATCTATAAAACGTAACAGCCAGACAAGTCATGTACTCAATTTCCTGTGTATTGTACTACAGCATGTATTCATGTCAGAGGCTCTCTACATTTACATTTAATGAAAATAAACTTATATGGAGTGAGCAAATCCAACAATATATTAGGCTGAAGATTTTGAAAACTAGAATTTTGACAGTGAGACGTAGGAAAACAGATTCGTTGTAAGGAAATCAAACCAATAACACATCATCAAGTGCTACCTTCAGTGCATAAGATTGAGATTTTTCTGATACAGGGCAAACAATTGCTTGACGTGGACTAAGCCAAAAGGGCCACTTCCCTTTGTAGTGCTCCAACAAAATAGCAAACATTCTCTCAACAGACCCCAAGATTGCTCTATGAATCATAACAGGTCGCTCCCTTTTGGCCTCATCTTCTGCTGAGTAATACAAATCAAAGCGAGAAGGAAGCTGGAAATCCAACTGCAAATAAATAACCCCACGCGTAAATGTTTTTGTTTGGTTTTAAAGCCCACGCAACAAATGCAAACAAGATGTTACAAACATAAGTACATAATACCTGAAGGGTTGCACATTGAAATTTTCTTTTCAATGCATCGGATACACTAATATCTATCTTCGGTCCATAGAATGCACCATCTCCTTCATTGATCTATGTCAGATAATCCATTGGTCAAGGAGACACAAACCTCAAAAGGTAAAATAAGCAGAGAGCTAAAATGTTGTCAAAATAGATAGACATAAGATTTATACTAAGAAACACGGACACAGTTTCACACTAATTTCTAAAAATGTAGGACACGTTCACACTGGAGACTTTTTTAATAATATGTCTGCATATATTGTCGTAATGATACTTCTAAATAAATTAACTACTCAAATTGAACATAACAAAACAGCATTGGTTTCATTAATACATAAACGACAGTGAGAAGAAAGTTGTTGTCCAACAAAAATTACAACAGGAATATAAAGTACTCAATAGAAATTACATCTTCAATGGAGTGTAGACCATTGTTGATGGCGGGAGCATGCAGAGCCTTGTAGCTGCAGGGGTGCCTTTTAGATCGAGCCTTCTTCCTTCTTGTTATTTTACTATTAATTTAAACCTACTTCTCAAAACTTACGTATTTTTTTAAACCATTTTGATTTGACTCTACGGATATTACCTTTAAACTACTTTTATGTTAGTTTTGAATGCATATTTAAATTTTAAACTCCTTGAGTCTCCTATTTTACAAAAGAAAAATTTACAGCCTTTTTTACCTTTGAGTGTACGTATTTAACGACTTCCAATATTTGCATATCAGGAAATATCTAGGGGACTCCAATGCCTTGACCATTTATCTTCAAAAAATGAGATCTAACCCTTGTATAAGAACTTTTTTATGCCATGACAAAAATTACATTGTCATGAAATATTTCCACCTCCTTCACTCAATTTTTTATGCTTGGTCAAATATTGCCAAAGTGGTTTTGATTCATCCTCAATATTAGAAGAGATTGACAATATTAAGGAATGGTTGATGACAGACCACTATTGCTAGAGAGGAAATACCAAAACCCGACCTTTGCAGTGGTGGTCATTCAGCAAAGTGAATGGCGATCGTCAGCGGGATTTAATTGCAGACGAGAGGCAAAGGCTAATGGTTGAATCATTGGGGGAGTGTTGGACTTTATTTAAGGTTTGATTCTATTTAGAAGATAAAAAGTTAACAGGCTGGGCTTTTGACGTGAAACAAAATATAAATAAATAAATAAAAATGGGCTAGGTTTTGTTGTCTCCATGCTGTCAGATAATTAAAAAAAAAAAAAAAAGACGCACAAAATTTCTTGTCAGACACGTGACCGACGCTCGTCTGAGCATGTCCGTGTCGCACACGTGTTTGACACAGACACTTCATAAAAAATGAAAAATGAAATGTCCATGCTTTCTAGGATTTATAAAATAAAATCAGATAAGAAACAAATTCATCAAAGAACATGAAAACTTAATAATCTATAACCAAGTTCTAAAATAATAATAGAAATTTTTCGTTACTAAGAGCCAAAATGAAACAAGCTTGAAATACAAGAAAAGAAATGGAATACAAAATAACCACACATGATTCTCTTACGATCAAGAACACCAAACATACCCTTAACACCGTCTTAACAATATTACTAACCATCTCAATACCATTCCTATCAAATATTTTATACAGAGAGTGAACAAAAAAACTACGACAATTATAGAACGATGACTCTGCACTCATACTAGGGCTCAGCCTCACACAAAATTTTGTAAGTTTATGGACATACTTAAAAATGAGAAGAGGAATGGATAACAGTATCACTTTTTCCTAAGCAAGTTCTTAACACCATGGATGGCTCTCATAACCCATATTTGGGCCGTCCACATACCAAATTTGAGTGGGATATTGGTTTCAGAGAGATGGAATTCCCATAGAGGGGCTAGATAGTTTCTCAACAAGATTTCATTTGACAAACAAAAGTATTTAAACATACTATTCAAAATTGGAAGATTATGATCTCTTTCTGGTTGAGGCTTTTAAAAGAAGCAAAAGTTATTTGTAATTTGTACGATGAGTTGTGAGGTCTTAAGGCGGGGACTCAATGTAGCTAATGGGTCTGTGTGAAGGGTCTATTGCTGTGCCACTGCACGCCTGTGTGAATATAAGAGAATGTGGGTTAATTGAAATTCTAGGGTCATTTTTTTCCTAATATATAAAACCTCAAATCAATATATATATTTTTTTTCTATAGTTATTTTGAATAATAAAACCAAACAAAAAAAAAAAAAAAATCAATTCTGAAATTAGAAACAAGATATAATTGTTTCTCATTCGAGCCAAACCAGTCAATTTTGACTGGTTCAATTTGGATTGCTGATTCACCAATTTTTTCACTCCAGTAGGTTCTCACATAATCTAACACTAATGAAGTCAAAGGTTTCTACGTAATTACAACCACTTTTTTCCCTTGTTTCCATTAAATAACATCTTCACATGGCTCATTGGATGAATCTTCAAAAATTATTAGAGATAGCAACAATAGAATGAAACAACATAGAGCTACCTCTTCGGTATTCAAACTTTCTTTACCCCGGCTACCAAAATGTTATCACTGGAAATTTACTTAAATAGCCTTTTGAAATTGCAAGTAAAAGCCATGTTTTAAGAAAGGTTTCTACATAATTACGACCACTTTTTTCCCTTGTTTCCATTAAATAGTATCTTCACATGGCTCATTGGATTGATCTTCAAAAATTATTAGAGGTAGCAACAATAGAATAATACAAACATAGAGCTAACTCTTTGGTCCTCAAACTTTCATTTCCCGCTGCTACCAAGATGTTATCGCTGGAAATTTACTTAAATAGCCTTTTGAAATTGCAAGTAAAAGCCATGCTTTAAAAAAGCATATTAAGAAAATAGAAAACAATATGACAATGTAAGGTGACAAAAAGAAATAAAAAAGAAAAATCAGGAGAGTCCTAAAGAACCAAACTGATTTATAAGCAAGATCCACAAGTAGTGGCATAAATCTGCAAACACTTAAAAGATGGAATGGGGTATAGAGAGAGAGAGAGAGAGAGGAAAGATTCAATGAACAGGCTAAAATTTATTCATAAAGTGGCTATGTCAAATGCAGAGGATTCAAATTTAGCGAAATTCAATCAGGAGTGCAAAGAAATTTAACTAACACTAGGAAAAATGGTTAAAAACCAATTAAAGTGAATTCAAATTCGTGAGGTTCATGTCATTGTACTAGCATAGCAGTTAAGTGCATCGAAGATGAACATAATGCAGATTCAACCACAATTACAAGTACCTGCCAGGGCTTCCCAAACTCATTCAGTGCTTCTGTAAGTGCAGCTTCAGCTTTCTCCCATGTTTCCAAATCTCCAAGGTATTTCTCTGGCCTCTACAACATCACAATAAATACAAATAAGAAAAAGCAGTGAGATGTTAAACATGAACCTGTCATCCAACTGGTAAAGAGAAAAACGGCATACAAGTTGAGAGTTGAGTAGAGAGAGTATCAATGTTATAAAGATTCTGGGGCATATCTTTTGATAAATGGACATAGTAATCATTAAGATACATTCAAGGACTAGGACTCTAATAAGCCCAAGGCTAAAAGATTCTATCAAAGGAAAGGAAGCAAAGGTAGAAAATATGAAAAGTGCAAGAGTATCAGTGTTATAAAGATTCTGGGGCACATCTTTAGATAAATGGACATAGTAATCATTAAGATAAATACACGGACTAGGAGTTTAATAGGCCCAAGGTTAAAAGAATCTATCAAAGGAAAGGAAGCAAAGGCAGAAAATGTGAAAATTGCAAGCAGGAGTGTGTTGTTAATGGTGAATAAGGGTAGAAAGCGCATCATGGAGAATACTAGGCAGATAAAGTGAGATACGGTGGCATCTATCTTCTATTTCCCTCTTTTTGGTAAGGAGAGCATAAAGAGGAGCTCGACAATTATTACCCTAGAAACTTGAATATTTATCTCTAAAATCAATTAGAGGCTACATCTCTCAGTGGAATGAGGAAGTTTCAACTGAGAAACGTTAAGCTGTAGTAGAGATTAAAGCCGGGGGTAGAGGTGATTGTTCATGGATAAGATCTCCCACCCTACCTTTTATACTAGCAATAAGTCAATGGTATTTGCCCTTCATCGACAAATGAGAAAAAGTGACGCAGCCATCATCAATGTGCTCAAGGAACGTCAAATGAAGCAAGTGGCTAATGCTCATTAAATGAGATGGTGAATTCAAGGTTAATGAATACGTGTATCCTAAGCTGCATCTATGGCAAAGTATAATGAGAATATTTCAAAAGTAGGGCAGCAGCCTATAAGCTTGATTTGCTAGAGGATTCAACACACAACCATATTTTTCACGTATGGGGCCTTCACCATCAGAACTTACAAAGGAGTGGTGCTGAATGCTAACCCCAGGAACAAAAGACACACTCGATGCACCCAATGGTCAAGAGAGGCTCACTAAACTAGTAGGAAGTTCACCAGCCAGGGCAGCACGAAAGTCTTACAGCCTTTTTTGTTCCACATTACTGAGAGTTTAGCAAGAAAGAGTGAAGTGGGGTGGTATTTTTTTAGCAAACTGTTTTTGGTAAGTAGAGCATAAGGGGAAGCTTTGGAATTATATCTCTAAACTTGATGATTTTCTTTCTAAAATTGAAGTAATAGAAGTACACTAGAGTCCGCAGCTCTACATTAGTGCAAGGACATGTAAAACAGGCAAAACAGAAACAAAATACAACTTATACAGAAAGTCAACGTAAACAAGGATTGGTGTATTAGAGCCGAAGTTTTCATTCTTTTTATAAGAAAAATTATCATGCTTTTCAGTAACCAAAAACTAGCATGAATATGAAGGGGGCAAAACAGAAACATAATACAACTTATACAGAAAGTCAACGTAAACAAGGATTGGTGTGTTAGAGCCAAACTAACCAAAAAACTAGCATGAATGTAAAGGCAATATAATTTCAAATTCGAAACCTTTGAAACCTAGATTTACAAGTGACGCAACATTTCTAAATATTTTCACACTACAATAATTTTGTACAAGAAAACAGTTTCATCAAAAGAAGATTGATGAAGGGAAAGTAGGATGTGTCCTCCCTAACAAAAAATGCAACAGATATCATTACTGGAACTCAAATTAAGTGAAGGAAAGGACAAAGAAATATTCTTTAAATGCATTCTTTACTAAAATAAATACATATGCTTTGTAATCAATTTTTACAGAAAAATCATTTTCCTGTTACACCTCAAACAAAAAAAAAGAAAAAAAAGAAAAAAAAAAAGAAAAAAGGGAAAAAAAAAAGAGAAAAAAAAAAGGAACGGTAACATACCGTTGATAGCTTCAGCTCAAATGTGAACCCAAAAATGTCATAAGCATATTGGATGAACTCTAGGACTCCCCTGACTTCATCTTTTATCTATATAATGAACACAAAACATAAGAAAAGAGATGAGGATCTTAATAATCTCACAAATAATACTTGTCTGCATATCAATTAAATAATATTAACCTGTGACTCCCTACAGAAGATATGAGCATCATCCTGCAAAAATGGACTGAACTTATTAAGTAGTCGGTGTACGCATATAGAAATACCAACCAAATTAACATACCCAAAGAACCAAGCTAAGGAAACCATATGAAACCTATATAATAAGATGCTAACAAAATTATATCCAAGCACAATTTCATAAATACAACAGCATTTAGAAATACCTGCTGAAATCTTCTCACACGAGTCAATCCAGTCAGTGCCCCACTAGCCTCATTACGGTGCAAGACCCCAAAATCAGCTAACCGAAGAGGAAGTTCTGCAGATCAATAGTAAACATTAAAGAAACAATTGACCAATAGAAAAATCAAAAAGGAAAAAAAAAAGATAAATGAACAAATTCACTAAATGTGATAAGACTACAAAGATTTAAACCGAGTGTCAATGAGACTGCGGACATCACACTCACCAGAATAATTTTTTTTTTTAAAATACTGAGAAATTTTACATATTAACATGGATGCACCCAAACTTACCCCTATAAGAACGAACTCTATGCTGAAACATCAAACAGTGGCCAGGGCAATTCATCGGTTTCAATCCAAATTCCTGCTTTTCAATCTGTACAAGAATTTAGAAGCTCACACTGCTAACCTTATCCATTCACAAAGTCTTTACAATGGATATACCAAAAAATAAAAAATAAAAAAAAAAATATCCAAAATTTGCTTTTCCAGATTTTGATACGTTTGATCATCTGTCTCTTTTTTATTGCTTCAACTATGTTTTGTTTTCCTTCAAGCAGAAAACTATTGATGACATTGTTGTACAGTTAAAGACTTCATCCCTCGCATTTCTTTGGCTAGCAATTTTCTACAAGGATGATCCTTAAGAGGAAGTATGATCTCTCAGGAATATTTTTCTGGAAAACGATTAGCAACAAGTTCATCATATTTTCTCAACTTCCCTCAAGGCTCTGATAGTGCAATTTCTTTTTTTAGTATCTAAATGAATATACTCTCTTCAGGACTTCTGTGATTATATTTCTTTTGATATTCAAATCAATTGGAAAGCCTTGAATGGCTCTGGCTAGTTTGAAAGTCTACTTTACCTCGTGAAATCTCTTTTGGTTTAGTATGCAAGTTCCCTTTTAAAAAAAAATACGCATAAAGCCAATGTCTAGATATTATTTCAAGGCCGAACCTCAAATAAGAACATATTCTCCTTGTAATTTGCAGCATGACCAGACGTTTCCCATAGTTGCATATTGAACATATTTGGTGACACAACCTGCAAAAGAACTGAAAGTGTTAGGTATTAAGATATATCTATGAATTACAATTCTACAAGGACCAATAACATTGGATGTCAACCTCTTCATAACCTCGATCCCTATATTGAGCTCGCATAAACTCCATCAGTTTGTGGTAGATCCGAGCCCCATGAGGAAGGAAGAACCAGCTTCCAGGGCTACAATCGATATGACAAGAGGATTTCAAGAACAGTAATAGTCACAGGTGGCTACACTTTTGAGTAAATCAAGCACTTACCTAAGTGGATGACAAAAGAAAAGCTCCTGCTTTGTACCCAGTAATCTATGATCATACTTCTTTGCCTCCTCAAGCATATTGATGTATTCCTGCACAAACACAGACTTCAAAAATAAGATAGTGCCAACAAAAAGAAAGGAATAATATGCATGGAAAACCTTTTTAATGTATGCATGTGAAACTGAACTTTTCCGGTTGTAATCAAATCAACATATTAATTTTCAATCACAACCTAAGTTCAACACATCCTCATTGAATCAGCAAAAATATGTTGTTTATAAGAGCTAACACAAAGAAATTATAAAAAGCACCTTCAAACGGTTTTTATCAGGATAAGATATCCCATAAACTCTTTGTAGGCTTTCACGATCTTTACTTCCCCTCCAATAGGCCGATGATGCCTGAAATTTCAAATTAAGTATGACAGCTTCATAAATAAATATCAAAATGACAAAATACACAGAATAAAAGGCTAGAAGATAAGGCATCTCCTCCCGAGCACCCAAAAAATGGCTCTAATAAACAACCACAATCAAAGTTGGAAACACTAGAAAGAAAGAAAGAAAGAAAGAAAAGTTATTTGTGTAGGTTTTCTTAAGAGAGGATGCACTGTACAATCTCCCAAAAGCTACAAAAATCTCCATTTTGTTAGAATTTTGATTGATCCTTATAATCTAAATCAACCTAATGACAGCTCTGGTAGAGCTCTTTTAAATGATATAGCTTTTCCCTTAACCACCAATCTGAGAACTCCAGAAATGCCATATTTAAAACTTTGTGCATACACCAAGTCATTCCCAACGTGTAGTATAATCAGGATCAATGTACAGCTGAATTTATTTGTTTTGAAGAACATAGCTAATTGTTCTTCCAACTATATATCCCGGATAAGGTTTAAACATTACATTCAGATTTGAGTAAACAAGAAAATAAATAATTACCTTCAGGCATGCAAATGCCTTCACAAATGATGTATTTGGTATGTGGGGACCACGACATAAATCAACCAAGGGACCACATCTATAAACAGTGATAGTCTTGTCTTCTGGCAAATCATTTATGATTTCAACCTGATTAAAATCATACATAAATAGGAAAATTAGTGCTTCGACCCAATCATCAAATGAACTGCAAATTTTATTCAATTGCCTTGAATTTATTGTCAGAAAAGATTTCAAGAGCTTGTTCCCTTGAAACTTCAATGCGCTCAAATGGTTGTTTCTCCTGAAAATTAAAGAAAAAGAGATTGAATTATTCCGCTGACAACAATAATACTCTGTAATGATACACTCATGCATGAAACCAGATCATTGAATACTTTATTGGTAAGAATCTTGCAGCAGTTTATTTTCTAGCTAAAAAGACACTTATACAGTTAATAAATAGATGATAAGCAAGCACTAACAAAGTTGAGGAAGCAAAAGATCTGCACTGTAGTTTCTAGCTTCTCATACATTTTCACATCGTTTGACAATTTTATTACAAGAAAATATTGATTGTCAATTATTGATTCACAACTAGTCCTAAAAATTTGAACACCCAAAGGGATAGTATACTTGCACTGAGTCTTTACCCTCTTTATAACAAATGAAACTAAAGTTAACTAGGGTTAGGATGTGAACTCTCTAGCACAGCGCTACAGTATGCAAAATTGGTCACAAAACCTTGGCTGAGCCTTTATCATATGAGAAAGACAATGAAATTACAAGCAACACCAGTCCTCTCCCTTCCAAGGAAAGATAATAATGAAAGAAAGAAAAAAATAGTCATGAGCATTCTTTATATATATAACTATTAACATACTACTTCCACGTGTAAATTCATGCAAAAACATAAAAACCAGATTTTAATTATATGAAATAAGTGGGGTCAACTCCTTATCAAGAAAAATAAAAGAGGACAATACCGATACAGCCTTCAATGCACCAGACTCAATTTTCTTGAAGTGATCATCATTCAAGCCCAAATCATCATAAAAAGCATCATAATAGAATCCCTGACACGGAAGTCCAATTAGTCTATAGGAAACAAAACGGCAAGCATAAAAATTAGAGAAGGTACATACAGTGTTTATAAGAAACAATTCATTGTTGTACGAAACTTATAAAAGTATGTGACAATAACATCTTCCATTGGACAAGAGAGAAGCATAAGATTCAAAAAGAAGTGGCAAATTATGCCAAGATGTGGCTAGGTAAATAGCATTCTAAAAAATCTACTGTAGCCTCGTTCTTTTCCCCAAAAAAACCTTTGATTTCTTTCCATCCATATTCAAAGACACTCATCCTTCTTGATGGGGCAGCACTGTTCTTTGTAGGAGACAATTAAGGATTTGGATCAAATCCTTTGGAGATATGGGTTTGCTCACTCAATTCAGAACTCTTCCCTGGAGATGCTTGGTGTGTGGCTTGCTTGAAATAAATAATATGAAATGATCTAAACCTATATGTATGAACCCTAGAGTTTCATACTTTCCAGTTGTATTTCTTCCTTTTAGTTTTTGTTGTGGTAGACCCATAACCCTCTTTCCCCCAGTAGCAATTTGATCTCCCTCCACCTTCATCGCTCCCCTCACTAGGCTACGTCGCCCCCTATTTCAATACCAACTCACAATCCAATAGGTAATTTTCAACTCCATGGGTAATTTTCAACTCCATGTGCATTTGTAATAAGGAGAACTAGTGTTGTACCAATAACTTTTAGCATTGTAACTAAAATGAAACTCAAATTTGGTGCATCCGCATGGGTCAACCCTCTCTCTCATTCGTGACATTTTCACTCTCCCTCTCTGATAAACTCACTGTCATTTGAACTCTCCCTCTCCCACAAACTCATCTCTTTCCAACTTTTCCCCTCACACCATCCCCATTGAGCTAAGATTGTAAACCCAACCAGGCCCCAAATAAATATTTTGGCTATTTTCACCTATTTAGATATTGGTTCAATTTCACACACCAATAAATCAAAGTCAGCAGTTAAACACACATTTTAGCAAAAATATGAAGGAACTGAACTATGATCTCCCTAACTACAAAGGAGGTTTCAAATACACTACACCACAAAGATAATCCAGTCTCCAATCACTAGATAATTTGGGGGTTTTTTTTTTTTCTTCCAATCTAAGGATAGTTTATCCGATTAAGACACATATCCTCGACCTAAAAGTTTAAAAACCCCACCCCCCACAGGCCACATGTTACTGACCTCAGAAGAAAGATATATTCTAGATATTTTTCTCCAAAAGATGTTGGACGTTCTATCAAAAACAGGTCAAGGTCCTTCACCCTTGCTTTGGAATGTGACATTTGATATTGTCGGAAATTCCAAAAGAAGCAAGGTTCTTTTGATGGTCCTTGGCACACAGAGATCAATTCTCTTGATAAAATTCAAATAAAAATTGCTCTCTCCCCTTTATTATAAGAAACAAGAATACATTATGGACATAACCAAAAAATAAAGCCTAAGGGCAAGAGGAAGAGAGATCCCACTTCTACACCAAAAGACTAGAACAAAGATTTCCAATTTGATAAGATGATGGCCAAGGTGTAATTGAAAAAGAATCAAAAGAAGTTGACTTATACTCAAAAGTTCAATGATTTCCCTCGAGCAAAATTATCGAGCCAAAGAATCAAAAAAGTTGACTTATCCTCAAATTGAAATCTATCTTGCCTATGAAATAAGGAAAAGAAACTTCATGATTATATTTTCTCAATTTTGTTTTCTCCAACGAAGTATTCGCCAAAATCTATCAACATTCCAATTTGTGATGCTGTCTCCTCCAATGACTTAGGATTTCTTGTTGAGCAAGTTTTTTGGACATAGCTTCCAGATCAGGCCTAATAATTTGTAAGTAATGTTTTTGCTGCTAACATGCATTCAGTTTATCTACGAAAAAATAGACATATCTTTTAGAGGAAGGACTTAGAAGTTCACATTTGGTGGATTGTACTATTTTTATAACTTCCACATTTAAAGCCAAGAAGATTGCAAGCTAAGAAGATATACGTGCATCAAAATGCTTTTGTGGAAGAAACTATACGGGACAACCCTAACCACTTGCAATTGGATGGAGAATTAACAAGGAGCAATAGTGCACTACTTTCTTGTCTATTTCCAATATCTTAAATGGTAGTCTTTGCAGAACCACTTATACACCTTTTCTCAGATGTTTGGATTGTCATCATATAAGATGTTGATCGAAGTCTGCCTCCATAGTTGGGTGTTCCCACCCCCATCCTTCTCAATGCTCACAATGCTTGCATGATGTTCGCACCATTGCGTTGATGCTCTTAATAGAATCACAGACCATATGGATTATTGCTGATTTCCTCAAAACTTGAGAAGAAACACAATTTTGTTTCAATCTTGAAACTTCTGATTAATATTTGGGCTTAATACAATGGACAGAAGTTGGTTTATAACAATCCTCACACGGGTTTCCTATAAGAGAAGCATCTAGCTAAAGAACACATGGAATTTAGGCAGTCAAAATAATAGAACTTCACATTGCTGAAGAGTATGGATGAAGATTCAGCAAAATGATAATGACCACCCTCCAAATAACATGGAGTTGTGGCCATAAACAGGGAAAGTGCATTGGCAAAGAACATACGAAAGAGAGAGAAGAAAAGTATATGCTAAATATGGACAAGAAGAGAACTAAGAAAGCGAAGTTGATTGAGAGGATGAAATATGGAGACTGAAAAAATCACATGGAAGATGACAAGCTTCTGAACGCAAACTAGGCAAAGAGGTTGAAAGAAAGAGTCTCCTATTGAAATTGGTACAGAATTCAAGTTCTTTCTGAATTATTTTCGCTCTGCATTTCTAGGCAACAAAGGAGAGAGAAGGGAAGACAAGCTGAAATTGCAGCTGGACTATTAGAGGGATTACCAGAGAGGAGTTCCAGGTTAATTTGGCAGATGCAGTACTCAATAATCATTTAAATCCTTTTCTCTATATTCAACATCCCAAGTATAGCAACAATATAGGCAAATTCCTTAGCTGTTGGACAACCAAAATAAAAAATGCTTCCCACTTTCAGAATATCTTGTCATCCATCTCTTTGACTTTAAAATTGTTTGGTCAACCAAATATGGATCATCACGAATAGATATAAATATGCATACCTCTCCTCTAGTGGTGCAGGGTCCAATGCAGAGCTTGCAACCATACTCCATCTCGAGCGACTAGACCCAGGAAAAACAATACAGGTGAAACAGTGTAATGATTGTCATCAATGAGTTCAGATTGAATGCACGAGAATACATGGGGCTATCAACCTGTCCAAGTATATGAGCGCTAGAATGCCAAAATGTGTCGCGCCCTTCATCACTTTCGAAGGTGAACAACTTAAGCTCACAGTCGCCTTCTAGCGGCCTACACATGTCCCATAGAACTCCATCAACTTGGGCAATCAAAGCGTTCGCAGCCAAGCTTTTCGAGATTTCTCTTGCTACATCTATTGGTGCTGTTTGCCATTTCTTACCCGCCTTCACCGTCCCATCCGGCAAGGTGATCCTAAAAAAGCAAAGAACGAAGTAAAATTCGAATTTCATGAATTCCAGCATAGGTTATCCAATTCCACATATGGGACCGTTATACTAACTCGATTGGATCAGAGGGAAGAGAACGACGGTCGGCGAGCAGCTTTGCTTGTATCGACTGAAAAAGTTGGATGCGTTTAGGAATGACAGAATTGAGATAGTGCTCATCTTTAGGGTGCTGCGCCGCCATTGAAGCTTGTGTCCCCGCCGTTAGTTGTGCAACTGAGGAGCAGAGGCGGAGAGAAGTTGTAGATAGGAGAGGAGTGGAGGATGAAACTGCTTTACGGCCAATTCGAGAGCATAAGCATAAGAACAGCATATGCAGATGAATATCGAGGGTTTAGGAAGGGGTTAGGGTTTTACCAAAAATACCTTCCACCGAGGAATGTTTGCCTTGGGGAAATGATGGCCTGCAAAAGAGATTGAGAGTGAGAGACGAGAAAGTCAACGTGAGAGAGAGAGAGAGACAAATAGTCAGAGATGAGGTTTCAATGAGAAGAGACGCTGAATGCGTTGAAGTGGGCAGAGGCGCGCCTTTCACGCCGAGGAATAAAGCAACGAATGTCAATAGAGATACGCGGGCGAGGGTTTCTCACTCAGAAACATAGTTGTAAACTTTGTTATCCGGTTCTTATGACACTGGATATCAATACTATGATTCATTTGTTGATGACTTGTCCTATTGGTCTTTGTTTGTGTCGTTTGTCTTTGTTGTTGTTTTTCTCCCTCACTTGTGTCATGGTCGTACATTATCAACCGTGCGGCGTCATGATTTTGACACGCTCATGAGAAGGCTTAAGGAAAATTCAAGTCTATTCATATTTTCCATTCGTCTTCATCATTTCGCCAAGTGAACAAACTTGTGCATAATCCAAACTTACTTAGCAACACACACCATCTATACATGCATGTTGATTCATCTACGACTTTAGCCGTCTTGCCTCTACACTAGGCCAAGTCGTCCAATTCAACTTTGTCTCTACTCTAGGCCGAGGTCTCTCATAGCACAACGTCGCATCTCATCATCATCTTGGTTCCCAACAACATGACCCGTGCATCGTGATGTCGTCCCATATCTTGGGATAGCTTGATCATCTTGGCTTGCTTAGACATGTCTATCGAAACTGACCCATGTGTCACTCATCTCATTGGGACATCCTAAATATCCATCCATTTGGATTCTCATTGGGGCATAAATCCCCCTGTGTTCATGTCATATCATTTATGGACTCCATATCAGATAGCGAGTGCATATACCAACCTCCGACATATGGCCTAGGGTGCAATGTCGACATATTCGTGTTGTCTGACACTGTCTTTGAAAGATTGATTCAAAAGAAGACGCTTATCTTGCTATGTTCGCTCATGCTATGACATATGTATGTGTCACAAGGTAGCTCGCTTAAGCCACAGGGCTCAGGGGTAGTTGAGAGCAAACATCATGCCTCCCCCCTATAGTAACTTTTGAGGCATTTCTAATCTTTCTAGAGTAAATGTGATTTTGGCAGGCAATCATACGACCCTATGGAGCATCCATCAGGTGTCCGATTGATACCTTAATTGGGTGAATTTTCATCTTTCATATAAACAGACTTAACTCCAAAGTTGCATGTCGAAACTCATATCGAAACTCCAATTTCTAAGGTTATGGCTTGGGAACTTATCCTAGCCTCTCCTTGAGCTTGTCTTCGATACTTGTGTCACCTCGTTATCTCTA
Source organism: Cucurbita maxima (assembly GCF_002738345.1). Lineage (NCBI taxonomy): Eukaryota > Viridiplantae > Streptophyta > Magnoliopsida > Cucurbitales > Cucurbitaceae > Cucurbita > Cucurbita maxima. The sequence continues at coordinate 5,721,816 of NW_019272023.1, read as the reverse complement.
ACCGTGCTTATGCCTCAATTTTTATTTAATGCGCTCTTCTTGGTGTGTTAGATGATGCCTCCTTAGGCGCATTATGACACTTGTTTGTCTCAACCCTCATGTGGCCAGATGGGTGCCACTTGAGGGTCGTCATCTTATCGGTCTGTCTGTGGAGGTCACCACCTACTATCTTCATAGCATGGTTGTGATACTCTACCCCACTTAAACTAGTCACCGTCCTCGATAACTTACTCGGAGACATAATTGCATTGTAGATTATGACACTCTTTGTAACGACCCGAAATTTTCTACTTAATTTAGGGTCGCTATTGTATACATGTCATAAACATGAATGCGGAAATAATTCATTTAGATTTTCATAAAACATAACCTTAAGCTTAAAACACAGCCATAGACTTACGTGTTTCGAAAACATTTTTAAAACGACACGACAAAATAGTAAATAAAATAAATAAATGTTTAAATTAAAATGTCATATTCTAGCCTAAGTCTAAGAAAATAAATACGAATACTCTATACATGTGTCATGGTCTCGAGTTGCGATGTCGTCGTCAGCCGTACAGGAATGTCTTGCCTTAACCTGAAAAATGTAGTAGCACATTATTTAAAGAAATACTCAGTAAGTGACCCACTATTGAGGGTGCAACAAGAACATGCAAAATGCTATGATGGGACCTATCATATCAGTCTATTTTTACTACAACACTATTCTAATGGGCAGCTTGGATGTGTACCATATACTCTACACACAACCCATACGTGTGGGTATGAGCTCACCAGACAGTTCGCACACCACTGGGCCCCTTTTCTTGTCGGACGAGCCTTCTCTAGTAGCTCTCCTGCTGCCGACACCCATTAGAATTAGTAACTGTTACAGCAGCATTATGTAAAACATAATGATACTTCGCCTGCCTAGTGGATGTACGCGTCCGTATCCTCGTGATGGCATATCGTTTCTCATTCATAACATATCGTTTCTCATTCTTCAGTTCTCATATCATACATAATTCTATCGGGGTTATATTTCATGTCATTTATCGTGATATCAGATTGTATACACACAACTTAGGAGACATAACATAACGTCTCATACTTTTAACACATCATTTCATCATATACATATCATACCATAACATATTGCATCACAATATATCATCATAGGAACATACCCTAACGATATCGTTCTATCAATCTATCACAAACTTATCACTTTCTACCCATAATCTAACAGTATTCTTTGATCAAACTCTCATATTCATAGCACTTCGTTATGTAACCTAACCTTAACGTTTCATGAACATATCTTACTCCTATCGTTACATCTCATTTTGTGCATCCTTCTCATATCTTATCTCAAACATATCATTTAACACATTGTACCGTAACTATTATCATACAATTGACATATTATAATACATATATAACATATCATAAGCATATCGATCCACAAACAATTCACACATATCAATATATATGACACGTGTAGAACCACATGACACGTGTTAATATCAAATATAACCATATCGATAGTAAGGCTACTTACCTAGTTAGCTTAAGCCGTTGTCACGAATATATCCTTGATGAAAGTTCGATTCCGTTCTTTGAAATCTAAATTGTGAGCCCATGACATTATATCTGCTTGTGTTGAAAAGCCATTTTAGTTTTTCTCAAAACTGACATTTTTTCTATTTATTTTTGAGGTGGATGAGTGGTTAGGAGAGGGAGGTGGATAATTTTATTTTATTTTTATTTTTAAGTAATCTTTTTTAGTTATTTATTTATGAATTATTATTATTATTATTATTTTGACGTGTAAATTTTTTTTTTTTTTATAATTTTATTATTTATTGATTTATTATTATTATTATTATTTTATTCATTTTCTTTTGGGCTATTAAACTCTTCCCCACTTAATCTCGATATCATCTCGATGACGATCCAAACATTTAACTAGTTGCTAACTTAACCTGCTAAATTTTTTCATGCTCTAGAATGAACATAGAAACTTGTGTACTAGTTATGGGTTATCCCACTAACGAACCTTCTTTCAATCTCTAAGACTCAAAGCATAAGGACGACAAAACACAATTGTCCAACGACTGTGAGTTTTTCTTCTTGGGACCTAACTCTCATGCTCAACCTAGAACTCATCAGATAAACCATGAAAAAACTAGCATCCACTTCCCTTTTACAGTAGCAAGATGGGCTTGTGTATCACGACATTTTCTTGTCATAGTCACAACCCTTTTAGGAAGCAAGGTCGGGAGGAAGCTTGTAACATAGTCCCGTGTTGGCACTACACTTCAGCAAATTTCTTAATTGACCATCTTTATGTGGAAAAAGCTACCCTGATACTTTTCTAGTCTTGTTACAACTTCATTCTCTATGTCGCTCACATCTTGCCTGATTCTCTCTTCTCGAGCGAATATTGATCTCGACACTCTTGTGAAGTCACCCACCTTAGGCACTATACAATGGCTCAAGGAATACATGTGTGCTCGGTTCTTGGAGCACTTCTAAGAGGTAAGCAACCCTACTCAACTTAATTTCTCTCTCGTAGTGATGTCGTCCACCTATATGGACTTGCATTATGCATGACTCATCTGACCCTCAACTGCTTTACTTGCAATCGTTGGCATTATTTCTCTTTTGTGAATGGTTCTTTCGAAGGCACCCTACTTGGTATAACTTCTGATTATCTATTGCCTAATTTAAAATTCTAAACTTTTGACAAATGAGCTTGCTTCTTGCTTCACTTAAGACTCATCTTCAGAGAGTTTGGCTTCGAGCCACAAAGCTAATCTTGATTTTGACTTGTCACTGTCCCGTCCAATTTGGCCCTCATGACATACTTGCAAAGTCTTTATTCAACCCTCGAGTTTGTTTTTTTAATTGTCTTGCTCGATATAAACACGTAAAGCGTGGCTCTAATACCAACTGTCACAATCGTACATTTTCAACCTTGCGGCATCATGATCTTGATTGGCTCATGACAAGCCTTAAGGAATCTTTGTAGCTTCGTCAGACCTTTGGCAAGATTCTCCTATGCCAACTGAACACAACTTGCACAAAACCTAAGTTGTTCGCCCATACACATCATCTGTGCATGCATGTTCATTCGTCTGCATCTCTAGTCAACTTGCCTCTACACTAGGCCAAGCCATCTGGCTCGACCTTACCTCTACACTAAGCCAAAGTATCTTGTAATGCAACGTCACATCTCATCATCATCTTGGTTCACAACAACACAACCCATGCATCATGGTGTCATCAACTCATGGAACATCTCGAACATCCATCCATCTAGATTCTCATTGGGACATGAATCCTCTAATGACCATGTCATATCATTTACAAACTTTGTACTAGATAGTTGGTGCATGGACCAGCCTCTGGCACATGAGATGAGGTGCAATATTGACACACCCGTGTTGTCCAACATTGTACTTGAAAGACCCATTTCAAATAAAAATGCTTGAGATGCTCGTCTCAATGATTTCCCATATTGTGACACATGTACCTGCCGCAAAGTAGTTCACTTAGGCCACAGATTCCATAAGTGGTGTAGTGCTGACACAATACCTTCTCCTACCATGCATTTTAAGGAATTTCTAATAAGGGTGTACATAGGTCGGGTTGGGTTGAGTTTGAGGAAATTTTTTGGACCAACCCAAAAGTTTGGGTTTGTTGGATTGGTAAGCCAACCCAACCCAATTTTTTTCACAACCCAACTCAACCCAAAATTTTCGAGATGGATTCAGGTTATTCCAATTTTTTTTTTAAAATTTTTTAGTTGTGGATCAACTGCATGAAATATTATGACATACAAGTTTAATTTGTTATCACCTATAAAACTTTTAGTTGTGCAATGGATTCAAAACTCCTTTGATACTGTCCCTAAAACAACTACCACACTTCTTTTAATTTAAAAGTACTTAACCCTCTATCACCGGATATTATCACCTATTTTTAGTGGGGCCAGATAAATATCTATACACACCCTTTGCTTAACTCCAATGAATTTGTTCTTGTTTTTTTGTTTGTAGCGTGGTAATACTAATATTGAACCACTCAAATTTACTTCATCAATTGTGTCCATACTCATGGAATTAGAAGTGACTCTTGATTCAGATTGGTGATGACCTTGAGCATTATTCTAAAACTTATAGAAATAATATAAACGAATCAAATAATTCTTTATATCATCCACCATCACCCTAACCATGACATCGTCATAAAAATTCGAAAAGTAAAATGATATGCAATTTAATTTGTAACGAGGATCGAGTACCACAGTTATGAATATCAACTTATTAATTTTGCCAACTGAGTCGCAATATTTGTCCTACTTAATTTTTCATATTTGAACCCATAGTACTTAAATAAGTGTTCACCTTCGTACTTTGACCCCGAAGTTCATAAAAATAAAAATTAGAAGTCACATGTAAACAACCTCTTGTCTTTGTAGTAATACCACATAAGACCTTAAAAACACTTTTCCAATCATTAATTGTTGGTGAACTTATTATTTGATTTACATGAACCCTTCTTTGAATTACTCAACATAATCTAATTCTTCTTTACTTTGAAGGTTTTTTTTCAAATTTTAAGACATGATCAAACATTAAATAAGTGGAATTCCATTTAGTTGCTACATCTAAACAAAATGCTATACATTCAATTTTTTCTTGTTCAACACCATTTTTAAATTTTGTCAATCTCTTGGGGGATGATCTAACATAACTCATTGCATTGTGAAAACTAGAAATGTAGTCATGCATTTCTTTAAGCCCCCATTCACAATCAAGTTAATTGGGTGAGCACAAACCTAATGTGTAATATTTCTCCATTTAAGACAAATGAATTCTAACTTCTAAGCCTTCTCATAATATACGAAATATCTATATCATTGGAACTTGCATTATATCAACTGTAATATAGAAAACTTTATCGATACCCCATGCCAATAAACAACTCACAATAATCTTATCAATAGTCTTTCCCTTATAGTTAGCAACTTGACAAAAGTTGAGAATCCTTTAAAACAAATTTCATTTGGAATCAATAAAGTGTGCAGTGACTACCATGTCGTTAATGTTTTGCAATGAATTTCAGGTATGAATGGTAAAACAAACCCTTTTAAAATGACTGACAGAAAAATATTCTAACTTTTTTTTCTTCACGATAGAGTTGAAATATATCTCGTTACTTCTGGAAGAGGGTCAAACCTACGACATGAACTAATACAAGATAATCTAAAACCCTTATTCTCTACCAGTTTAAATGGCAACTAATCCTTAATTATGATCTTCACATATGCTGCTCTAATTTTATTTGGCCAAATAATGAAGTAACAATATTACTGCCTATAACAACTGCAACAAATTAAAAATAAAAAAATATTTGCGAAGTCACCGATGAATTCGGTGCTAGAATTCTCGTTCCAACATTGCAATTACCCATCCGATCCCCCATGCTACTTCAAACAACCGTTCAAACTTTCTACCATCATCCCAGAAGCCTGCCTGCAAGGAAAAGAGAAGGAATGAGAGCTAACAAGAAAGAGAGAGAAAGGACCGAAAGTCTTCGGTGAAACAAACCTCAGGAAACTCGACATCGAAATGTCCATCCCACACTGCGAAAGAGAACACCGATGACTGCACGTACAGACAAGGTAAGTTTCCACGTCTTAACAATGTCCCTCGTCGTCAAAATTGAGATTTGGTTTTAGATTTGTTTGGGTTCTCATATATCTGTGTTATAGATGTTTACAATAAGAATTACTCTGTAGGAAGATAAATAAACATTAAATGTTATTTTTAATTAATTTTAATGGGTTTTAAATAACCTCAAAAGTTAGTGGTAAAGGAAAGGCCAAGAGTGTTGAAGATGAAAGGAGGAAACAGTGGCGTTTTATAGGTTAGGAAATAGTGGCATTTGATGGATATATTTACTTTTAGGAGTACTTATAAATACATTGTTCTTTTCTCTTGTAAAGCACAACTAAGGAAAAAAAAAAAAAAAAAAACAGAGAAGTAATAGAAAGGGTTTTTTCAGATAAATAGAGTGTTATTTGTCTCTTTCTATCATTAGTGTGCGTGAGATTTATTTCACAAATTCATGAGATTTCTTGAACAAATTGGTATTATAGCCAATGACGTATGTGACGGGTCAAATGCCGCTACCGCGACTAACGAAGACAAACTATGAGAATTGGAGCATTCAAATGAAAGCTCTTCTTGGTTCTCAAGATGCATGGGAGGTGGTCAAAGAAGAGTTCGAAGAACCAAAAGATACCACGGGTTATACGGCGGCACAAAACAAAGCGTTAAAAGAAGTGCGATCAAAGGATAAGTCGAGACTATACATGTTGCTTCGAGCCGTTGACGAGTCGAACTTTGAGAAGATTGCCAATGCAACCACTTTAAAAGAAGCGTGAGACACTTTAGGAAAACTGTTCAAAGGAACCGACCGAGTCAAGCAAGTGCACCTCCAAACTCTTCGTGGTGAGTTGGAGAGCATGAAGGTGGAGTCAGAAAGTGTATCTGACTACATCACGTGTACAGACTGTGGTAAACCAACTCAACTGAAATGGAGAAATGTTAGCCGAGACGCGGGTTGTGGAATAGATTTTGAGGTCATTAACCAATAGCTTTGAGAATGTTGTATGTACGATAAAAGAGTTAAAGGACCTAACAATGTTTACGGTTAACGAGCTCGCTAGTTCTCTCAAGGCACACGAGCGATGTAAGAAGAAGGAGGAAACACTTGATCAAGCACTTCAGACCAAGGCGTCAATCAAAGATGAATAGACACTTTATTCTCAAAACTTTCAAGGTAGAGGTCGTGGTCGTGGAAGTCTGAAAATGGTCGTGGTGGTCAAGGCAGTAGTCATGAAGGATACTATAAGGAGAAGGGACAATCGAGCCAAGAAAATTGGCGTGGAAAAGGACGCAGTTGAGGAAGAGGTGGCCGATCAATTTATTCCAACATTCAGTGCTACAAATTTCATAAATATGGTCATTATGCAAATGATTGTAACTCCTAAAAATGTTACAATTGTGGCAGAGTGGGGCATTTTGCAAAAGATTGTCGAGTTGATAAAAAGGTGGAAGGAACAACCAACCTAGCCTTGGAAGACGTAACAAATGAAAGTCTTCTCTTGATGGCTCAAAATGAAGACAACATCAACAACGACACTCTGTGGTACCTCGACTCAGGGACAAGCAACCATATGTGTGGTCACAAGTACCTATTCAAAGAGATGCAAAAGATTGAAGATGGTCATGTGTCATTTGGAGATGCGTCAAATGTGGAGGTCAAAGGCCGAGGTACAATACATTTCTTGCAAAAGGATGATTTATTAGGGTCAATCCAAGATGTTTATTACGTACCAGACCTCAAGACCAACATATTGAGTATGAGGCAACTCATCGAGAAAGGATACTCGATATTCTTAAAAGACCGCCTGCTACACCTGAAGGACAAGCAAGGGCGTTTGGCTGCTCGAGTCAAGATAGGAAGAAATCGAATGTACAAACTGAATTTAAGAAGCATACGAGAAAATTGTTTGCGAGTCGACGTAGAAGACAAGGCATCACTATGACATCTGCGCTTTTGTCACCTACATCATGGCGGCCAACAAGAGTTAGCAAAGAAGAATATGGTGCACGAGCTACCCAACATGGACTACGAAGGAAAATTTTGTGAAGAATGCGTGCTCAGCAAGCATGCGAGAACCTCAATTCAAAAGAAGACTAAATTTTGGGCTAAACAACCTCTCGAGTTGATTCATACAAATATATGTGAACCAATTACCCCCAAGTTTTTGTTATCTTTGATTGAGCGAATGTGAGGAAATCGTTACGGAGGAAAAAGCCGAAGAAATTGTTGGGAGAAGAAAATAACGGAAAAACAAAGAGAGATAATATTTGCACTGAAGACCCGATGATTTTATTTCTCATTCAGTTGGATATTTAAATAACAAATTTAATCCTCAAAATAGAAAGAAGAGGACAACTTATTTAAAGCGCCTTCCACTAGACGTGCGCTTCCCACTCACTCTAATTGTGTGGGTTTAATAGAAAAACAATTACCTAAAAAATAGTAGCTAAAAACTAGAAATGATTTTCAACCTAGGGATTTATCTAGCAATCTCCTCCTAAAGACTCCACATCTTGTTCGGCCACCTCTTCTTCTAGCTCGCGTGCCGCCAATCTAGGTGGTTTACCTCCTCCCAGGGTCCTCCATCCTCTGGTACTTGGCCACCAGATCATCATCATGATCAGCATCTAGAGTCGAATCCGCAGTACGTGATGTTTCAAACTCCACTGGTTCAGGGGGTGCAGACAGAGTTGTGGTTGGGGTAGGCGTGCCCAGTGCAGCTACTGGTGGCAATGACGGTTCCTGATGCTGCGATTTGGGTTTCGGTCTGCCTCGGTCACGTCATTCCATTGCCAGAAGGTACTCTCGTCGAAGACAACGTCGCGCGACACATGAGCTCGCGTCCCCATAGGATCATAGAGTTTGTACGCCTTGCTCTCGGGTTTGTAGCCTATGACGACGACCTTTAGCCCCTTGGGATGGGGACGTGCGACTTTCATGTGCAATGTAGTCAAACACTCGGAGATGATGGTTGTACTAAGCCTCGTGTGGCGTCTTTCCATTGCCAGAAGGTACTCTCATCAAATACAACGTCGCGCGACACGTGAGCTCGCCTCCCCATAGGATCATAGAGTTTGTACGCCTTGCTCTCGGGTTTGTAGCTTATGACGATGACCTTCAGCCCCCTGGGATTGAGCTTGGCAAGGAGGGGACGTGCGACCTTCATGTGCGATACAGTCGAACACTCGGAGATGATGGTTATACCAGGCCTCGTGTGGCATCTTCCCATCGAGGCTTCACGTTGGTGATCGATTGAGGATATAAACGACCATCATTACCGCCTCTCCCTAGAACCTCCTAAGCATTCTGAATGTGCCCATAGATATGGTCGTGCACGAGCTCCAACGGCACACCGGCGCAGTAGGATGCCTTATACCACTTATTATTTCATTTCCTTTATCGATGATTACTCACGAAAAACTTGGGGTTTATTTTCTGAAATAAAAATCCGAGGCATTCGAGGTGTTTAAAAAGTTCAAAGTGATGGTGGAGAAGGTAAATGGTAGACACATCAAAGTTGTACGATCCGATAAAGGTGGCGAGTATACTTCGATGACTTTCATGGTGTATTGCGAGGAGCAAGGTATAAGATGATTTAACCGCACCGTACACCCATCAACAAAATGGTTTGACCGAGAGAAAAAACCAGACCATTCTCGACATGATTTGGTCAATGCTTAAGAGCAAAAGGATGCCAAAAGAATTTTGGGCAGAAGCCGTGCAATGCGCCATCTATGTACAAAATGTTGGGATCGCACAACAACACACACTCGATCTAGATGAACACAAAGAACAGGATAGAGAAAATGCAATGAGAATCTGATTAAAGGATTTATATTGATGACTTCAAGTATGTACAGTAAGAGAGAATACAGAGAATACAAAAAGTACATTTTCAAAACTCAGCACCAAATATAGTTTTACTATGTATAACCGTTGACTCAAATATAAATAAGCAGTAGACTCCATAACCTAACAATTCTCCCACTTGGAGACTGATCCAGTCAACCAAGAATTTCATTCTCAAACGATCAGTGAATATCTTTATTGCACCATACCAATTGAGGTTTTGCACAACCTCAATATTTCTACATCAACACATTTTGTCAACATGTTTGCTGGATTCTTTGCACCATATATCTTCTCAAAACACATCACCATCTTCCACTAACCTACAAGTGAAATGGTATTGCCTTCAGTGTTTTATCTTTAAATGATAGACTGGGTTCCTCACTAACTGTATGACACTCTGACTATCTCTAAAAAGAATCTTTTCATGCTGCTTCTTGCCCAATTCTTCCAGATAGTCAGTCATCCATATCATCTTCTTTCCAGCTTCAGCTATTGCCACATACTCAGCCTCAATATAACGCATTTTTGAAGCCTAGACATCCCATCATCCATGACTTGCTCCCACTTGGTTGTATCCTCCAACTATAGGGTCTCGTCAAAGGGTTGTGGTTCTCTTTCATCAGCAACAGATAGTGTAATGAAGGTACATACATATCTGGTACTCTGATAGTACTGAATGATCTTCTCAACACGGTTCAGGTGTCACTTACTCCACTGCTGATTCCTCTGCAACAACCTCAGGAGTTTGTTAAGTATCTGTTACAAGATCACTAGGTGATTTTCTCCGCAACTCAACCTCAACTCCCACTTGCTTTGTTGTCTTGGAACCTTTCTCCACATCTGGTTCCTCAGCAGTAGTCTCAAGAGTTTCATGAGTATCTACTACAACATCACTACGTGAGTTTTCTTGCAACTCAAGCTCAACTCCCACTTGCTTCGTTGTCTTGGAATCATTCATGAGTATCTACTACAACATCACTACGTGAGTTTTCTTGCAACTCAAGCTCAACTCCCACTTGCTTCGTTGTCTTGGAATCATGCTTCACATTTGGTTCCTCAGCAGTAGTCTTAGAAGTTTCATGAGTATCTGCTACAACATCACTAGGTGAGTTTCCCTGCAACTCAAGCTCAACTCCCACTTGCTTCATCGAACCTTGCTCCACATCTGGTTCCATTTCTCTAGCAGTCCTTGTGAAGCTAACTCGTTTCTGCTTGCTCATAATGTAATTCTCACAATGACCCACATCAACAGATTTCAGACCTTCTAAAACTTCTTCCGCAGCCAACGTCTTCATTCCTTTCACACTCATATGTCCAAGTCTATTGTGCCATAGACTTGAATTTGAAGCACTCTTAGCAACAGCAGCTATGTTCATACACCCTACAAGTGGTGTATAAGGTTCCAGATTTTGATCCACGTGCTACCACCGTAGCACCCTTCATAATCTTCCACGAACTCTTTCTTAACTTTGTTGCATAACCTGTGCTGTCCAACTGACCAATAGAGATCAGGTTCTTCTTGAGACCAGGAATATATCTGACATCTTTTAATGTCCACTGATTTCCTGCCGGAGTTTTTATGCAGACATCTACTTTTCCTTTAATCTCCAAATCTTTGTTCTCGGTGAGATACACCTTCTCGAAATTTCTAGACTTGAAATTCCGGAACAACTCTTTATTTGGAGACGAATGAAAAGATGCACCTGAATCCAAAATCCAGGATTCAATCGAACTGTCGACGCTGAGGATTAGAGCATCCCCAATGTCTTCTGCTGAATTTATAGAACCATCATCATCTTCAGATTTGTGATTCTGCTTCCTCTTTGGTCTTGTACAACCTGTCCGAAAGTGATATTTTTCTCCACAATTCCAACACGTTACGTTTGGTCTATTTGGAGATTTTTCTCGGTTCTTTGATTTTGATCGCTCTTTGTTTGGGCCCTTCGGTTTACTTCTTCCCCGTTGGTCAACACTGAGAGCACTACCAGATTAATTTCCAATTTCTCGTTTGCGAATACTGTAGTTGAGAACTACATCTCAAATTTCATCAAACTTTAGTTTATCAGATCCTCACGAACTGCTGATTGCAGCAACAACAGTATCCCACAACTCGGGTAAAGATGACATCAAAATCAATGCTTTAATTTCATCCTCGAAATTAGTTTCCACCGAACTTAGTTGACTTACGACCATATTGAATTCATTTATATGATCAACAACAAATCCACCTTCAGACATTTGTTGATTGAACAATCTCCGTATCAAATACACCTTATTCATAGCCGACGGTTTTTCGTACATATTCGACAGCGTCTTCAACAGATCTGACGTTGTCTTCTCCTTGATGATATTGAACGCCACATTTTTGGATAGCGTCAATCGGATCAGCCTTAAGGCTTGTCGATCCTTGAGCTTCCACTGCTTCGTGGTCATGGTATCCGGCGCATCACTCCCAACAAGGGTTCGTGAAGATCTTTCTGATACAAATAATCTACAATCTGCATTTTCCAGAAACTGAAATCAGATCCATCGAACTTCTCAATTCCAATCTTTGAACTTTCTATCTTCACAGATCGTGGTGACTTCCACCTAGCTCTAATACCAGTTGTTGGGATCGCACAACAATGCACACACTCGATCTAGATGAACACAAAGAACATGATAAAGAAAATGCAAGGAGAACTCTAGCTAAAGGATTTATATTGATGACTTCAAGTATGTACAGTAAGAGAGAAACAGAGAATACAGAAAGTACATTTTCAAAGCTCAGCCTTTAGGGATGTATATATTGTTTAGCTTACTATATTTAGCTTTACCCGATATAACCATCTACTATATATAACTATTTGCCATATATAGTTTTACCCGATATAGCTTTGTACTATACATAGCTATTTACTATTTATGACAATTTAGTTTATATGCCATTTATCAAATATAGCCTTACTATGTATAACCATTGTCTCAGCTATAAATAAGCAGCAAGCTCCATAACCTAATACAAAATCGATGTCCACATGTGAAGTTGGATGATCAAACACCACAAGAGACTTGGAGCGAAGAAAAGCCTACAGTTTCTCATCTTAAAGTGTTCAGTAGTGTGACTTATTGGGTATGATGAGAATGTTGGAATAAACTTAAATGATAAGGGTAGTTTTATTTTTAGTTAAGTTTAGTACTTCAATTTTAGTGGGTTTTGAAATTCAATCGTAAAGGAAAAGGCCAAAACATTGAAAAATGAAAGTCCAAGAATTATTTTAGGAAATAGTGGGTTTTATGGGATAGCCATGTTTAGTGTTTAGAAAGCTTATAAATACGTTAGTTTTCCCGCGATAAAAGTAGAGCAAGAAGAGCAACGAGAGCAAAAAAGAGAGAGAGAAATTTTGTCCTTTAAGTATAATGTAATAGAAAAAAGGTTTTTCAAAATTCTTTGTCTCCTTGTCTCTCCCCTCTCGACATCTCCTTCACAAGTACGCGAGTAGTACTTTAGCAAAGCGGTATTGGAGCGTTCAATTGTTAGTGAGTGTGAGATCACTTCACAGATTAGCGAGTGTTATCAACAAATTGGTATTAGAGCGAGTTTTATTTTCAATAAATTTGTATCAGAGCCGATGACGAATATGATGGGTCAAATGTCGCTACCGCGATTAACAAAGACGAACTACGAGAATTGAAGCATCCAAATGAAAGCTCTTCTTGTTCTCAAGATGCATGGGAGGTGGTCGAAAAAGGTTTTAAAAAACCAAAGGATACCACGGGTTATACGACAGCACAAAACAAGGCGTTAAAAGAATTGCGATCAAAGGATAAGACAACATTATACATGCTGTTTCGGGCTGTTGACGAGTCGGGCTTTAAGAAGATTATCAAGGCAATTACTTCAAAAGAAGCATGGGACACTTTAGAAAAGGTGTTCAAAAGAACCGATCAAGTCAAGCAAGTGTGTCTCCAAACTCTTCGTGGTGGTTGGAGAGCATGAAGATGAAGAAGTCAGAAAATGTATCTGACTACATTATGCGCGTACAGACTGTGGCAAATCAGCTAAATCGAAATGGAGAAATGTTACTCGAGACATGGGTTGTGGAGAAGATCTTGAGGTCGTTAACAGATAACTTCGAGAATGTTGTATGTGCGATAGAAGAGTCAAAAGACCTAGCGAAGTTCATGGTCGGTGAGCTCGCCAGTTCTCTCGAGGCACATAAGCAACGTAAGAAAAGAAGGAGGAGACACTTGATCAAGCACTTCAAACCAAAACATCAATAAAGGATGAAAGGTACTCTACTCTTAATTCAAGGTAGAGGTTGAGGAAGTTGCGAAAATGGTCGAGGTGGTCAAGGTAGCAGCAATGAAGAAAATTATAAGGAGAAGAGACAGTCGAGCCAAACAAATTGGCATGGAAGAGGATGCAATCAAGGACGCGGTCAAGGATATTATTCCAACATCTAGTGTAATAAATGTGAAAAATATGGCCACTATGCAAATAATTGTAACTCCGACAAATGTTACAATTGTGGCAGAATAGGTCATTTTGCAAGAGATTGGCGAGCTGAGGAAAAGGTGTAAGAAGTGATCAACCTAACCTTGGATGACGCAACAAACGGAGGCATTCTCTTGATGGGCCAAAGTGAAGAGTTGAAAACAAAAGAATACAGCGGCGCAAAAGATGATAGCAATAGTCGTGAGGTGGTGAAAACTATTGGAAATGAGGTGATGCGCAGCGAATTTGGGTGAATCTTGATAGCGGAGACGAGAAAATCAAAGAAGGATGAACAACCGGATAATAAAGAGCCCGAGCTCAAAGAGAGAGAGCTTCGATGGCGGGAAAGGCAATTTGAGGAAGAAAGAAGAAAGAGGATGAGAATGGAAGAGAAAATGGAAGAAGAAAAGAAAGATTTAGAAATGAAGATTGAAAGGTTAGAGAAGGAAGTGGTTGAGCTGAGTGAGAGTTCTTTCTATCTCAAACAGGAAAAGGAAGAGAATGGGAAAGTAATCTCTAAGCTTATGAAGAAAATGAAAGAAGGTGTGAAGAAAGAGAATGACTTGTTAATGAAGATTGATGCTCTAGTGAACGAGCTAGTGAGGGAGGAGAAAGATATAAAGATGCTAACTCAATAGAGAGACTCACTCGATGTGAACATGAATCGGGTTCAACCGGAGGAAGTGAATTTACGACACACGATTGAGATACTCACTCATGATAAAGCCGAAATGGAGGAAGCAAAAATGGAAATGGAAAATGTCGTTGTGAACTTGCAAAGGGAATTAAGTAAACTGAAAGAAGCTATAACGTCTAAGTCGAGCGTGGCTGAGAATGAGAGAAATGAGGAGTTGAAGTCTCAAATGGGCTGTTCTTGAGAAGCTCCAAATGAAGTCTCATCAGAAAAGGACAAGCTTAGTTTGCCGCTCGAGGACAGAGAGGAAATTAAAGAAACCACGTTTGAGCTCGAGAACATGAAAAATGGCACAGGTGGAATCGTTGAATATAGCATTTAAGTGTATGGGAGAGTTTTGTTGGAATAAACTTAAATGATAAGGGTAGTTTTATTTTTAGTTAAGTTTAGTACTTTGATTTTAGTGAGTTTTGAAATTGAGTGGAAAAGACAAAGCATTGAAAAATGTAAGGCTAAGAATTCTTTTAGGAAACAATGGGTTTTAGGGATAGCCATGTTTGCTTATAAATACGTTTGTTTTCGGATTGTAAAAGCAGAGCAATGAGAGCAAAAAAGAGAGAGAAATTGTCTCCTTTTAAGTATAGTGTAATAGAAAAAAAGTTTTTCAGAATTATTTGTTTCCTTGTCTCTCCCCTCTCAACATCTCCTTCCAAGTACGCGAGTAGTGCTTTAGCAAAGCGGTATCAGAGCGTTCGATTGTTAGTGAGAGTGAGATCACTTCACAGATTAGTGAGTGTTATTTCAACAAATTGGTATCAGAGCGAGTTTTATTTTCAATAGAGAAGACAAAAGGATACAAGCTACTTGACCTGATAAGCAAGATGGTGATGGTGAGTTGTGATGTGCGAGTAAATGAAGCAAGCAAATGGGATTGGAACAATTCGACGGAAGTTAATATCGAAATTGGAAAACCATCGGTCGTTGCACCAACAAGTATACCAACAAACTCAGAAATTTCCGATAATGAAAATGAACCATGACAACCCAAAATGCGAAGTTTGCGAGACTTATATGATTCAACAAATGAGGTACACCTTGTATGTCTTCTGGCAGATGCTGAAAATATCAGCTTTGAAGAGGCAGTGTGAGACAAAAAGTGACAAACTGCCATGGATGAGGAGATTAAAGCGATTCATCGCAATAATACATGGGAGTTAACAAAATTACCGAAAGGAAGTCAGTCCATTGGTGTGAAGTGGGTGTTCAAGAAAAAGATGAATGCTCAAGGCAAGATAGAGCGGTACAAGGCACGACTTGTTGCGAAGGGATACAAGCAAAAGGCGGGAATCGACTATGACGAAGTGTTTGCTCCCGTTGCAAGAATGGAGACAATCATATCGCTCATTTCCCAAGCGGCTTAATTCAAATGGCCAATTTTTCAAATGGATGTCAAGTCGACATTCTTGAATGGTGTGCTTGAAGAAGAAGTCTACCTCAAACAACCACCTAGGTACATGAAAATTGGAGAAGAGAAGAAGGTACTAAAATTGAAGAAGGCGCTTTATGGGTTGAAGCAAGTACCACGAGCATGGAATACTCGTTGATACATATTTCAAAGAGAACGGGTACAAGCAATGTCCCCACGAGCATGCACTTTACACAAAGAAGAGTGGAGGTAATGTGATACTTATTGCTCTTTATGTCGATGACCTCATTTTTTCAGGTAACAATGATGAGATGATAGAAGAGTTTAAAAGCACAATGACACAAGAATTTGAAATGACAGATTTGGGCTTGTTGAAGTTTTTTCTTGGTTTGAAGGTTAAACAAGGAGAAATGGGTATTTTTATATCACAGGAGACATATGCAAAGGAGATTTTGAAGAAGTACAAGATGAAAAATTGCAACCTAGTATCAATACCAATGGAACTAGGTGCAAAACTCTCAAAGTACGATAAAGGAGAACGAGTAGATACAAATAGGTACTGGAGTTTGGTAGGAAGCCTTTGTTATCTTACATGACAAGATCAAATCTTTCATTAAGTGTCGGCATTATAAGCCGGTTCATGAAGGAGCTGATTTATTCACATTGGAAGGCGTTGAAGGGAGTCCTACGGTACATCCAAAAAATGGTGTCACTTGGGTTATTCTACTCGAAAACAGAAGATTACAAGTTGGTTGGTTACTCTGACAGTGATTGGTGGGAGACATATACGATCGGAAAAGTACATCGGGTTATGTATTCTTTATGGGCAACACAACATTTACTTGGCTTTCAAAGAAACAACCGATTGTGACACTCTCGACGTGTGAAGTTGAATATGTGGCAGCATCTTAGTGTGTGTGTCACGCGATATGGCTTAGAAATTTATTGAGCAAGATGAAGGTAAAGCAACTAGGTGCAACCGTGATTCAAATTTACAACAAATCAACAATTGAGTTGGCAAAGAATCGAGTGAACCATGAAAGAAGCAAACACATTGACATTCGTTTTCACTTTATCCAAGATCATATGAAGGAAGGAAGTGTGGAATTGGTGCATGTGATAAGTCAGGATCAAGTTGCAGATATCTTTACAAAACCGTTACCGAAAGTAATTTTTGACTAATACAAGAAATGATTGGCATGACAGATGATAGGAGGGGGAGTTTTATTGAATACACTTTAAATAGTGTTATTTTTAGTTAATTTGAGTGGGTTTTAAATTCAAATGTTAATGGTAAAGGAAAAAGGAAAGAGTGTTGGAGATGAAAAGTCAGAGTATTTATAGAAATAGTTACGTTTTATGGGTTATGAAATAATGGCATTCTCATGATTATATTTAGTCTTAGAATAGCTTATAAATAAATGGTTCGTTTTGTCTAAACCATAGCAGATAAAAAGAAAAAAAAAAAAAAAGAATAATAGAAGGTTTTTTTTAGATAAATAGAGTTGTCTCTTTCGGTAGTCAGTGTAGTGTAAGTGGGATTTCTTTCACAAATTTGAAAGATTTCTCTAACAGAAGAGAAAGGGTCAATTGAGACATACAGAAGGAAAGATGACGAGAAGTGGTCGTCGAAGTGTTGTTCTCAAAGAGAGAAAAATGCCAGAAAATCGAGAATAATTCGGGTGAGGAAGATAAGATCCGACGGATCCGGACCTAGGTCGATCACAACCCACAACCCAACGTTCAACCACGGCTCGTCAGCTCTTCAACCCAAACCTGCAGCCAACATCCACTACCCGCGTGCCTGTAGCCCGAAAGAAACCCACGCCTGGGGCCCAACCTGCTACGGCCCAGTATTCGCTTCAGCCCACACCGCAGAAGCTGCACCCGTGCCTCGACCCACATCTCGACCTGAAGCAGCCTGCACATGCGTCAGCATCTGATTGTGTTATGTGTCACACCTGCAGCAAAACACCTCCTCGGCTTAGTGGGCTTAAACGGCTTTGCGGCTTAAAAGCTCACTCTTTCAGCTTGGTAAAGGAAAATTAGCCATCTTCCACTGTTTTGCCCATCCGAAGTTGAATTTGACCTTAGGTCCGTAGAAGAATAAATTTCTCAATTTAACTTCAATTGAGTTAAGAATTCTTAGATTACTTAAAAAACTTGATTGATATTCTAATAGGAAATGACAACCGGCGATGGTTGAAACAATTTTAAGGAACGGGAGTGAACGTGCTCAAATTAGAGAAAACGCTGGCTAAAGCCAACCAAGTAAGTGGTCCCATCGTAGTTTGGTTCTAATTGTGTGTTGCATGATGACACGTGCGAATGGCTTCGCACGTGTCATATGCCATTATATGCAAATTATTATGAAACGATGTGTATATGTTATGATACGTGATTGTTATGTTGTATTTTGATAAATTGATATGATATGCTAAGATATGATATGTTGAAAGCATGCTCATGATATATTATGTGACTGTTATGATATATGATATGACATGATATGATTGACATGCAATATGACGAATTGACATGAAATACAACCCCCAATACATGCATGGAAGATATGATAAAAATAATATGATATGAAGAAAGACAGATATGATAAAAATGATATGATATGAAGAAAGACGCTAGCGGGGTTGTATATATGATAATGAAAATGGAAAAATGTTGGGATCTCATGTATTATTGTGTGTTCATGCATGGGGGGATACCCCTTCTCCTTCACAATAGTACGAACACGTACGCTATGAGACAGAGAATCGATCATTATGTTAACCATAATGCTACCATGACGGCTGCAATTCCTAACGGGTGTCTGATATCAACAACTACCAGAGAATGCTTGCCCGACCAGAAAGGGGACCATGAGGTATGTGAACTGACGGGTGTGTCCATACTCGCATGTGGGGATCATGTGTAGAGAAATTAAGTACACATCCAATTGTTCGTTTAGGATAGCTACGGTAGGAAAATAGACTCTTATGATTGGTCTCACTCATGAAATTGTATGTGATTGCTTTTAGCCTCGATTGGGGGATCGCTTACTGAGTATTTCTTAAAATACTAAGTCATGTGCTACTCTCATTTTTTAGGTAAAGGCAAGCTCTCCTATACGACTGATGGTGACATTGCAACTAGGAGACCGTGACACATGCTTAAGATAGTTTCATAATTTGAATTTTTAGACTATACGTTAGTATAAGTTAGTTGCATTTTCATTTACTAGCATATAGGTTAGTTGCAATTTTACTTTAGGTTATTTTCCTTATTTCAATTTGTATTAGTTTGTTTAAAGGCTTTAGATGAGACATGTCAGACCAAAGTCATATTTTTATTATAAAGTTTTTAATGAAGCATTTCCGCATTATATATATATACAGTAGTGACTTTAGGTTAAATAGAAAATCTAAGATGGTTACAGTTGGTATCAGAGCTCTAAGTTACATATCTTATATAGACTAGCCTATGATATAGACTTGACATGTTTCATGGTCCAATTGTCGATGCTCTGTCACTCTTAGGTACACCATACATAAGAAAAGAAAAGAAAAGAAAGGGAAACTTTGTGATGATATTTATTGAAGCATGAAAATTGATTAGCTATAATTATATCATTTATTGAAGCATGATGCTTGATTTAATTTCGCTATTATATGCTTGCCATGTTGTGTGAAGGGATAATCTTCATTCTTCAGAAGCCAGCGGTAGGTGATGTAACCATGTTGCACAAAAATCTAGATAGACATGCTTTGGCTACTATTTATAAACCAAAAATCGAAATTCACTCTAGGAGATTTCTTTTTCCCTATGGGAAAACCAATAATTTAATGTTATACAAAAGAGGGGCTAGTATGTTGAATTCCATTAATTGGAGAAGGAAGATTAATAGAGTTTAAATAAAGGATCTTTCATATTAAATAGAAATAAAGCTGAAAAATTAAATTTAACTTTTCTTTTTACTTATTTTTTGTGACGAATATCAAATACTTTTTTTATATAGTTGAGTTATGAAGGAAGCTGAGTCTGTTGTGTATATATATTTATATTTGGGTTGGCATAGTTAATCGTTGAGGGAAATCATGGGAGAGAAGGAGAACAAAGATGAGTTGATTGAAGCTCAAGCCCATATTTGGAACCATGCATTCAAATACATCAATTCCATGTCTTTGAAATGTGTTATTGAATTGGGCGTACCAGATACCATCCATAACCATGGCCAACCCATGAGCCTATCAGAATTAGTGGAAGCGCTCCATATTCAACCCTCCAAAGCCCATTGCCTTGGCGTTCTTATGCGCCTCCTCCATCATTCTGGCTTCTTTTCTCAAACTCAAGACCAGAATCATCAGCCTCAAGAAGTAGTGAAGTATGGTCTTACACCCTCCTCTCGATTTCTCCTCCGCCCCAATACGACGACTTCGACGACGACGACGACATTACAAGCCTTACCCTTCGTGTTTCTAGCCCTCCATCAAGCCATGATGGCTCCATGGGAAACCATGAGCAGCTGGCTGCGCACTGCAGATGGGTCTGCCTTTGAAACGTTGCATGGGAAGTCAATATGGAATTACATTGCTGATGAGCCTGATCTTAGAAATTTGTTCCATCAATCCGTGGCTTATGATTCTCACCTGATTGGGAGGATTGTGACGAGGCCGGAGTGCCGAGACGTGTTCGAGGGGGTGAAGTCACTGGTCGATGTTGCCGGCGATCGAGGCATTATAGCCAATGCCATAGCGGAAGCATTCCCACACATCACTTGCACTGTGTTGGATCTCCCGCAACAAACCACAAAAGGGTTGAACTTAGCAATACAAATTCCACCAACAGATGCAGTCTTACTCAAGGTATGAAGGTTGTTTCCCTTTAGATTTTAAACCTTAAACATTCCGAAAAAGTACTTAGTTTGGGATTTTGGTGATCACCAGTCAGTTCTACACCAATGCAACGATGAAGAAGGCATACAAATACTGAAGAAATGTAAAGATGCAATTAGTAGCGTCAAAGGTGGGAAAGTGGTGATCATAGAGGCAGTGCTGGAAACGCAGATGGAAGATGCGGAGTCAACTGAAACTGAGCTTTGTGGTAATGCGTTGATGATGGCCACTTTCAATAATACAAAGAGAAATGAGAGAGAATGGAAGGATCTGTTCATGGCAGCTGGTTTTAGTAACTATAAGATAACTACTTTCTTGGGTTTAAGGTCTCTTATTGAGGTCTTCCCTTGAATCTTATCCTTCACAACATCAACACTATCGAATCCAATAAATTTTATGCCCTTTTTAGTTAATGTATCCAAGAATAAGAATGATAATCCATCAGATAATAAAAGATTATTATCTTGAGATCAAGATTATAAAATCGGTGCATCTGATTTGATTCCAACAAGCATCATTTAATCTTCTTAAAATTACATTTGGAATATTTGGTTCAGTTTTTTTTTTTTTTTTTTTTCTTTTTCAAACTACTTAGTGTTACATTATACCCTCTAGAAAAGGACTTTTAAAGTGACTCAGTTGAAACAACGTAAGGTATTTCTCTCTCAATTCTTCCTCCTATTTTCACGTGGTTTCCTCTATTGGCTAGTTTCCTCACAATATTTTCACTAAAGCGATGTACGTGGTACCTAGTGTATTTAGTTCATGTGCCAAGATCCTCACTGGTCACAATATTTTGACTAAAGCGATGTCTCTGGTACGTAGTGTGTTTAGTTCATGTGCCAAGATCCTCATTGATCACATTATTTTGACTAAAGCAATGTCCTTAGTAGGTAATGTGTTTAGTTCATGTGTCAATTTTTTTTGTTTCAAAAACATTTTGTGTTTTCAAATAAAATCAACCTCACTGGTCACAATATTTTGACTAAAGCGATTTCCCTGATACGTAGTGTGTTTAGTGCATGGGTCAATCGTGGACTCAATTTACCTATGCGGTCAAACTTTAGAACATCTTTCATCGGGGCCACGTTTAGAAACACCAAGTCACCCATTTCAAATTCTAGGCTCTTACGCCTTACATCAACATAACTTTTCTGTCTACTATAAGCAGTGTGCATCCTCGCCTCGATCTTTTACACCGCCTCATTGGTAACTTGAATTAATTTGGGACCCCCCAATTTTCGTTCCCCTACTTCGTCCCAACATGAAAGAAACCTGCACTATTTTCCATATAAAGTCTCATACGGTATCATGCCAATAGTTTCCTGAAAACTATTGTTTAAACCATATCCATTAGACAAATATGGTTAATAAAACGTTTTGTTTGACTATCTGTCTGTGGATGAAAATGTTAGGATCGCACAACAACGCTCACATTCGATTTAGATGAACACAAAGAACAAGAGAGAAAATGCAAGAAGAACCCTAACTAAAAGGTTTATATCGATGACTTTTGGTATGTACATTAACATACAATACAAACAATAGAGAAAGTAGCTTAAGAAGTTATATATGATACGGGGCCTTAGAGATAGGGTCGATACATGGTTCAAGTTCTATTACGAAGTTCAAATCTCAAGAAGGGAAAATTCCTGGTAAATCCTCTAGGAACACGTCTAGAAATTCAATTTTTACTAACACTGACTAGTATAACCCACGCTCTATGCTAGACCAACTTCCTCGCTTTCATCATTGATACTAATTTAAGCATAATCCCTAGACACGTACCCTTGAACTTAAATCTAGTCTTGGACGGTGGCGTAAACACTACTTCCTTCTTATAAAAGTCTATACTAGCATGATTTTCAGCTAACCAATCCATACCCAGTATTATGTCATAGTCGGTAATGTAAAAAACCATTAGATTGAATTCTAGGCTAATTCCGGATACTATCACTTGACTGTCTTTCACCTTATTCGCAGAAATCAAATCCACACCTGTCGGGGTGATAATAGAAAATTCATGCAACAATGTTAAAGCAACAATGAGAACAGTAGATATAAATGAATGCATAGATCCCGAGTCAAATAATGTTAAAGCAAGGTGACCAAGGACAGATAAGATACTTGATATGAACCAAAAAACATCAATCATACAATATACTTTAATGACGATGTGAAGAAAAAGTTGTCAAAATTATCAAAAGATGTTTCAATGCATGCCACATTGAAGAAGAGTGAAGTTTGATTGTTCTAAATTTTGGGTGGGTTACAATTTAGAGTTTTTATGACTTTTTATTTACTTTAGGTTACAATTACATAATGGTTAATTATGACCATTAAGTATGAATGTTACAATTCTTGGAATGCGTAGTAGTTTCATTTTGAGGCTATATAAAGTCATGTATGTTGTATTTGTAAGAGACTTGGAAAATATAGTAAAAAGGAGCATTTGTGCTCTTCTTTAGCCAATGGCTAAGTTTCTTTGCAACTCTATGTAGTTTAGGTTGCATGTAGAATCATTCAAGCTCGACATGATCAATCTTGCTTGTGGAGTGATTCGAATGTCAAGCAAGTGTTCTTGCCTTGAGATATTTGATCAACAAGAATCATTCAAGCTAGACATGATCGATCTTGCTTGTGGAGTGATTCGAATCTCAAACAATGTTCTTGCCTTGAGATATTCGATCAACAAGGTAATCCGAATCTTACTCCCCTTGTAGTGGTTTATTTTCTTATCAGTACTTGTCACCACAACGTCGAGATTAGAGTATTCTTACTAGTGAAGGCATAAGCTCTCGATGGAGGACGGTTTTGAGTGGGGCGATCTGCTGCAGTTGGACCACTTTGTTGGTTACCACGATTATCCAAGTGACCCCTGAGCACTTCGGGGCTATATGACCTTGTCCACACCGATAACAGGCTCTAATGTAGGCCAAAAATTCCCCCCAATGTCACGACCCAAAATTTTTACCTCAAGTTATGACTCATTAAGACCATGACGTGTAGTGTGTATGCAAGAAATTCAAAGGAAAACATCATTTCAAAAGTCAATCATTTATTTCGTAAAAAGAGCGTTTCAATACAAAGAGAACATGGGTGACTAGTTTTAGACAATACGAGTGTACTAATCGGTAAAATTGGACTGACGCCTTGGGACACGCTTCCTCTGTGACATTCCACATCTTTCAATGTGCCCTCTCTTGACCCAACGTCTCACGTACCTGAAAAAGAAAGATATAGCAAGAATGAGTATAAAATTATACTCAATAAGCCACCTACTTGTAGGTTCTTATCGCATCCTAATTTTGACAAACTTCCACGGTCTTTTTCTTTGACTCTAGAACATCTAGTTTAGGTCTTAGCTCCTTGGGGCTTCTTTGGTACTTTGTCCTTTCATTTATATCTTAAGAGTTCCCTTATGCCAAACTGTGTTTGACTGGTACTCTGCGAGTAGCTACCTCGACATGGCTATGAGACTACCTTGTGTCATATCTAGGAAGTGAGCTACAACCCCCTAGTCCCATGATAGTCCCTCATTGTTTGGGGAGGGATACCTCCCCCATTCCCATCTAGCTAAATGGTTCGTTTCAACGTGGATCTCCCGTTTCCCATGCTAAAACGACTTTAGAGCAGACAAGTCCTGATCAGGAACCCCCTGGTCTCCCACGAAGCATTAACACCAATCGCACACAGTTAACCTAAGAGTACTCTAGAAGTAGCTCGTTTACCGTGGTAGTTTCTTATGCTCCTAGGGGAAAGTTTAGGTCTATACTTGGTGTCTTGTTACTCTAACCATAAATCCCTAGACTTAATCATAAATGTGGGTCATGAAAAGTAATGAGTGTGCACACAACTATCATCCAACATCATCATACATATTTCATGCAAAGTAAACATACATTCTCAACGGGGCGATAACATCCATCAACTCCACGAGCCATAAAAATTAACTGAGTGTGCACACAATTATCATCCAACATCATCATACATATTTCATGCAAAGTAAACATACATGCTCAATGGGTCGATAACATCCATCAACTCCCGAAGCGCAAAGTTCACAAGTTCCCATCCTTCTTTTAGCATGAAATAAATATATACATATAAAGCGAAAGTTAAAACATAATTGCAACACTCAGACGATTCTCATAATACTTCTCATAAAACATCCATAATCTTAACAAATAAATTACCTACAATCAAACATGAAAAACTACTATCTAAGGTAATTAGACTAGCATGCATGCTTATCCAAGTGACTCAAGTATTTTTTCCTAAAGATCCGTGTGGTGACTTGGATGATGCGTGCCCTTATGTAGCGTTTTCACACAATTAGCGTATCAAAAGGTACTGATTTTTCCTCAATAGGATCCTATTTCATATAAAATAGAGTTAGATTGGAATCAGGAGGAAAATAGGGAAAACAAGAGTCGAACGGGATGAAAACGGGCTTATACATGCCAGCCACGCGCTGGGACAAACTCACTCGCAGGTTCCACGCGCGAGTGTCACGCGCACACGTTTTTCTGCAGCTGTGGGTCGTCGGTTTGGTTCGGGTGGACTGTGGGTCGTCGCGGTTCGTTTCATCATGCGGGTAATGGGTCAGCTGAGGAACGCGGATCGGGTTGCGTGGCTGCGACGCGTGTTGCTGGAAGGCTGGAGCTGCGTCTCCCCAGGCGGCGTTCGACGCATGTCCGGTGGTTATTGGCACATGCAGACCTCTTGCCGGCTGACACGTGGCACGCCGTCGCCTTCTCTCTCCTCCTAGTAGAAAAACGAGGTTTTTGATTAGTTTTCCGACGTTCTTCTCATTTTTCTACCTCTTGATTCTTAATCCAAACCATAATGACTTTTTCAACAAAGTTTTAGATCATACTACAATTGTTAGTTTATTTAATCTTGTATTAACCATAATTCATTTGTATTTGATGTTTGTATTTTAAATTATGTTAATTTTAGTATTTGTGGTTAAGATCTAGAGAAGTTATTAGCAGTTATTAATGTGTGGTTGTTGTAAGAAGTTAGTTTTTTTTTTTTTTTTCTATCTATATATATCCTGTGTAACAAGTTGAATAAAATAAGTAGGTTGGTTTTGTTTATTTTCTAAGTATTGTCTCTCTTATAGAATAACGTTATTGTGCAAAAATCACTTTCTTGTATGAGTGTTTCTGTCACAATCTACGTGCCAATATTTTTTCTTGATTTTTACTTAATCATACGACGCATTATGAGCATTAGAAATAGGTCCGATAACATCCTTACCGTTCTTGGAAAGATTCTCAGATCTCAATATTTTGTTCGATTTCCTCACAAAATCAGTGGCAGATCTTCCCTAGATGAAGATTTTAAACTTTAACACTCTATTCCCAAACGAAGATCTCAGATCTGGAGAGTAACATTCGCAATCTTACCTTGCAGATTTCTCTCGGATCTTGACGATGTTAGATAAAACATGAGTTTTACCGTTTTTTCTTATTCACACGATTTCAGAAAATCGCCAGTTTGACCATTTGAGATCGATGTATATCATTGCAGAGGAGTCAACCTATCAACAAACAAGTTGAATAGCTCAAGTGGTTAGAGCTTTGACCTAACATCACAAAGGTCTCAGGTTTGAAGAAAATGCGAAGTGTAAAAACACACACATCGTGGGACCCATCTCGGGCAGGCTCACTCACTCCTCCACGCCGATGCCGTGATGACGGGCGTCAAGTTATCGTTGAGCGAGTGATCAGGGAGACAACGACTGCCATCGTTCAGTATCCAATATTGACAAAGTCCAATTATAACGAATGGATCTTGTTGATGCGCGCCAACCTACAGGCGCAAGGGTTATGGCACGCTGTCGAGCCAGAGGAAGGAGAAACGATTGAGTACCGTGAGGATCGGTTGGCGTTTGCCGCCATATTACGATTTGTGCCCCCATAGATGCTGACATCTCTCTCCACCAAGCGCACCGCGCAATCGACCTGGGAGGGAATCAAATCCCGTCGGGATCACGGGGGGCTCGCCAACAACATCACCACACTCGGTGGCAGCATCAGCGAGACAGAAATCGTGAAGAAGATGCTGCAGGTTGTCCCTGATCACCTCGAGCAAGTTGCGATTTCAATCGAGACATTGCTTGACGTGAACGACCTAACGGTAGAAGAGGTGACCGGAAGACTGCGTAGGGGGGTCGTCTACTCCTCACTGAGGAGGAATGGCTTGCACGCCTAAAGCTCCGTGACAACACCAGCGAGAGCAATGGGTCCTCCTCCAGCCGCAAAGACAGTAAGAAGCCATGGATCTCCCACGGGCGCATGCGCGGGAAAGATGGGAATCAAAAGAAGGAGCCGATCTGCTCGAACTGTGGGAAGAGAGGACACCTAAGCAGGAATTGCTTGGAATCAAAAGAAGGAGTCGACCAATGGCAGGCCGATCTGCTCGAACTGTGGGAAGAGAGGACACCTAAGCAGGAATTGCTGGAGCAAGCTTAGGAACAAGGAGACGGCCGAAAAGGCCCATGTGGCTCAATCCGAGGAGGACGAGCCAGCTCTCTTCATGGTAATGGATGTAATCAACAACGATGTTGAACTCGAGAAAGAGCTCCAGCTGGGCGTAGCAAAGGTGGCACCAGCTAGGGAGCCAATTCAACTGGAGGAGAGCTCCAGCTGGGCGTAGCAAAGGTGGCACCAGCTAGGGAGCCAATTCAACTGGAGGAGGAGTGTTCGCTCAGATCAGCGAGCGGGACGAGCAACACAAGGACCAGCGATGGATCCTAGACACAGGGGCAACAAACCATATGACTGGGGCTAGATCTGCATTCTCCAAACTCGACTCGGGGATCTGCGGGACGGTGAAATTCGGCGACGGATCCGTCGTCGAGATCGAAGGACGCGACACCATCCTGTTCGCCAGCAAAGGGAGGCGAGCATCGCAAGCTGACCGACGTCTACTTCATCCCGAGGCTCAAGGCTAACCTTGTGAGCCTGGGTCAACTCGATGAGACAGACTGCTTCATCTCCATCGAGCGCGGACTACTCAAAATTTGCGATAATCAACGACGGCTGCTCACACAGGCAAGGCGCACGACAAACCGTCTTTACATCCTGGAGTTAGAGATAGAGCAACCTGTCAGTCTCTCGGCAGACCGAAGAGGTATCTCTGAGGTGGCACGCAAGGTACTGTCATTTAAACTTTCCTGCTCTAGAAAAACTACAGAAGGAGGAGTTAGTGCACGGTTTGCCAGCAATCAAAGGCGTGAACAAGCTGTGCGACGGGTGCCTCATCGGCAAACAGAGACGCACACCCTTTCCGTCTCGAACATCCTATCGAGCCGATGAGCCGTTGGAGCTTGTACACGGCGATATCTGCGGGCCCATCAAGCCGGCGACCCCAGGCGGTAAGAGTCTCTTCCTCCTGTTAGTCGATGACAAAAGCCGCTTCATATGGCTGACCCTGCTGCAAGCGAAAAGTGAGGCGCAGAGGCGGTTAAGTGCATTAAAGTGCGAGCGGAGGCCGAATGTGAGAAGAAGATGCGAGTGCTGCGCACAGACCGAGGCGAAGAATTCACCTCGACAAGTTTCGGTAAGTACTGTGACGAAATCGGCATACAACGGCACCTAACGGCGCCCTACTCCCCCCAACAGAACGGAGTGGTGGAGCGCCGGAATGAGACCATCGTCGGGACAGCAAGGTCATTGTTGGTGACGGCCGGGATGCCTGGGTGATTCTGGGGAGAGGCAGTAATGACGGCCGTCTGCCTCCTCAATCGGTCACCAACCCGAAGCCTTGACGGGAAGACACCATATGAGGCTTGGTACAACAAAAAACCAGCGGTACATCATTTTCGCGTGTTCGGCTGCGTCGCATACATGAAGGTAACACGTCCCCACCTCGCCAAGCTCGATCCTAGGGGGCTGAAGGTCGTTTTTATCGGCTATGAACTCGGGAGCAAGGCGTACAGACTATATGATCCTGTAGGGGGGCGAGCTCACGTGTCTCGCGACGTCGTCTTCGACGAAAGCACCTTCTGGCAGTGGAATGACGTGATCGAGGCAGACCATAATCCAAATCAATTTACGGTGAAGTACCTCGTCACCGAGCCGGAAGAAGGAGGAGCCCAGCATCAGCAGCCGTCACCGCCGCCAGCAGGTGCAACCCCTGAACCAGTGGAATTCGCAACACCACGGATTGCGGATTCGACGCTGGATGCCGATCACGATACTGATCTGGAGGCCAGGTACCGGAGGATGGACGACCTAGTAGGATGAGGTGAACCACCTGGACTAGCAGTGCGCGAGCTCGAAGAAGTGGACGAACTACATGCCATCAGTGCAGATGAACCGAACACCTTCGCCGAAGCAGAAAAGAACCCGTGCTGGCTGAAGGCAATGCAGGAGGAGATGACATCCATCACCAAAAATCAGACGTGGAGTCTGGAGGATATGCCGTCGGGACACCAAGCCATAGGGCTCAAATGGGTCTTCAAATTGAAGCGCAACGAAAAAGGAGAAGTTGTGAAGCACAAGGCCCGTCTGGTGGCGAAGGGCTACGTCCAGAAGCAAGGAGTGGACTTCGAAGAGGTATTTGCGCCAGTGGCAAGGTTAGAATCCGTTCGTTTCTTACTTGCAATTGCAGCACATTACTCTTGGGAGGTTCACCATATGGACGTAAAGTCTGCTTTCCTTAACGGAGAGCTGAAGAAGACTGTTTATGTCCGACAACCACCTGGCTTCCTTGATAACAACAACCCCAATAAAGTATTGCGCCTGCACAAGGCACTCTACGGGCTTCGACAAGCTCCACGAGCCTGGAACGCGAAGCTCGACAGTACCTTACTGTCACTGAAATTCAAACGTTGCGCCTCTGAGCATGGCATGTACACGCACGACCATGACAAGAAGCGACTAATCCTACAAGGACGCCTATGGAGGCCCGACTCCAACTAAGGAAGGCTGACACTACGACGATAGTCGACTCCACCAATTACCGCAGCATTGTCGGGAGTCTGCGCTATCTGGTAAACTCTCGTCCTGATCTTGCTTATTCTGTTGGATATGTGAGCCGGTTTATGGAAGCACCTAGGGAGGAGCATTTAGTGGCTGTCAAGCGCATCCTGCGCTATGTAGCCGGAACCAGAGGCTGGGGTGTAAGATACTGCGCAGGGAGCGGAAAGGAGAAACTCAAGCTAGTTGGCTACAGTGATAGTGACATGGCCGGTGACGTTGATGATCGTAAGAGCACTAGCGGAATGATCTACTTTCTCTCAGGCGGCGCAATCTGCTGGCAATCAATAAAACAGAAGGTAGTTGCTTTGTCTTCCTGTGAAGCAGAATACATCGCCGCTTCGATGGCAGCAACACAAGGGATCTGGCTTGCGCGACTAATGGAAGAACTCATCGGGAGAGAAAGTGATCCACCAATGCTATACGTAGACAACAAAGCTACGATCTCCCTGATCAAAAATCCAGTTTTGCATGAACAAAGCAAGCACATAGAAATCAGATTCCACTACATTAGAGAATGTGCAGATCGAGGGCTCATCAAAATTGATTACATCCGAACAGAGGAACAACTTGGAGACATCTTCACCAAGTCCCTGGCGCGGGTGAAATTTGAAGAACTACGCTCAAAGATCGGAGTTCAAATAGTAAGGTAGATATACTACAGGTTTTAGGAGGAGATTGTTAGATAAAACCTGAGTTTTACCGTTTTTTCTTATTCACACGATTTCAGAAAATCGTCAGTTTGACCATTTGACAAAACACGTCGAATGGATCACCAGAATTTTAGACTGAAATTTTGTAGGGAGTGGCATAGATTTAGTTGGCCACTCTCCAACCATTTTTAGAATGATTTTTACTTTAAATAGGAGATTTGTTCATAAAATAAAAACAATCTGAACGCAGTCAGAATTCAGTTAATTTTCTCTCTCCTTTTTGTTACGCATTTTCTTCCAACAACCAATTTTCTCTCACCGA
Source organism: Cucurbita maxima (assembly GCF_002738345.1). Lineage (NCBI taxonomy): Eukaryota > Viridiplantae > Streptophyta > Magnoliopsida > Cucurbitales > Cucurbitaceae > Cucurbita > Cucurbita maxima. The sequence continues at coordinate 5,690,906 of NW_019272023.1, read as the reverse complement.
AATTCTGTGAAAAACAACAGACGAAAGATGGAACCTCAACAACACGAGTCTTTCTTCTCTCCAAGAAGAAGGTTTAGAGTGTAAGTCTTGGTAGAGGATGACTTTCGTTGGTGCTTCTCTGATGAGGACTCCGACAATTTACTTTTCCCTCTCAAGTTTTCTGTCAACTTTCTTTCTCACACTTTTCTCTTTTGTAGTTGTAGGCACTCGTAAAATCCTCAAGACCACTATAATGGGTTGAGGAACAAAATGCCCCTTTTGCCCCTCTAATTTTGACCGTTTTTTTAGCGTTACAAACTCTCCCCTATTTAGAAACTTTATTCCCAGAAAGTTGGCATCTCTTTGAGTTTGGGATAGGCTCTCCTAACATCATCTTCCTGTTCCCAGGTTGCCTCCCCATCTCGATGGTTACCCCAAGTGACCTTCACCAAAGGAATAACTTTATTCCGCAGTCGCCTAGTGTCTTGAGCCAAAATTCTGCTAAGTCTTTCCTCGTAGGATAGATCTTCCCGAAAAGGAAGGGTTTCATGTTCAATCACATGAGTAGGGTCTGGGGTATACTTTTGCAGCATAGACACGTGGAGCACGTTGTGAACGGCGACAAGGTTTGGTGGTAGAGCAATTCTATAAGCCACGACCCCAACTCTCTCTAAAATATCAAAAGTGCCTATAAACCTTGGACTTAACTTTCCCTTCTTTCCAAACCTCATCACCCCCCTCATAGTGGCTACCTTCAGGAACACATGGTCACCCACCTCGAACTCGAGGTCTCTTCTTTACAAATCTGCATAGCTCTTCTGTCGACTTTGTACGGTGAGAATTCTTTACTTAATTTTCTGTACCGCTGCATTGATGACCTGAACCAACTCAGGTCCCAATAGTTGCTGCGTGCCTACTTCTTCCAAAAATATCGATTTTCGACATCCCTACGCCCATACATGCATGCCTCAAAAGGGGCCATCTGGATGATCGCTTGATAAATGTTATTGTAAGCAAATTTTATCAGAGGTAGATGTTCGTCTCAACACTCAGCAAAATCTATGACACATGCTCGCAACATATCTTCTAAGATTTAGTTCAGTCTTTCGGTCCGTCCGTTCGTGTGAGGATGAAATGTTGTACTAAACCTTAGCCGAGTCCCCAGTGCTTTTTGGAGGCTTTTCCAAAGCTGAGAAGTGAATCTAGTGTCCCGATCAGATACTATGGACACTGGTACCTCATGCAGGTGTACTATCTCTCTGATATACAGTTGAGCCCACCGATCCACGCGAGAAGTGGATTTTCCTGGGATGAAATGAGCCATTTTGGTAAGTCTGTCAACAACTACCCAGATTACGTTGAAGCTCTGCTTGGTCTTGGGCAAACCCGAAATAAAATCCATTCAAAATGCTTCCCATTTCCATTGAGGGACCTTTAAGGGTTGTAGCAGTCCTACTAGGCACTGTCTCGGGGCCTTCACTTGTTGACAGGTTGAGCATCGACTTATGAAATCTACTCTGTCCTTCTTCATCCCTGGCCACCAATAACATCTCTTAAGGTCCTGATACATATTTGTACTTCCAAGGTGGAACGTGTAAGAAGTATCATGGGCTTCCGTCGTAATATCCTTCAGGATTTCCTCGTCACGGGGAACTCGCAAGCGATTTTTCCACAACAAGCCCCCGTCTGAAGAGATAGAGTATCATATTGGTCTTTTTGTCTTTGTATAATTCCACACTTTCCCAAGGTGTTCATCAAACTTCTGAGCGTCAATAATTCGTTTTCGCAAGGTGGGTTGCATGGTAATTTGTGATATTTGAGTAGTTCCACCTCTAATTACAACATTGATTCTAGCACTCTTCATCTCATCCTATATTCTTTCCTGCTTGGTGATCATCGCAGAAGTATGAATAACCTTTCTGCTCAATGCGTTCGCCACAACATTGGCCTTGCCTGAATGGTACAAGATCTCGATGTCATAATTCTTTACTAGTTCCAACCATCTCCTCTGTCTCATATTAAGCTTCTTCTGTGTAAATAGGTACTTGAGACTCTTGTGATCAGTGAATACTTAGATTTTCTCTCCATACAGATAATGTCGCCATGTTTCGGTGCAAACACCACTGCTGCTAACTCGATGTCATGAGTGGGATAATTTCGTTCATATTCCTTCAGTTGTCTAGAAGCGTAAGATATCACCTTACACTTCTGCATAAGCACGCACCCTAGACCATTTCCTGATGCATCGCTGTACACCACTAAATTCCCAGATCCATCTAGAATTGTGAAGACTGGTGCTGTCACCAACCTCTCCTTGAGTTGTTGGAAGCTCTGTTCGCATGCTGATATCCACACAAAGAGCTTGCCCTTCTTGGTTAACTGAGTTAGCGCAGAACATATTTTGGAGAAATCCGAGACAAACCTTCTGTAATATCCAATTAGTCCAGAAAACTCCGTACTTTAGTGACTGTGGTCGGCCTTGGCCACTTCATCACTGTCTCTATCTTAGCTGGGTTCACTATGATTCCTCTGCTTGACACCAAATGACCCAAAAACGCTACCTCAAATAGCCAAAACTCACACTTGGAAAACTTAGCGTACAGTCGCTGCGTTCTCAGTACGGTCAGAACTTTCCTCAATTGCTCTTTGTGCTCTACCTTTGACTTAGAGTACACCACAATGTCATCAATAAACACTATAACAAAAGTGTCTAAGAATTCCTTAAAGACCTTGTTCATTAGTTCTATAAAGACGGCTGATGCATTGGTAAGACCAAAGGACATGATGAGAAACTCATAATGTCCATAGCAACTTCTGAAGGCTGTTTTGGGTATATCTTCTTCTCTTATTCTCAATTGATGATACCCTGATCTCAAGTCAATTTTGGAGAATACCGTTGCTCCCTGTAATTGATCAAACAAGTCATCGATTCTCGGGAGGGGGTACTTATTCTTTATGGTGACCTTGTTTAGTTCTCTATAGTCTATATACAGACGCAGGGATCCATCTTTCTTCTTGACAAACAGAATAGGGACTCCCTAGGGCAGTACATTGGGTCGTATGAAATCCTTATCCAATAGCTCCTGTATCTGTTCCTTCAATTCCCTGAGTTCTGCAGGTGCCATTCTGTAGGGTGCCTTGGAGATCGGCGCAGTTCCTAGTTCTAGTTCGATCCCGAAGTCAACTTCCTTAATTGGGGGCAAACTTGGCAAATCCTCAGGGAAAACATCAACAATTTCCCTGACAATGTGTACTGACTAGATTGTTTGTTCATTTCTGCTGTTTAGGGTCACACTGGCTAAAAATGTGCTTGCGCCACTGCAAATTATCTTTCTAGCCTTTAGTGAAGTTAAGACGCTTGGAGTTCTTTTGGAAGTGGCTCCCTTATATGTAAAACTATCCCCTGATGGGAGTCTGAGAGTAACTGTTCGAGTTTCACAATATATTAAAGCGCGATTCTCGCCTAGCCAATCCATACCCAAAATGACATCAAAGTCTTGCATACTTAATACTATTAAAGCAGCTTCTATGACACGTCTCGACACTGTCACACTACCTCTCTTAACTCTATGAGTAGCCATTAATAGTTCGTGAGCAGGGTAGACACTGATAGAATGGTCTCTAAGGGTTCTTTTTCCAGGTGCGCTAAGTCAACGAATTCCTCACACACAAATGAGTGTGTAGAACCTGAATCAAATAATACAAAATCCAAATGACCAAAGACGGGTAGTGTACCTGTAACGACTGCGTCAGGCTCGTCGGCTTGCCTGCCTATGGTTGCATGTGCTACATGTTAGAAATAAACTTAAATGAGAGAGAGAGAAAAAAAAAGAAAGAAGTAGTTATTAATTTTTGGTCTTTTAAAATTTAGTCAAAAGCCAATATGCATTTTAGTAGAGCAGTGGTTTATGGAAAACGCGTGATAGTTGTCGCCAATTTTAGCCTTACCAAAACTTATAAATAGACTTTACTTCTCATGGTAATAGTAGAGAAAAAAGGAGGAAAAAAAAAAGCAAAAAGAGCCAGAGTTTACAGTGTAATAGAAAAAGACTTTTGAGAATTCTCTGTCTCTTTGTCTCTCTCCTCTCGACACCTCTTCCACAGCCTCGTGAGAGTTATCTAAACGAGTTGGTTTCAGAGCGAGCATCTATTTTCTACAAGTTGGTATCAGAGGTATTTTAATTTCAACAAATTAATATTAGAGTGAGCTTTTAATTCAACACTACAGCTCGCCTTTGCTGCTATTGGGCACCCCGACCCCTTTGATTCTTTATTGCAGGTCGGTTAGTATTATGTTCTCTCTTATGAGGACAATATTATGTTCTAATACATCAGTTCCTTGTCGACATTCCCTTAGGTGAGGGCACTGACACTTAGGACATGGATCCTTGTTTTGTGCTAAGGCTCTTTCGCAATTAGCAGTGCCACCACAAGGTGGTCTGCCAGTCTTGTGCTAGTTCTGGTCTATCTTTTTCTCCTGAACTGCTATGTGGGATTTTTGGGCTGACCTTGACTGTAATTTGTCAATACGAGGCGCATCAATGAGGGTCGCCTTTTTGAGGGCTGCTGTATAATTTGTGGATGCTTCAGATGCCACATAACCTCTAATGTTCTCCCTTAGACCTGCGATAAAACGTTCAGCCTTAAGCTGCTCAGTGCTGACATATATAGGAGAGAATCTTGCCAATCTATTAAATTCAAATCATAATCCTCCACAGATTGGTCACCCTGCTTGAGTTCATGGAACGCTGCCTGCAACTTCATTCTGGCAGAGACTGGATAGTATTTGCGGAGGTAGGCCTCTTTGAACTGACACCAAGAAATAGACTCTCCAAGCGGTGCAATAATTTTTTTGAGCACCCTTCCACCAGAACTGAGCCTCTCCCTTCAACATATAAGTTCTGCAATGAACCTGATATTCCAGCGGACAGTTGTTGGTTGGCTAGGTGGAACCTCTACATTATTGGTGGGCACCAGTGGGACCGCCTCAGGAGAAGGAGAAGTAGAGTCTACGTTAGGTAAGTCTTGAGTCATTGCTGTCTTTTGACTCATTCCTGATCTTGGTGCCCGTGGTATAGGACTCTCGAACTATTGGGGCATTTCATCAACCTCCTCTTGAGGTTCAGGTATAGGTTGTTCCGCCTCAGGTGACGGGACATCAGTGTTCTGAACAACTCTTCTTCTTCCCCTTCTAGGTCGAGGCCATAGATAGGGTCCACATCTCTTTGGTGCCATTTAGCTACCACAATAGAAAAATTGCGGTTACAATTCATTCATAGCTCAACCTCTAGAAAATGTACAATTATAACACAAGAAACAGTCATGATAAATTCTCTACTTAACAACTTAGCTCTTGATTTCGCAATTCAAATTCGTGAGACTGTCTGGTCGTGAGTGGCACGTGATTGATGGGCGTGTCACAGAGGATACGACTCTCTAACCTAAGTGTCTACCGGACCTATGTCCTGGTGCTCTGATACCAAATTTGTCACGACCCAAAAATTATACCTCAAGTCGTGACTCATTAAGACCATGACGTGTAGTGTGTATGTAAGAAATTCAAAGGAAAACATCATTTCAAAAATCAATCATTTATTTTGTAAAAATAGTATTTCAATACAAAGAGAACGGATGACTAGTTTTAGACAAAGAGAGAATATGAAGGACAAAAGTGTACTAATCGGTAAAATCAGACTGACGCCCTAGGACATGCTTCCTCTGTGACATTCCACATCTTTCAACGTGCCCTCTTGACCCAACGCCTCACGTACCTGAAAAAGAAAGATATAGCAAGAATGAGTATAAAATTATACTCAGTAAGCCACCTACTTGTAGGCTCTTATCGCATCCTAATTTTGACAAACTTCCACGGTCTTTTTTTTTTTTACTCTAGAACATCTACTTCAGGTCTTAGCTCCTTGGGGCTTCTTTGGGACTTTGTCTTTTCATTTATACCTTAAGAGTTCCCTTACGCCAACCTGTGTTTGATTGGTACTCTACGAGTAGCTACCTCGGCATGGTTATGAGACTACCTAGTATCATATCTAAGAAGTGAGCTGCAACCCCCTAGTCCCATGATAATCCCCCATTGTTCTGGGAGGGCTACCTCCCCCATTCCCATCTAGCTAAATGGTTCGCTTCAACGTGGGTCTCCCGTTTCCCATGCTAAAACGACTTTAGAGCAGACGAGTCCTAATCAGGAACCCCTGGTCTCCCACGAAGCATTAATACCAATCGCACATAGTTAACCTAAGGGTACTCTAGAGGTAGTTCATTTACTGTGGTAGTTTCTTATGCTCCTAGGGGAAAGGTTAGGTCTATACTTAGTGTCTTGTTACTTTAACCACAAATCCTAGACTTAATCATAAATGTGGGTCATGAAAAATAATTGGGTGTGCACACAATTATCATCCAACATCATCATACATATTTCATGCAAAGTAAACATACATGGTCAACGGGGCGATTACATCCATCAACTCCCGAAGCGTAGAGTTCACAAGTTCCTATCCTCCTTTCAGCATGAAATAAACATATGCATATAAAATGGAAGTTAAAACATAATTGCAACACTAAGACGATTCTCATAAAACATCCATAATCTTAACAAACAAATTACCTACAATCAAACATGGAAAACTACTACATAAGGTAATTAAACTTACATACATGCTTATCCAAGCGACTCCTACAAGTATTTCTTCCTAAAGATCCATGTGGTGACTTACTTGGACGATTCGTGCCCTTATGTAGCGTTTTCACACAATTAGCGTATCAAAAGGTACTGATTTTTCCTCAATAGGATCCTATTTCATATAAAATAGAGTTAGGATTGGATTCGTGGAGGAAAATAGGGAAACCAGGATTTGAACGGGACAAAAACGGGCTTACACGCGCCAGCCACACGCTGGGACAAACTTACTCGCAGGTTCCACGCGCGAGTGTCATGCGCACACGTTTTTCTATAGCTGCGGGTCGTTGGTTCGGTTTAGGTGCAGTGGTTCGGGTGGACTGCGGGTCACTGCGATTCATTTCATCGCACAAGTACCAGGACAGCCACGGGTTAGGTTGCGTGGTTGCGGACGCATGTCGTTGGAAGGCTGGAGTCGCGTCTCCCTAGGCGGCGTTCAACGTGTGTCCGGTGGTTATTGGCGCACACGGACCTCTTGTCGGTTGACACGTGGCGTGTAGTCGCCTTCTCTCTCCTCCTAGCAGAAAAATAAGGTTTCTGATCAGTTTTTCGACGTTCTTCTCATTTTTCTATCTCTCGATTCTTAATCCAAACCGTAATGACTTCTTCAACAAAGTTTTAGATCATACTACAACCTACGTGTCAATATTTTTTCTTGATTTTTACTTAATCATACAACGAGTTATGAGCGTCAGAAAGAGGTCCGATAACATCCTTATTGTTCTTGGAAAGATTCTCAGATCTCAACGTTTCGTCCGATTTCTACACAAAATCAGTGACGGATCTTCCTTAGATGAAGATAGTAAACTTTAACACTTTATTCCCAAACGAAGATCTTAGATCTAGAGAGTAACGTTCGAGATCTTACCTTGCGGATTTCTCTCGGATCTTGACGGAAGATGGAACCTCAACAACACGAGTCTTTCTTCTCTCCAAGAAGAAGCTCCATAGTGTAAGTCTCGGTAGAGGATGGATTTCGTTGGTGATTCTCCGACGATTTACTTTTCGCTCTCAAGTTTTCTTCAACTTTCTTTCTCACACTTTTCTCTTTTGTAGGTACTCTGTGAAGAATCCTCAAGACCCCTATAATGGGCTGAGGAGCAAAATGCCCCTTTTGCCCCTCTGACTTAGGACCGTTTTTTTTTTTTTTTTTTTTTTTTTT
>NW_019272023.1:5682041-5682842 GCF_002738345.1 Cucurbita maxima | reverse complement strand
TTTTTTTTTTTTTTTTTTTTTTTTTTCTCATTGCATCTAGGTCTCTCAACTTCTCTAGCCTCATATTGGCCTGGTTGTTGACCACGCCTAGGATCCATGCGATATCTATCAGGTCGTCATTGTGATCACGTAGAAGGTTGGTCGTAAGGGCCAATCTAGTCATAACGTCATTTTTGTCCCACAATGATGGTCGGTGGAGGGGGTTCTCGAGGTCCTTCATCTCCTTCCATGGCCTTAGGTTCTCTTAGGGCGGCAAACATGAGTAGTAGGCTCTATCGCCTCGAGTGTATGACAAATCTTTTGTCCAGACTTAGGACGAACCTCTGTGCATTTTTATTCAGTGTAAACCAACTCTAAAGCAATTATGTCCTCTTTGAATCAATTGTATGAACTCATACCGTTTGCAGAGCAAAGCATCTTTCAAGTAATATTCTTTCTAAAAGGCATTCTTGAAATCCAGCCACGATATTACACCTACCTTAGGACTAAAAATCTCGCCGGAGTTGACTGAGGGTGTGTGAATGGCTCTTAAGAAGCATCGTGGGGGCAGTTACTTCGTGCGAAAGCAACACCTCGCTTGAAAATTGCAAGATTTATGGTGAGGTTCAACTTTTTTTTTTTTAATATTGTTTCAAACTATCTTTACGAAAATAATAAGAGGAAAGAGAGAAGGGGAAAAGAAAATTAAACTCGGGAGAATCCACTTTTGCTTCATATATTTTTGTTTTTAATTGAATGTGATGTGAAGAACATGAAAATTATAGGAAGAAAGACAGAGAAGGAAAAAAAAAAAAAAAAAAA
>NW_019272023.1:5665800-5681566 GCF_002738345.1 Cucurbita maxima | reverse complement strand
TAAAAAAAAAAAAAAAAAAAACATATCATTTCTTAAAAAATAAATTTAAAATTTTAATAAAACAAGTTTCTTGTAGTAACAATAATAATAATAATAATAATAATAATAAAATAATTTAAAAGTCAAAACACCACCCTACTTTACAGACGAAAAAAAGTATAATCTTTTCCTAATTTTTTTAAAATTATTATTCAATATAAAATAAATAATAGTTATTATTTTCATTAAATTTTAATTAATTATTAACAAAGTAGCTTAAAAGTACTTTAATTATTTTATATTAATATTTTCATTAACTGAAACTTATTTAGTTATTTCTCACTAATTAAACTTAATTATTTAATATTAAGTATTACAATTAATTAGTAGCTTAAAAGTACCATTTCTCTCTCTCTCTCTCACTATAATTAACTGATTAAGTAAATAATGCAATAATATCTTAGTTAATAGTAATTTTAATTCATAATTGATATTGAATAGTTTCTTAATGTTAATTTATTTCTCTTGCATCAAGTTAGTCCAATAAATTATTAGATATACACCTAATAAACTCAAATAAACCCTCAAATTCCGTAAATAAGAATAAATATCTCTAAATTTTTAATTTATATAGAATAGGTTTCTCATCTTTAAAACATATTTAATAAAACCTTAAATTTATAAATTTTGTGTCCAACAAATCTTTTAATTTTTATTTTTGTCTCGATGGATATAAATCCTTTTTTTTTTTTTTAATGTAATAGATAGATTAATTAATTTTTAAAAATTTTAAATGCGTTCAAGTTTTAAAATTTATTATAATGTTTTTTTTTAAGTTCAATGGTTTATTAGACATTAAAAAAAATAAAATAAATATTTATTTAAAAAACTTATAATGGAGGTTAGGAAAACATTTTTTGTTTGTTTTTTTTGGCATTTTGGCTCCTTTCTTTAGTTTATTAATTTAGAAAATATGTCATTAAAAGTTCATTATAAAAATTAAATTAATACATTAATACATTAATAAGTAATTATCACTAAAATAAATGTATGAAGTCCAACCAATAAAATTTTTTGTCTTCAGCTTAAAGATTTTTCTTTTAATTTATTATTTATTGATAACAAGTTTAGTATTTCCAAAATATGATCCAATGCTATAAAAATTGCCTTTCTTCTAAAAGTTTGAAATTTATTTTAAGGAAGAGATGTAAAGGTAGTTTATTCTTTCTTTCCTTTTCTTTCTTTTTCTTTTTTCTTTTTAATTATTCTTTTATAATTTTTGTATCATTTTTGTTAAAAATGTTTGCTGAAAAAAGAAAAAAAGAAAACGTAGTGATCAATTACAAAATTCAGTTCCATAATTCGTTTGTTGAATCTTTTTCTAATGTAATTTGATACCTCACAAAGTTTTAAATTATCTCTAAATACTAAATTAATTAACAATAATGTTAAGGAGTCTCAAATGAATTAAAAATCAATTAGTTCGAGTTAATTTTTTTAAGATTGAGGAGGAGTTAAATTGATTGAAAGTTTACCGATAAAAAAAACACAGATACTTTTTAGGTGATCTAGTTATTGTAAAAAATTACGCATCACCACAATTCTACAATTGTATAATATTGTTCACTTTAAGCATACAATCCTCCCCTCAAACTAAGTACACTATAGAGCCTCCTCTAGGCCTATGGAGCCTTCGAACAACTCTTAATTGAGCCTCGACTCCTTTCTCTAAAACACTCGAACAAAATACACACTTGAGTCACTTTTGACTACACCTTCGAAGCTCAAAACTTCTTTATTTGACGTTTAGGATTCTATTGACATGACTAAGTTAAGATAATAGATCTAATACCATGTTAGAAATCACGAATCTGCACAATGGTATGATATTGTCCATTTTGAGCATATGTTCTCAGGGTTTTGCTTTTGGTTTTCCCAAAAGGCTTCATACCAATAAAGATAGTATTCCTTATTTATAAACACATGATCTTCCTCTTAATTAGTCAATGTGAGACTCTCCACCAACCATTCTCGGTATTTTATTTAGTGGCTTCGGTTCAAATATTGAACTTATTTTAAAAGCAATGTTTTGGATTAGAATTCACAATAATAAAATTTGTATAGTTCGGATGAAAGGGATTTGAAGGAGGATTATGAAGTCTATATATAGACGTGTGTTTCTTTGGTGGAAAAGCAAGAAGCTTTGGGTGACAAAATGGGAGAAAACAGAGAATTGCTGGAAGCTCAAGCCCATGTCTGGAATCATACTTTCAATTATATCAACTCCATGTCTCTAAGATGCATTGTCCAATTAGGCATACCAGACATCATCCACAGCCATGGCCGACCCATGAGTCTTTCTAGCTTAGTGGAAGCACTCCATATTCAACCCTCCAAAGCTCAATGCCTTGGCCGTCTTATGCGTCTCCTCGTTCATTCTGGCTTCTTTGCTGAAACTCATTCTGGCTTCTTCTCTCTCACGACACCCTCTCGCCTTCTCCTCCGCCAAAACCATAACGCATTTGACACCACGCCCTTTTTGCTTCTATTACTGAGTCCAGTCTTCATGGCTCCGTGGGAAACTATGAACGACTGGCTATGTAGTGATGATCAAGACCATAATTCCACTGCTTTCGAAATGGCAAATGGGAATACAATATGGGATTATATTGCACAACAACCTTCTGGTTTTGGCAATCTATTCCATCAAGCGCTGATCCATGATTCTCAGTTAATTGGGAAAGTGGTGACGAGCGAATGCCGAGGGATGTTTGAAGGGTTGACGTCGTTGGTGGATGTTGGCGGAGGTGGAGGCGCTATGGCTAAGGCTATTGTGGAGGCATTCCCACACATCTCTTGCATTGTGTTTGATCTCCCACAAGTTGTTGCTAACCAAGAGCCTCAACAAGCCAAGAAAAACCTCAACTTCATTGGAGGAGATATGTTTGAAAAAATTCCACAAGCAAATGCACTCCTATTGAAGGTAAATATATTTCTAAAGAGCGATAGTAAGAATCGCTTCTATAAAAAGTTTTAATTTGTCAAAAGAAACTTTCAATTTTATATCTAATACATCTTTAATCTGATTTCAAATAAGTCCTATAATTTCAAAGACCTATTGGATGTTTTTAAAATTTAAGAATTTATTAGATACAAAATTGAAAGATTTCAATCCCTTATAATACTTTTTTAAACTGAAAAGATTTCAATTCCTTTTTGGTTTTGGTCAATAGTTTGTTCTACATGACTGGAGTGATGAAGAGAGCATTCAAATATTGAAGAATTGTAAGGCTGCAATTCCAAGTAGAGCTGAGGGGGGGAAGGTAATAATTATAGAGATAGTACTGGAAGAACAGAGAGACAAGGAGTCGGTAGAAACTCAACTCTGTTTGGACGTGTACATGATGACCACTTTCACTGGCAGAGAACGGAATGAGAGAGAATGGAAGAGTCTTTTCCTAGCAGCTGGTTTTAGTGATTACAACATAATTCCTGTGCTGGGTTTAAGGTCTATCATTGAAGTGTACTAATCCCTTTCCATCCAACTCTCATCCTTTACAATATCCCATCGCCTTCCAAATCCTATAAATATATGCTCAGACCCCTGTTTACCTATAATATATTGTGAAATAATCGTACTCAAAACATGAAATAATCATATGGTACAAATCTATTGTAATAAAATTATTTTTTACTATGCTATTTGGAGATGTTACATATTATATGTTAGAACATGGGGAAAATTACAGAATAGAACAATGCAAAATAATGTAAAAATCAACGTTAGATACGGAAAAAAAGAAAAAAAAATGAAGAAAGCAAAGCATTATTGTGCAGAGTTGCTCCTCTATAGTCGATCATTCTAACTAAAGCTCCGCCCTCTCCCTATGTCCACAGAACATATAATTCCAAAATCAAGACTGCCTGAAGTAATCGTAAAAGAAGAGATTGCATAAGATCATGCTAAAGAGAATTCTTCAACTCGTTCTTAATTTGATTAAATTCAGATCCCAAAGCAGTACATCTCTAAATATCCAAAGAGGTCTTTTGTATCCCCATTTAACAACTTCCTACCCACAACGTTCGAGTCCTTTACGAATATCATCAATTCGGTAAGATAACTCATCTATTTCCTATTTCCTATTTCCTATTACTATTCCATTTTCAATCTTTATCTTTAAATCACCTGGCAAGATGATGCCTGATTAGACCATGCTCTTCATCCAGCACAAACTTAGCATTTGAAAAATGAGAGCTGGTGAAGAAGGGTTTCAGATCATAAATTTCGTGTTCCTGTGCCTGCATCGGTATCATATATGTAAGTCCCGTATTTATCTACCTTATATATAGGAAAGTAACACGATATCATTACCTTGCTTTGTAGGTCTTCCAATTTCACATTAATGTGGGTAAGCTCCGATGTAGATCCGCGAACAATTTCCTCAAAGTGAAGTGCATTCTTCACAAGCTCTCGGAGAAGATATAGAAGCAGTTCATTGTAATCCTTCTTGAAAGTCATGTACTTTCTGAAGCTCTGCAAGATACCAAAGCTTCCACAATTTAACATATCAAAACGAAATCTGGTATAGCATAGTTGATGGTTCAATTATGGGTATAGGAAGGGCATGGGAATTTTGGGTTTATCCTTTGACCTGGTCATCTTGGCAGAATAGAAGCATTGAGATTAACAAAAGGTCATTTTTGTTCCATTAGTATTATCCGAACTTTCATCAAACATATTTGCAGCCACATCGCACATCTTAAGATTTGAGATACTAAAATTAGTTAGTCTAACAAAAATACAACATTAAGAATTACACAAAGTTGTCTTTATCAGTAAATTATAGAAAATGGTACGAATATTAGCATTAGTAACACTTAAGGTCATCAATTTCTGATGGAAATATCCCCCATGGCAACTACAGGGCCTTGATCATTTAATCGAGAATAATAAAGAAATTATATTGGATTTCTTTTAGAGTATAATTCGAAGATCCAAGCAGAATTTCAGCTTCATGATTCAAGCATATCCTTGTGTATTAATATAAATCGAGGAAAGCAACTGGTTAATTCTTGTAGCCAATATTGAATAGCCATATCAGCATTTATATGACATGGAGAGAGAGAGAGAGAGAGAGAGAGAGAGAGAGAGAGAGAGAGCAGTGATATCCTTTTATACCTTTTGCAGAGCTTTCTGCACTCCAAATTTTTGGGTTGAAATGAAAGAATCCAGTAACACACGAATTGCCATATCAACATCTTCTTGTGTGACGTGCTGTCTAAGGTGCATTCTTGCATGTGCTTCAGACATGCGTATCATTGACTCTATGTGCCTAACTGCAATAGGAACTCCTTGCCCATGCTAGTCACATGGCATATGATAGTTAATATGCGATGTTTCCATCGACAAAGTTAAGTGCGCTTAAAAAAAAATACTATCAATAATAATAATAAAAATAAGGAGGTAAAGTAAAGCCTTACAGAAGATTCCCTTCGTAATTCTGCATAGACGTGTGTTAACTTATCCATATCAGCATCATGCAACCTTGGAAAAACATTCAACTTAGAATAAGTTATGTACTTCCTCAGCAGATCTTGGGGGAGCACCTGGAGGATCAGTATTTAGAAATATTAGAGCAGAAGTCCACAGATAACCTACTAAGAGGATGATAAGTACAAGTGTATGACCTCCGAATCCAGTGGCCCTGCAGAGTCTTGACTGTCCTCCTGAGATTCATTTATAGACTTGTCATCAATATTGGCGCCCTTTGGTTGTGACTTGAAATGACTATCAACCACAAACTTAGCAAGCATCTCGTCTGTTACAGAGTCCACCACATCCTGCAAATTATCAAGATCCTTTTCGGTTACAATCAACTTCTACAATTTGAAGAAAGAAGGATGCAGTTTCCTGAAATTTACCTTAACAACGCAGAGGATGTCAAATCGAGAAATAATAGGATCGGTCAGCTCTACATTTTGCGTGAATGTTTTTGAGGAGTCGTACCTATAAAAATGCTAGTTGATTAAAATATGCAGTAGTTTTAAAATTACTAGATGTGAAGGATGGGTGAAAAATCAGTTCACTTTTTATCCTATTTGGTGAGGGAAGAGTATGCTTGGACAAAAACAATAAAAACTTGATCATCCCAGAATTGATCAAATTTATGACTTACAACCATTTATTGTTCATCAATTGGTACTGTTTGATTTCTTTCCTCGCATGCTTACAAGTCAAACACAAAGTACTTGTCATACCTTCCTCCAATGGGATTGGCAGCAGCAATGACAGAACATCTGGCTTGAAGAGAAGTGACTATTCCAGCTTTTGATATGCTAATGCTTTGTTGCTCCATTGCTTCATGGATACTCACCCTAATCACAGATGAGAACTTTAATTCCAACACACCAAAAATTTAAGACTTTCTAGACTCGGCAGGAAAATAGATAGAATTGCAAAATTCAGAATGTTGAATCGATGGTTGTTTTCTCTACCTATCCTGATCATTCATTTTGTCAAACTCATCAATAAGACAGATTCCTCTATCGGCTAATACAAGGGCACCTCCTTCAAGGGTCCACTCCCTTGTGACAGGGTCCTTGTGCACTGCTGCTGTTAGACCTACAGCTGAAGCTCCTTTCCCTGTGGTGTACACTGCTCTATGCCCAGTTTTCTCAACATACCTGGAGAAAATAATATACAACTTCATGTTCCACCAGCTGTAGACCCGTATGTCATTTAGGAGGTTTATCCCCAAACTGATAAATGTAGCTCTTACTTGAGAAATTGAGATTTCGCAGTGCCAGGATCACCTAATAGAAGTACGTTGATATCGCCTCGTAGCCGGTGTTTCCCTTCAACATTTTTTTCTTGACCTCCAAACATTGCAAGAGCAATTGCTGTTTTTATGTCCTCGTGACCATAGATTGATGGTGCAATGGACTTGATTATCTGTTATTAGTTCAAACCAAATCAAAACGCTTAATCTGAACACGTAAGGAATGTACTCATTAATTTCTTAATATAACTAACCCTTTCTCCAATTCTAGGGTCTTTAGACAACTTCTCAATCTCATCTTTGTCTTCCTGGGTAAGCTTGTAAGCAGAAAAGAGATCTTGCTTCTTGGTAATGTAATTTGCTTCAACAACAGTGGAAAATACAGGAAAACCGTTCTTTGTATTCAATGATAAGTCAAAATTGTTTGTATAAATGCCTGTGACTTCCTGAAATCAATCAGGTCATTTGTCAAAAAGTCTGCAAGTGTTACAAAAAGAAAAATTTGACAAAAGTACATCATGGGCAGGGAACATACAATTTCTTCCCCAGGACGAGCACAATCAATTAGATCATTCAATAGTATGACTTCCTTGTACCTAGGAAGTCGCCCAGCTGGCACAATTCCTGGACTTTCTTGGAGGGTTAGCTTTTGGTAATTCCTATATATAGTCTGCAGCATAACAGTCAACAATGTGTGAAATTTGATTAACATTCACCGAGATTTTATTTCACTACAGATAAATGCTAAACAAAAATACATGACAAGAAACCATCTCACCCATTTTGCACTAGGGGAACAGCCGAAACAAATAAATGAAACAAGCCCTTAAATGAGATTTGTAGGTATAGAATTTCAACTGTGGTTGCTCCACCCAAAAAAAATAAAAACAAAAATAAAGAAGGAAATTAAAACTAAGAATTCACCTGCTCGACATTTACTGTGAATGGCCCTTTCGACTGGCATTCAGGACAAGAGCCAACCTTGACCTCTGAATAAGAATTCTGAAAAAATGGTCCCAATATTGTGCCACATTTACCACAATCATACTTCACCTGCTGCAACTGGGGGAAGACACCAGAGCGTCGGGTTACTACGCCCCCAATACGAATCATGGTATTTAAATGAATTTGCCTACAAAGTGCAACAGGACACAATTGAAAATAGGATGACTAGGAAAATAATAAAAGAAAACATATATCTGAAAAGGCCCTTCACCATGAATCTACAAGGTGATACCTAATATTTCGAATCTGATCATAGACTGGTAAATTATTGATGCGAACATAGATCTTTTGGTGGATATTTTTGTAATTTGGATGTATGTCAAAGACAACCTTCTTTGCAACATCTTCCATAACTTCTAAGACGGGCTGGGGTGCATCAGCCAACCAGATTGCAATATTCGGATGGACAAAGATAAACTGTTTGTAATCAATCTCCAAACTGCATCTATTGGCTGCAATCAAACATTAAAGCAACCAGTCAGAAAAATGAGAGAAGCATGAACATGACTCTAACAGGTTATCTTAGAAAACAATATTTTGTTTTATCATTTTACAAAATAAACTAAATGTTAACAATCCACTGCAAATAAGGAAGCAGATGCTCACCTAACACCATCTCATTTATCAGTCGCATGTACTCAAGCTCACCATTTCCACTCTTTGGATTCACATATGTTTCCAAGAATTTCTTGAACTTTTTCCCTATAAAGCGCCGAACCGCATCCATGGTAACATGTTCTCTAAGTGGCCCTTGAACACGATACATCTCATTCTCATTTTCATCATCGTCTTCATCCTAAATTGGAGGTAAATTGTTAGTTCCAAATATGGCTAACAATAATCAGGTACAGAATCCTACTGAGGAAAATAAAGATGTGACAGCCTTAAATACCTCATATTGGTCATCAACAGAATGATCTGTAATGGGCACGTCATCTCGTGAGTTTTCCCTTTGTGATCTACCAGGAGAACTCTGCATACCATCAATTTCATCATAGCTTCTTGCTGCAGCTGGAGGCCGAAAATCAGCTCTTGCTCTTTTTGAAGGCCTGTAATTGTCATCCTCCGAGTCTGAAACAAAACATAAAAAATAGTTATATTTCAAAAGTTAAATCTACCAGTCTCCAAGAAATCAAAAGGGAAACAACTAATAACTTCCAGCTGTTAAGAGTAGTAAAGCAACATCAATGAAACGTCTCTAGCTTTTAGTCCCTTTAGGAGGCTAGACCCCAAGGTATCTTAGACTAATTTTAAAAACCATATAATAAAACATCTTTGGCGTATACCATCAGGAATTATTGTATTGGTTAGAGAAGATGACTATGATCTGGATGACAAGTCAGAATGGCTTGAAACCAGAACAGAATGCTTCACGATTCTTTTTGTTGCGAAAGTTTTCAGTCAATCTTTTATGGTTGTATACTTGGAAACTTGTGCCTGAAAATAACTTCAATACAAATTGAAACTAAAGATTTTCAAGATATTGAAACTCATCAGTTAGAGTGAGTGCACTTCAATTAGTTCCTACATATCTCAAGCTTTTGTTAGGGAAAAGTAAAGCTGAAAAATCAATATGGTGCATAATTCATATTCTCAAGCATGATCAATCCTAAAATTAAAATTAGAATAGTAATACATTAAAGAAAACACGAACGAAGGGTAAGAGAAAAGAATGGAAGCACGAATAGCTCAGTAATGTATTGACAGCTTGCTGAGCGAGTGAACACGCTTTAATCGAGGGAAAAGGTTACAATTTGCTATTCAGATAGAATATAATAGGCAAAAAAAATTACCTTGATCATGTAATAGCTCAGGAAGCTTCCGACGGGTGAACTGAGCATCGCGAGTGTCCAGTTCTATCTCGGCAGCTCGTCTGTCCTCCATAATCTGATCCAAATCTCTCTCGTCCTCTAATGAATCGTCGAGGTCCAAGGACTCGTACTGGTCATGCTCGTCCATCCTCCGATAATCGCTACAAGATTAAGAAGAAAATTCATAAGATCGGTACTACATTAGGCAAGAGATTTCGAGATTTTTTATTTTATTAAAAAAACAACAAGAAAACAAAACGGGATTTGAATTCGAGAACCGACTCCAAGAAATTGTCGTGGTAGAGATCCTCTCCTTCCTCCTCTTCATCGGGGTCAGGCTCGTCGGGAAGGACATGAGGATCAACAGCGGCTTCGTCCTCATCGGGGTAGATGTCGGAAGTTTGGCTGAGATGAGGGAGCTGGTCCGTTTCGAAACCGGCGGAGGTGGTGGGAGAATCAGGCGTGGAAGGCGGATTGCCGGAGTTGCCATCGGGAGTGGGCCCAGCCATTTCTTAGCGACAGGGTGCGGGAGAAGGAGAGGAAATGGGAGTGTGAATGGACGAAATGAACTTCACTGACCTAAACGCACTTCAGTCATCGATGAGGTTGTTTTGGCGGGAAGTTTTGGCGGGAAATGAGGTGGCTCCCTTCCCCTCCACGTCTGCTTTATTAGCCACCTTTCACATTCATTTCAAGATGTTTGAAGTGGTTATGCATCATATGTGGAAATTTTTATTGTTTTTAATGTCAGATAAAATCGATTAATAAATCAATTAAAAGCATTTGATTAAAATTACGAAGCTTTTTGTATAATATTCTATATTATTTAAATTTTAGCTTCGTAGTGATCTAGATACTTCCGGGATACAACCTATGGGAGTATAGAGATTAGTACTTCTCCAACGTCAAAGAAATAAGTATGTACTAATTACCACTCGGCTATATTTACTAAGCGTCCCAATTTGTTCACTCAAAATTTCAATGAAAAAAATTTAATTCATGTCATGGAAATTGTTTCTACTCTTTAATATTTATCTTTTTTTTTTCTTGTATATACATTTTACTCGATATGATATGATGCAAGACATTTCAATCCTGCCATATGAACTTTAAGAAAGCTGAATTCATTTATTCTCAGATGGTTATAAATTTCGAGTAGATATGATGTTTTATCAATGTATTTTAAGACTTTATATACTTGAAGGTTACATTTACGTAGTGGCTAATTATGGTCGTAAAATAGGAATGTTCTCATTCTTGAAACTTAGCTCTTACTCGATATGATACAAATGCTATGTTATGTTTGTGAAATAGATTTGGAAAATGTAGTAAACATAACATTTGTGCTTTCTTTTAGTTAAGAGCTAAGTTTCTTTATTATTCTTTGTAATTTTGGTAGTATGTTTAGAATCATTCAAGCTTGACATAATTAATCTTTACCTATGGAATGATTCAAATCTAACAAAAATGTTATTGTCTTGAGATATTTGATCTACAAGATAATTCGAGTCTTATTTTCTCTTGAGATGTTTTATGTTTTGAGGTTCTTGGATATATTTAGTTGTAAAGATCTTATTCTACAATAAGATTGTTAGATCAAATTCCCAAAAGTTGTAACCATTTGGAATGAAATCAAATTGATTTAGGGTTTGAACATTTGTGAACTCGGGGTTTGCATATCAAAGTGCTTGTGAGTATGAGAGTTCTTAAATTCAACTTGCTAGGGTTTCCATTTCACGAAGGTTGATGTACTTATTTTCAAGAAAACTTGGTTTGTTGATTTTATTTGATCGCCCCTTGGCTTAGCTATCTTCATTAGGTTGGGGCACGAGTGACACTACCATGTTCAGCTAAGCCTAGTTGACGATCCCAGAATTAGAGTGGAGCCTCGACGGTACGATATCAGAGCAAAAAGGGAAGTGGAGGTTATGGTAACACTATTCATACTGCTCAATCGTGGTGAGCTACCTCGGTTTTCCATGATTACCGTGGTATGCTATTAGGTTTTCTAGGGAGAATCTTGATGACTTAGACATGGATTCACACATCTATAGGATTCTCGCGCAAGAGCTCTCAA
This sequence comes from Cucurbita maxima, assembly GCF_002738345.1. NCBI lineage: Eukaryota > Viridiplantae > Streptophyta > Magnoliopsida > Cucurbitales > Cucurbitaceae > Cucurbita > Cucurbita maxima. The sequence goes on along the minus strand of NW_019272023.1, from coordinate 5,669,915 downwards.
ACTTGTCATAGTCTGGAATACTAGGGTATGGGCCCACTGGCCACCCTTATGCGGCCCTAATTGCATTGTCCCCCTGGAGGTATCCTACTCTAGGTCTTTATCTAGGCCAATTAGTCTCTAGCACCCAAGACTAGGTTCGTTATTCCTCCTTATTCTCAACAAGTAAGAAAATACAGGCAATCACACATTGGAGTTAACATGCAACAATTCATACAATATTAACATGCATGCTCGACAGGGAGATAACGTTCATCTTCACCTGGAGCACAGATTTCACAAAATTCACTTCCTCTTTTCATGTACATACAATAACATAATATTTTATCATTTTAATCTCTTTCCAAAACTTGTAATCTAATCCACTTGGTCCGACTTTATTGGATAGTGGTTTAATAGCATGCATGCTTATCCAAGCGAATCCTACAAGTATTGCTCGTGGAAAAATCCAAATGGTTATGTACATGATTGACGCGTGTCTTCCCAAGCTCGAACTTCTTACTGGAGAAGATACTAAAAATTATGAAATTTCCTTGGTGGGTTCTAATTCACACAAGAACAGAGTTAGTAGTGAAATCAAAGTGAAAAACTAACAAACGGAGGCAGAACAAAGGAAATTGGAGGACTCACATGGTAGGAATCACGGATCTCCTCAATGGTATGATATTGTCCACTTTGAACATAAGCTCTCATGACTTTGCTTTTGGGATTCCTCAAAATGTCTCATACCAATGGAAATGTATTCCTTTACTTATAAACTCATGATCATTTTGTGGGACTCACTCCCAACAATTCTCAACAATCCTCCCCTCGAACAAAGTACACTATAAGCCTCTCTTGAAACTTATGGAGCTCTCAAACAGCCTTCCCTTAATCGAGGCTCAACTCCTTTCTCTGGAGCCCTCAAACAAATTACTCCCTTTCTTCGATACTTTAATCACTTTTGACTACATCTTTAAGGCACACAATTCTTTGTTCGATATTTGAGGATTCTATTGTCATGGCTAAGTTTAGGGTATGACTCTAAGACCATGTTAGAAATCACGGATCTCCAGAATGGTATGATATTATCCACTTTGAGCATAAGTTCTCATGACTTTGCTTTTGGGCTTCTCCAAAAGACCTCATACCAATGGAGATGTATTTCTTTACTTAAAAACTCATAATCATTTTGTGGGACTCAGCTCCCAACAATTCTCAACACATAATATCTAACACTCAATGAGTGTGAATAAATATGAAATTATTATTACTCAAAGAAGACAATACAGAGAAAACTAAAATATGAAGTGTTGTATTGTAGGTGAATTTTACTAACCGTAGGACTTCTATTTAAACTGAAATAATTCCTATAAAGACTCAATTGATTTGCATAGAACTACTTAACGTACAACTAATTTATTTGCAGAAATATAGCTAATAGACTCCTAATAAAAATTAATAACTTGGCTAATTCAAACTAGCAATAAGTTGCACTAATTCAAACTAGCAATAAGTTGCACTAAATTTTGATAGTCTCCCTTAGTGCAAGCTTATTTCTCAATAACTCCGAGAGCCTTACGAAAAACTTCAAACTTCACTTTGACAAGTGTCTTAGTAAATATGATTACAACTTACTCATTAGTATGTATTTTCTGCAATTCAACATCCTATGAAAACACTTTCTCTCGAACAAAATGATAATGAGTTTCAATATGTTTCGAACGAGCATGAAACACCAGATTTCCTGCAAGTTTTATTGCACTTTCATTACCACAATTAATTGAATTGGCTGATTGTGAGTAGTCACCATTTCTTGAATAAGCCTCCTGAGTCACAAACATTCTTGAATAGCTATTGTAGCAACTACATATTCTACTTCACAACTAGACAAAGCAATAGTGCTTTGTTTTTTACTACATCATGAAATTGCAACAGAGCTTGCTGTAAAACAAAAACTTGTTGGGAGCATATGTCGTTCATGTCACCAACCCAATCAGCATCCACAAAAACCACTCAAGAAAAAAGACTTTGATTTCTCATACATTAATCCATAATTTAAAGTCCCTTTATGTAACAAAGAATTCTTTTTGCTGCAATTAAATGAGTCTTATGTGGCTGATCCATAAATTGAGACAAACTCCTACTGAAAAAACATTGTCGCCTTGTGATAGTTAAATAGAATAAACTACCAACAAGTTGACGAAAGAATGTAGCATCTTCTAATGATTTTCTACATGAAACCAGAAAATAACCATCACAATTCTTAATTTCCAAACCAAAAAACCAATTAGCTTCACCCAATCTTTTCATTTCAAAACGACCAGACAAGGTATCTTGGAGACTACTGATTTCAACAATATCATCACCAATAATAATCATGTCATCAACATAAAGTAAGAGCAGGGTGCATACCGTTGCTGTTTTCTTAACAAATAAGCTCGGATCAACACATGAAGACTTAAAACCACAAAAATTAAGATATTGAGCAATCTTACCAAACCAAGCACGAGAAGCTTGCTTGAGTCCGTACAATGTTTTCTTAAGTCTGCACACATAATCAAAATATTCTTTAGAGGTAATTCCTTGCGGCTGCTCCATAAAAATATCGCGATCCAACTCTCCGTAAAGGAAAGCATTTTTCACATCAAGCTGCCATAATTTTCAGTCTTTACTAGCAGCTAAATTAGATGATTGTCCGTAATGTTACCATCCTTGCGACCGGACTAAAAGTCTCATCATAGTCTCGACCATATTATTGAGAGAACCCACGAGCAACAAGACGAGCTTTGTGTCTATCAATTCTAACATCAACATTTTTCTTCAACTTTTAAACCCACTTACAAGTAATTAAATCGGCATCATGAGACTTTGGTATAAGCTCCCAGGTGTCATTTTTTTCAAGTGCTAAAATTTCTTCCTGTTAGGATCGCATAACAACGCACACGCTCGATCTAGATGAACACAAAGAACAGGATAGAGAAAAGTGCAAGAGAACTCTGGCTAAAAGATTTTATTTTATTTTTTTATTGATTGACTTCACGTATGTACAGTAAGAGAGAATTACAGAGAATAGAAAGTACATTTTCAAAGCTCTACCGGACGGGACATATATATGGTTCAGTTTACTATATATAGGTTTACCAGATTTAACCATCTACTATATATAGCTATTTACCATATATAGCTTTACCGGATATAGCTTTACCATATATAACTTTACCATATATAGCTTTACCGGATATAACCGTTGACCAAGCTATAAATAAGTAGCAGGCTCCATAACCTAACAATTCTCCCACTTGAGACTGATCTAGTCAACCAAGAATTTCATTTTCAAACGACCATGTGCATCTTCATGACACCATATCAATTGAGGCTTTGCACAACCTCAATATTCCAACATCAACACATTTTGTCAACATGTTTGCTGGATTCTTTGCCCCCTCTATCTTCTCCAAACATAAAACCATCTTTCACTAATCTGTAAGTGAAATGGTATCGTCTTCTGTGTTTTCTCTTTAAATGATAGACCGGGTTCCTTCGCCAACTGTATGACGCTCTTACTATCTCTTTCATGCTACTTCTTGCTCATTCTTCTAGATAGTCAGTCATCCATATCGTCTTCTTTTCAGCTTCAACTATTGCCACGTACTCAGTCTCAGTACAACGCATTTTTTAAGCCTAGACGTCTCATCATCCATGGCTTGCTCCCACTTGGTTGTATACTCCAACTGTAGGGCCCCCTCAAAGGGTTGTGGTTCTCTTTCATCAGCAACAGATAGTGTAATGAAGGTACATACATATCTGATACTCTGATAGTACATGATGATCTTCTCAACACCGGTTCAGGTGTCACTTGCTCTACTGCTGGTTCCTCTGCAACAACCTCAGAAGTTTGTTGAGTATCTGCTACAAGATCACTAGGTGATTTTTTCCGCAACTCAACCTCAACTCTAACTTTCTTTGTTGTCTTAGAACCTTGCTCCACATTTGGTTCCTCCGTAGTAGTCTCAGGAGTTTCTTGAGTATCTGCTACAACATCACTAGGTGAGTTTCCCTGCAACTCAAGCTCAACTCCCACTTGCTTCGTGGTCTTGGAACCTTGCTCCACATCTAGTTCCTCAGCAGTAGTCTCA
>NW_019272023.1:5543448-5665634 GCF_002738345.1 Cucurbita maxima | reverse complement strand
AGTAGTCTCAGGAGTTTCTTGAGTATCTGCTACAACATCACTAGGTGAGTTTCCCTGCAACTCAAGCTCAACTCCCACTTGCTTCGTGGTCTTGGAACCTTGCTCCACATCTAGTTCCTCAGCAGTAGTCTCAAGAGTTTCATGAGTATTTGCTACATCATCATTAAGTGAGTTTTCCTGCAACTCAAGCTCAACTCCCACTTGCTTCGTGGTCTTGGAACCTTGCTCCACATCTAGTTCCTCAGCAGTAGTCTCAGGAGTTTCATGAGTATTTGCTACAACATCACTAAGTGAGTTTTCCTGCAACTCAAGCTCAACTCTCACTTGCTTCGTCGAACCTTGCTCCACATATGGTTCCATTTCCAACCGCACTTTCTTCAATTCTCTAGCAGTCCTTTTGAAGCTAACTCGTTTCTGTTTGCTCATAACGTAGTTCTCACAACGACCCACATCAACAGATTTCAGACCTTCTAAAACTCCTTTCGCAGCCAGCCTCTTCATTTCTTTTGCGCTCATATGTTCGAGTCTATTGTGCCGTAGACTTGAATTTGAAGCACTCTCAGCAACAGCAGCTATGTTCATACACCCTGCAGTGGTGTATAAGGTTCTAAATTTTGAGCCACGTGCTACCACCGTAGCACCCTTCATAATCTTCCACAAACTCTTCCCTAACTTTGTTGCATAACCTGTGCTGTCCAACTGACCAATAGAGATCAGGTTCCTTTTGAGACCAGGAATATATCTGACATCCATTAATGTCCACTGATTTACTGCCGGAGTTTTTATGCAGACATCTCCTTTTCCTTTAATCTCCAAATCTTTGTTGTCTGCAAGATACACCTTCTCGAAATTTTCAGACTTGAAATTCCTTGAATAACTCTTTATTTGGAAACGAATCAAAAGATGCACCTGAATCCAAAATCCAGGATTCAATTGAAATGTCTACGCTGAGGATTAAAGCATCCCCAATGTCTTATGCTGAATTTATAGAATCATCATCATCTCCAGATTTGTGATTCTACTTCCTCTTTGGTCTTATACAACCTGTTCGAAAGTGATCTTTTTCTCCACAATTCCCACACGTTACGTTTGGTCTATTTGGAGATTTTTCTCGGTTCTTTGATTTTGATCGCCCTTTGTTTGGACCCTTCGGCTTACTTCTTCCTCGTTGGTCAACACTGAGAGCACTACCAGATGAATTTCCAATTTCTCGTTTGCGAGTACTTTTGTTGAGAACTACATCTCGAATTTCATCAAACTTCAGTCTATCAAATCCTCATGAATTGCTGATTGCGGCAACAACAGTATCCCACGACTCGGGTAAAGATGACATCAAAATCAATGTTTTAATTTCATCCTCGAAATTAATTTCCACCGAACTCGATTGACTTACGATCATATTGAATTCATTTATATGATCAATAACAGATCCACCTTCAGACATCTGTAGGTTGAACAATCTCCGCATAAAATACACCTTGTTCATAGCCGACGGTTTTTCGTACATATTCGACAGCTCTTTCATCAAATCTGACGTTGTCTTCTCCTTGATGATGTTAAAAGCCACGTTTTTAGATAGCGTCAACCGGATCATTCCTAAGGCTTTTTTATCCTTGAGCTTCCACTGCTCCGTGGTCATGGTATCGGCTTCACCCCCAACAGAGGTTCGTGAAGATCTTTATGGTACAGATAATCTTCAATCTGCATATTCCAGAAACCGAAATCGGATCCATCGAACTTCTCAATTCCAATCTTTGAACTTTCCATCTTCACAGATCGTGGTGAATTTCGCCTAGCTCTGATACCAGTTGTTAGGATCGCACAACAACACACACGCTCGATCTAGATGAACACAAAGAACAGGATAGAGAAAAGTGCAAGGAGAACTCTGGCTAAAAGGATTTTTTTTTTTTTGATGACTTCACGTATGTTCAGTAAGAGAGAATTACAGAGAATAGAAGGTACATTTTCAAAGCTCTACCGGATGGGATATATATATGGTTCAGTTTACTATATATAGGTTTACCAGATTTAACCATCTATTATATATAGTTATTTATAGTATATAGCTTTATCATATATAGTTTTACCAAATATAGCTTTACCGGATATAACCGTTGACCAAGCTATAAATAATCAGCAGGCTCCATAACCTAACACTTCCATCCTTGCATTTTCCCATTTTGAGATCTCTTTACCATATATAGCTTTTCACTTGTATCTCCCATAAAAGAACAAGACATAACAGAAAATTGATTAATGTCAACTACAAAATCAGACAAATGATTTAGTAACTTTTTCTGTCTTTGAGGATTTTTTCTTGTGGCTTATGTATTTTCCCCCCTTAAATGTCTGTCGCAATTGAAAAATCTTTTCTCCCTAATGTAGAATCAATCATCAGGAAAGAGTGCAACAGTAGTTGTACTTTGCTGTCATCTGCATCGTATTTGTAACTTGAAATTTCATCAAACACCGAGATACAATAACCTTCTTTGTTTCCAAATCCATACATCTCCAACCCTTTCTATGAGTATCATAGCCAACAAAAATGCATTTCTTGGATTTTGGGTCAAGTTTAGTTCGATTATGTTCCAGTACATGAACATAACAAATAGACCCAAAATTACGAAAATATCTCACATTGGGTTTACGATGATAAATCAGCTCGAATAGTGATGATTCTGTCCCTGGCCATGGAAGCAACTGATTTACAACATGACAAGCTGTTTAAAAAGCTGATGCCCATAACTCTCTTTGAAGACTCCTCACATGCAGCCAAGACAAGCAAACTGATGTAAGATGTGCTAACTTGCACTCAACCACTCCATTTTGTTGCGGGGTTCTGAACAAGTCAGTTGACGCCGAATCTCATGCTCCTTATAGTATTCCATAAAATCATTTGAAAGAAATTCTCCTCCATTATCAAAGCGCAAGCACTTGATTTTCAATTTAAATTCTTTTTCTACAGCATGCTTAAACGGAATTAACTTTGAAAAGGCTTCACTTTTGTGTTCTAAGAAGTATACTCAACTGAAACGAGAGTAATGATCCACAAATACCATCACATAATGAAGGCCGGTATAGCTTGTTGTTCGCGTTGGTGCCAAAAGATCAGAATGAATCAATTTCAATACTATTGAAGCTCTACTCTTTGACCTTGGGAAAGAAAGACGATGAGACTTGCCATATTGATAGCCTGGACAAATCTCATCATGCTAGATATCTTTAAAAACAGGGACACCATCAAGAAGTTGTCTTGTGGATATTTTCTGCAACAATTGAGAACCCACATGACCCAAACGAGCATAGCAAAGCGTTGAGCTTGCATTATGACCAACTTTCTTGATATATTCATCACTAGTTGATAAAACATACAAAGATTCTTTTTTTTTTTTTTTCCACAGAACAGGATATCAGCAGCACCATGGTTCACATTAGAAAGAATTTGAACATCTTTAAGAAAAAAAAAAAAAAAGAACATACCTTCCTGAATCTGTTATTTATGATACAAAAGCAAGATTTTTCTTCAAACTAGGAAAATGATAAACGTCCTTGAGTAGAACACTTCCATCATTCAAATCTCCTTCTTTCGTCAAAGGATGCATTGAATTATCAACTGTCATAATGTCCTTCTTTTGACAATGTGGACGAACATCTGATAGAAAAGTTTCGTTTCCAGTTGCATGATGAGAACAACTAGAATCGACAATCCATTCTTCATTGTAGTCTATAAAGGCATGAACATCTGCAGAGACATCGTCTTGATGTATAACTGAAGTCACATTTGTTGGCTGGTCAAGAACCTCAATAGTTAAACAGTGTTCCCAAAATGGATTTGAAGAATTTTTACTTTCATGTACAACATTTGCTTTTGATTCCTGCATTTTGACTCCGCACTTTGGCTTAATGTGGCCTGGCTTTCCACAATGATCACTCACCACTTTCACCCGACAATCTCGTTTAAGATGGTCAGGTTTTTCACACTTGTAACAAGCTTTAAATGGCTTCTTTGACGACTCCTCACTTCTGAATTGATTCTGATTGTTTGATGAAGGGTTTGAATGAAAATTCTGTCTCCTTTGATCTTTGACATACAACACATCTTCTGGATTTGGAGGAAATAAAGGGCATAAAGTCTTTTCGTAGTTCACGAATAAGATAACGACGTAATCGAGCATCACTCACTGGCTCCTTAGCATCTAATTCTAAAATTTCAAAACACAGATTTTTCACTTTCAAGAAATATTCTTCAACAGAAAAATTACATTGAGTTACCATAGCTAGTTCATTCTTTAGAAATTGCAACCGAGCTGTATTTTTCTTAGTGAACAACTTTTGAAGTGTTTTCCACACTTTTTTTGGTGACTTTAAATCACGAACATGATCAATATATTCCTTGCTAATCAAAGTTCGCAAGGTAAATAAAGCTTTTCCACATTTGATATTTCATTTTCGGCGTAATTCAATCTTTTGTGGAGTATCTGCTGGAATTTATGTGTCATCACCTTCAATTAAATCCCACAAATCTTGCCCCTGTAGATAAGCTTCCAAACATAACTTCCAATAATTATAATTATTGCCAACAAGCTTTTCCATAACTATACTCGTAGAAGCACTTCCATCATTCATCTCGTTAAGTAATAATATCAAGCTCTTGGTTACCAACCTGCTCTGATACCAACTTACGCATTATCTAACACTCAAAGTGTGAAGAAATTTGAAATTATTATTACTCAAAGAAGACAACACAGAGAAAACTGAAATATGAACTGTTGTATTGTAGTTGTATTTTACTAACAGTAAGACTTCTATTTAAACTGAAACAACTCCTATAAAGACTCGACTGATTTGCACATAACTACTTAACGTGCAGCTAATTTATTTGCAGAAATAAAGCTGACCGACTCCTAATAAAAATGAATAACTTGACTAATTCAAACTAGCAATAAGTTGCACTAAATTCTGACATCACATGCGCTGCACGCACCGACCACACGCTCAGGGGGTCACTACACGTGTTTTCATGTGTGTGTACCACACATGAAATTCTGCTCGGCATCGAGTCGAGCAGTTCGTCGGATGCAGTTTGGATCGTGTGTGGGTCTTCGCATTGGATGCACGTCTAGCGCGTGTCGACTGGTGGGCTTGACGCGTTTCTTCAGCCGAATTCTGCCACGTGCCATTCACAGGCTCCGCTGCACCTCCGCACGTTGGGCAATGCATATCGGTAGTTTTCTCTCTCCTTGTGTGTTGCAATTTTTCAAAAAGTTAGAATTTCCTGTTTCAATCCATTTTCTTCGCATCTTTATAACTTAACGCACACAACTCATATCGATGTGGTTTTTTCACCAAAGTCGTAGAGTTTTAGTCCACCTACCCCGATGTATTTTTCTTATAACTTTTACTAACTCAGAACAAAATAAGGACGTTCAAATTAGTGAAAAAAACTCACGTTTACTGTTCTTGACGGTTTTACCTTATCTCCTATTAGACTCCGATTTTCGTCTAAGTTTTCTTCAAGAAACCTTTATAGACCCTCTTTAGTTCATCTCTTCAAAGATTAGAGCTTTAAACTCGAAAAACTCTTTGGATCTACATAAAACCAAATCGAAAGGCCATAACCATACCTTGATGTGTTCTCATGTTTCTTCCCGAAACGAGTGATTCCGCCAATGACAGATTTGAGCGATTTTTGGCTTCGTCTTTCTTCTCCCTTCAAAACCCTAATCTCCTTTTTTTCTTCTCTCTCTCTTTCATATTATGTTCAAACCCTTCAGACCCCTCAAGTAAGAGTAGGGAAAAAATGGTCATTTTGCCCTTAAGTTGACTTTGACTGTTTTTTCCAACTATCTTGAGAATATCTCCCTTCTTCAATGAATTGAGTCTCGGTCTCGTGGCATACAATAAGATCTTATGATTTTCTTATAATATAAATATTTTTTTGAATGTTAGGAAGGAAAGCAACGGTCGTTAGTACCTCATAAGCTCGATCATTACAATTCTCCCCTTCTTAGGAACTTTCACCCTAAAAGTTGGTCCTCCCTGGAAGAGTTTACAGTAAGACATCCTCGTATCATCTTCATGTTCCTAGGTGGCTTTGTTGTCTTAGTGGTTTTCCATAGGACTTTGACTAAGGGAATCTCTCTTCTGGGCAATTTCCTTACATCACGTGCCATTATCCTGATGGGCTTCTCTTCGTAGGACAGATAGTCCCAGAGGGAAAGTGTCTCATGATCAATGATACGAGTGGGATCCAGAGTGTACTTCATCAAGATCGAGACATGGAAGACATTGTGCATCGCAGCGAGGGTGGGTGGTAACACATCTTATGTCACTGGCCCTACCCTTTCTAGAATTTCAATGGGGCCCACAAAACTCAGGTTCAACTTGTCCTTCTTCCCAAACCTCAGCATCTCTCTTGTAGGGCCACTTTTAGGAAGACGTGATTACCCATGTTAGTGAAAGAATGAGGGATTGAATGGTTGATAAGAAAATTGAATTATTAAGAGCAAGAATGCTCTATAATATAGAGAGAGAGAATACAAAGATACATTTAGAAAATCTACCTAAAAATTTGCAGAAAATCGGTTAACAAACTAGTAAACAAATCAAAAACTAAATTAAATCAAAACTAAATCAACTCCTAACTATAAGGAGATTTAATTAAACTCCTAACTATAAGAAGATTTAATTAGATACTAACTGACAGCAATCTAAACAAACACGTGATCTTTAACACTCCTCCTTGTTTAGATGCTATGAACTCCAAGATTTTTCCTAAACGCCCATCTTACTCCAATTATCTTTCTGTTTAGAGGTCAATCAACCAACTCCCTGGTTTTGTTTTTCTCGATCACCGAAAGCTCCTCCTCTGACAGGTGCATCATCAACCAAAGCATCTTGTCGTTCATCTTCAGACTTTTCTAGCATGCTACCAAAGATTAAATTGTTTGATGCATTAGAAATCTGATTCACCTTTGTCCGTTCTTCCCAAATCCATTGCTCATTTCCAGAAAAATGAACATCTCGGCTCCCGAATCTTATTTGAATTGCGAGAAGCAGGGGCTTTGTATAAGAACACTGAAATACTAACTGAAATGGGAAGTTTGGGCTAACAGAAAGCTATAGGAATGATTGAAGTCAGGCTCTAACCTTCAGCCTTAAGGCGTCTAAGACAGCTAGCTCGGTCTGTCTTTCTTACTTAGTAATGCTCTATCAGACTTCGTAATGCTTTAGCCTTCTAACACTGCTTGCAACTACCAGATCTGATTCAGCAGGGGGAATAGCCGGGAATAGCCACGACTAATGTGTGGTTGAAAAACTCTATAAGCTTTTGATATAATGTTATACCCCACAAAGATGCTAGCTTTTGCCTTTTTGTCAAGCTTATCACGCTTGACCTGTGGAATGTAAGTGAAGAAAAGACACCCAACTACTCTAAGGAACTTTAAAGAAGGTTTGTAACCATACCAAACTTCAAATGAAATGTGTCCAAACATTGGATTTGGCCCACGACTTTGTATGGTGATGACATTTTTTTCGGCATCCTAGCTCTGATACCAAACATTGGATTTGGCCCCGACTGAAATGTGTCCAAACAAATGAAAGAAGCAAAAAGGACAACTTGAGGGGAGATATCTTTTGAAACAAAGAAGCGTTAAGCACTTAGCTTCTAAAAAATATTTGTTGTTATGAAAGTAGTGTTGAGGATTATTGGGAGGGAGTCCCACATTGGTTAATTTAGTGGAAGATCATGGGTTTATAAGGGAGGAATACTATCTCCATTGGTATGAGGGCTTTTGGGGAAGCCCAAAGCAAAGTCATGAGAGCTTATGCCATAAACTTAGCCATGTCGAACAAAGAATTGTGGGCCTCGAAGGTGTAGTCGCTCCACAGAAAGGAGTCGAGCCTTAATTAAAGGGAGGCTATTCGAGAGCTTCATAAGCCTCAAAGGAGGCTTATAGTATGCTTTGTTCGAGGGGAGGATTGTTCAACTCTTTCTGCAAAAACAGGTACCTTATGTTTTCAAGTTATGTATGCATGAGTGACGTCACTAAATATGTTAAGAAAATTAGGGTTTCTGCAAAAACAGGTACCTTATGTTTTCAAGTTATGTATGCATGAGTGACGTCACTAAATATGTTAAGAAAATTAGGGTCGGTACACAAACCATCTCATTTAAAATTTTGGAAGAGAAATAAATTGTGGAGTTTTTTTTTTAATTATATATAATATTATCTAATATATCATCCGAATAAAAAAAAAATTACTCACATTCTTTTTTTATTATTATATTATATTATTAAATTTTGAAAATTTGGTTCTTATAATAAATTTTGAAAATTTGAAATTTGAATTTAACCGTTACTTACATTACTTTTTATTATTTTTATATTATCACATTTATAATAACTTTTGAATTTTTCCATTGATCTTTACTCATCTTGATTTTTATTATTTTTATATTATATTATTATATTTATAAAAAAATAATAAAAGTAAATTATGAAAATTTTACTCTCATTATTATTATTACTTCTATTATTATTTACTTTTAATCTCCATCTTCCATTTCTCCTTTAATATAATTTAATGGTCCATATTAATATTAACTTTTTTATCACTTTCTTCTCTATTTAAACTCATCTACTCCCTATATTTTTATAACGTTAACTTCAATAATTCTTCAATTCTCAATTTTCTAATGACTTTGTTGTTGCTCTCTAGTTGTAAGTGGTCAACTTTAAATCTACTCTTTTAGAGAGTTGTGGTGTGTTCTTACAAAACTTCAATACTTATAACATTTTGATTCTGAGCCGTGGAAAGGACTGAGTTTGCCAGTTTGCTCTTGAACTCGTAAAAAGAGTGGTGTAGCGGTTGGGCTCTAATTCGAAGAAGAAGTGAAAAAAGTTCTTTATTCAAATTCTCAAGTGACACTTGAGGAGTGAAGTAGGTTGAGTTTGACCGAACCACTATAAAACTAGGGTGTTATATTTTTTTAATTCTTCCCTATTTAATTTTAAAATTATTATTATAATTTATTGCATGTTCTAAGTCTTTCATAATTGTTTAGAGTTAAACTATTTTGTTGTATTAATTATCATCTTCTACCTATTTTTAAAAAGATTAAGCACGATTAAATACTTTTATCTTAAAACTCTATTCACCCCCTCTAGGGTTGCCATATTGATCCAACACTAGTTTCAGTGGTCGCTTAACACGTAAATTAGTTTGAGTTGGGAACGACAATCTTACTTGTTCAGAGATTAGGCAACTTTCACATACCTAGTTCGAGTGTATAATTTTGGGTAGTCCCGTAGCAATCTTCTTCTCTTCCATCATTTTGAGCATCTAAAATTTCACGTGCCCAAATCTTACATGTCATTGTCAAGTTGGGTCTGCAAGTTTCATCAACAGAGAGATAGACTGGCTAGTCTCTAATAGTATCCTGTATAGGCGGTTATGCGATCGTTTTACCTTCATCAACAAGGTTCCATTTCTGTCGAACATCTTAAGGAGCGAGCCAGCTAACTTCATTCTGCTTCCATCTTCCGTCATCTGACTAAGATTGATAATGTTACTCTTCAAGTTTGGGATATAGTATACCTTTTTCAGTAAACATTCATTCTTGCACTGGAACAAGATGGATCCTTTACCTTGGATCGGTACAGCTGATCCATCACCAAACTTCATGTTTTCAAGGAGCTTATCATCAAACTCCTTGAACTTTGTTCGATCTCTGGTCATGTGGTTGCTTGCTCTATTCTCAAGGTACCACATGTTGGTCTCCACTCAGTCTTCTCCTTTTGTGAGAAGGTTCGCCATAATATTTTCTTCATCGAGCATGATAAGGTTGGGCATCTTCTCGGCCACATAAGTGCGAGCTCTTGATCTTGCATGAGTGTGAGGTTTGTCTCCTCATCTCGCTTCTTGTTGTAGCACTCTGTCGCATAATGACCATATTTTTCATAGGAGTAACACTTGATCATACTCTTGTCCTTACGAGGGTTGACATTTTCATGGGTTGGTGAAGTATTGTCACGACCTCCTTTGCCACCACGTCTGTGGCCATATCCACGTCCACGACCTCTTTTTTCTTTGTTATGGGTGCCACATTCGCTCGTACCTAAAGAAGAAGAGTCATTTGCATCTTTCTTTTTCGTCCCTATGAGCCACTCCTCATGTGTGAGTAAGAGGTATTTCTCTTCCTCTTTGCTTCATAGCCACAAAGTCTCTTCTCATGGACCTTAGGACGACCAACCACCTCCTCAACCGATATGTTATTGATGTCGCCGAACTGCTCGATGGAGGTAACAATCTGCATGAATCTTGGGAGAACAACTCGAAGGAACTTCTTGATAACGGAGATCTCCTCCACCACGTTGCCTAATGAATGGATGTCATTGATGATCGTCATCAACTTCATGGCAATGTCGTCTATTGACTCATCGTTTTTCATGCAGATAGCCTTGAACTCACTTTTCAAGATTTGCACCTTTGCTTCCTTAAAATGTTCCACACCCACATGCATTGTTTGCAGCGTCTCCCACATTGCTTGGTAGATGGTGGCAAGAGCCATCCTGTCCTTACGCTCCTCAACATCACCATGCTCGACGGCGTCCCACATGCCTTATGCTTGTAAGTTCACACGCATCTTTATCAACCATTGTGTAGTTAATCTTCGTGAGTAACAGGTACTAGAGCGTTACACTCCTCTCTTTTCCACTCTTTATCGTTGTCACTTCTCCTCTGGTGACTTTGTAAGGTGACGACATTTGTTTCGTCATGTTGAGAGCTCTGATACCAAATGTTGGAAATGACCCACGATCGAAATATGTCGAAATAAATAAATAAATCGGAAGAACAACTTGAGGGATTGCTTTTGAATAGAGGAACCTTAAGCACGTAAGAACCAGGTGGTGACTTACTTGGTTGATGCGTTCCCTTTCGCTAGGGTTTCCATGCCCGTAAGGTGTCCAAAAATACTGATTTGCTCCAATTATGTCCTATATCGCATAAAAATATGATTAGAATCGAAATCGAGATGAAGATCAGGCAAACATAAGTCAGACGGACGAAAATAGAAACTCACGCACTCTCACGCGCCGCCACACGTCCTCTCGCGCCCAGACGAAGTCTAGTCGCGGGTGCCACACGAGGGTCAGATTCTATAGTCGTGGTTCGCTAGGCAAGTCCGGGTCACTCAATTTGGGTCGTGGGTCGACTGGAGCTGCCACGTGTCGACGGTCGTATGGAGCCATGTTGCTCCATGCATCGAGTGACACGTGTCACTTTTCTGCCAACGGGCTCCTCTTGTCGCCTGTTGACACGGGACTCACCGAAAAATTTTCTTTCTCCTCCGTTCTTGAAAATTGGCTCCGGGAAATTTTTTTTTCTCCTCCTTGACAGTTGGCTTGGATCTTTGCCTTTGGACCAGAATTCTGGCTAGTTTTTTTTTCATGAATCTTATGTAGAATTCCCTCTAGATGAACATATCAAAATTTCAAACTTTGATTCACAATAGAGAGTTCTAGATTTGAGAAAAACGATCAAGATCTTACCTTGCAGATTTTCTCGATCTCTTGACGGAAAATGGGACTCCAAACGCCAACATCTTCTTCTTCCTTCCAAGAAGAAGTCCTTGTCATTAGATCGTGGCTGGCGGTGACTTCTAGCGATGGTTCGATGAGTTTTCGGATGGTTCTTTCTTCCTTCTCTCTAGGTTTTCTCTCAACTCTCTCTTTTTGACTTTTCCTCTTTTGTCACACAATTGCTAGGGTTCCATTTTGACCTCTGGTGGCTAGAGGGTCAAAATGACCTATTTGCCCCCTCTGGTGACTTCAACTTTTTTTTTTTTTCTTTTTTCTTTTTCTTTTCTTTTCCCTCGGTGGTACATGTCGCAAAGCAAGAAATCGTCTTGCAACATTGTAACACTTCAGAGGATTACTTGGCATCTGCAACTTTGAATCATGGCATAGGGTTGAAATATGTTTCAAAGTTCTAACCAGTTTTTAGAAAGCTGTTAGTAGTTTATGGTCAATAGTTTAGCAGGATTTCGGTTATTTTTTATGATTTTTAGTTACCGTATAAGCCTATTTATTTTGGAACTTTGTAACTCTTTTGGCAAGGTGTGAGTAAACAATACAATAAAGCATTTGCAACTTTGATCCTATTCTGTCTTTTGCCATCTCTTTCAATATTCTTTTCCCAACACGGTGCACCTTGCAACTGGTCAAACAGGTCATCTATCCTTAGGAGGGGATATTTGTTCTTGATTATGACCTCATTTAACTCTTAGTAATCTATACATAGTCGCAATGTCTGTCTTTTTTCTTAACAAACAACACAGGAAACCCCAAGGTGAAGCACTAGGTCGTATAATCCCCTTGTCTAGAAGTTTTTGTAATTGTACATTTAAGTCCTTAAGCTTAGTGGGTGCCATTCTATAAGGCACTTTGGAGATTTGGTGTTGTCCCTTGTTCAAGTCAATACCCAAGTCTACTTCTCGGCAGAGGGTAACCTCGACAACTCTTCTAGAAAAACATCCACAAATTTCCTAACGACTGAAACAGAAGACACCATCGACTAGACTCACCGACTTTTGGCACACTAGCTAGAATTGCCCAAACGCCCTGATACAACAATTTCCTAGCCTTCAACATTGTTAAGACTCTAGGGACACCACTACATATGTTCCCATTGAATTCAAAGCTCATCTTCGATGGGGGCCCGAAGATCTCCTTTCTGCCTTTACAATCAATGGGGCACGGTTCTCACCTAACTAGTTCATCCCTAAGATTACATCAAAGTCTTGCATGCATAGGACAATTAAGGACGCTTCAAGGTTTCACCCTGTAACTATCACTCTACCATCCTTAACTCGATGGGTGGCGGTCAAGTACTTGTCTACCGGTGTGGACATAGAAAGGATTCACTCTAAGGGTTCAATCTCTAAGTTTGCAAACTCAACAAACCCCTCATATATAAAGGAATGGGTAGCACCAAAATCAAATAATGTGAAGGCTAGGTGACCAAAGATAGGTAGTGTACCTGTCACCATTGTGTTGGGCTCTTCTATTCTCTTGGTCGTGGTGGCATGGGTCACAACTTGGCCTTACTATTGGGCCCCTCGACCTCTCTGGTTCTCCTCCACTAGTCGATTTGCCTCCTGATTCTTCTTATGAGGACAATCTGCTATGTAGTGACCTGACTTGCCACAACTAAAACAACCACCAGTCCCTGCTAGACATTCACCCTCATGATAGTTTTTACACTTAGGGCATTCAGTTCAATTATGCTCTGGAGCCCTACCACGACGCTTAAATCGCTCCTAGGGTTGTTTGTTAGATATGAAAACATATACTAGGCCTTCTTCGATGACTAAAGGAAAACTGAATGGTCACTACTAAGCCGATCTATATTGCCATATGTCGTGGCATGTCCATCAGAGTTGCTATTCTCAATGCTTCAACATAGTCAGAGGACCTTTGTGCAATAAAAAGTCCCTGGATCTCTATCTCCAAACCTGCAGTGAAGCAATCGGTCCTCATCTTCTCATTACTGACATACTCAAGGCAGAACCTTGCTAGCCTGTTAAACTCGAGATCATACTCCTCGACTGATTTGTTCTCTTATTTGAGTTCCAAAAAGGTTGTTTGACTTTTGATTTGGGCGACCACTAAGTAATACTTACGAAGATAGGCTTCTTAAACTAGTACTAGGTAATATATCCTCCCCAGGTACACTCCTCTTTTGGGTGCCTTTCCACCAAAAGTGAGCTTCGCCCTTCATCATATATGTTCCAAAATGAATTTGATACTCTTGTGGATAGTTCATATACAAAAAAGGTCATTTCTACAACATCCAAAAAGGTCTTCGCTGCTATAGGATCAACTTTGTCGTCGTTAAAGGAAGACAGTTTATACCTTTGAAAATCCCTCAAATAACGGGACTTCACTGGCATGCCCCTAATATCTCTAAACCTCTACACTGAAGTCTGACTAACTGATGTCTTTTGACTGAGTGTGAGAGAAAATCGGTTGACGGAAGAGAAATAGTTGAAGAAAATTTGTTGGAAGAAAAAAAATAGCGCAGGAAAATAACAGAAATAGGAAGAGAATGAAAGCTTGGGATTTGACTTTGCTGAAAAATATGGTACAAATATTTCTCATTTAATTAGACTATTTACCTTCAAGCTACTTCTTCGGTTCTGGCGGAGAGGCTGACCAGTTGCTCTATCTCCAACTTCAGGATGTAAAGGCGGTTTCTGTGTGCTGAACTCGCGTGAGCAAGCCGTCGTCGATCATCGCAGATCTTGAGTAGCCTGCGCTTGATAGAAATGTAGTAGTCGACCTCATCGAATTGACCCAGGCTCACAAGATTAGCCAGCCTTGAGCCTCGGTATGAAGTAGACGCCGGTTAGCTTGGATGTTTGCCAGTTTTTACACTTAAAGCATTCAGTTTAGTTTTGCTCTGGAGCCCTACCACGATGCTTAAATTGCTCCCCAGGCTGTTTGTCAGATCTGGAAAAATTTCTACTAGACCTTCTTCAATGACTAAAGGAAGTCTGAATGGTCACTAAGTCGACCTATACTACCATATGTCGTGGCATGTCCATCAAAGTTGCTATTCTCAATGCTTCAACATAGTTAGACGATCTTTGTACAACAAAAAATCCCTTGATCTCTATTTGGAGACCTGCGGTGAAGCAATCGGTCTTCATCTTCTCATTACTGACATACTCAAGACAAAACCTTGCTAGCTAGTTAAACTCGAAGTCATACTCTTCGATTGATTTGTTCCCCTATTTGAGTTCCAAAAAGGTTGTTTGACTCTTGCTTCGGGCAACCATTGAGTAATACTTACGAAGATAGGCTTCCTTGAATTGATACCACGTAATCTACCCTCCCTAGGTACAATCCTCTTTTGGGTGCCTTTCCACCAAAAGTGAGCTTCGTCCTTCCGCATATATGTTACAAATTTATTTGATACTCTTGTGGACAGCTCATATACAAAAAGGTCATTTCTACAACCTCCAGAAAGGTCTTCTCTGCGATAGGATCAACTTTGTCATCATCAAAGGAAGACGGTTTATACCTTTGAAAATCCCTCAAATAACGAGACTTCACTATCATGCCCCTAAGGTCATACTCCTCGACTAATTTGTTCCCCTATTTGAGTTCCAAAAAGGTTGTTGACTCTTAATTCGGGCAACCACTGATTAATACTTACGAAGATAGGCTTCATTGAATTGGTACCAGATAAGATAGGCTTCATTGAATTGGTTCCTTTCCACGAAAGGTGAGCTTCGCCCTTTCAGCATATATGTTCCAAAATTAATTTGATACTTTTGTGAGCAGTTTATATACAAAAAAGTCGTTTCTACAACCTCCAGAAAGGTTTTCGCTACTATAGGATCAACTTTGTCGTCGTCAAAGGAAGACGATTTATACCTTTGAAAATCCCTCTAATAACAGGGCTTCACTATCATGCCCCTAATATCTCTAGACCCCTACACTAAAGTCTGGCTGACTGATGTCTTTTGACAATTTGATACCTAAATACTCGGTTTGATAACCTGCTACTAATTCTTCTTCCACTTTTGGTAAATCAAAAGGTAACCTCTTGCATTTTGCTAATGAAGAAATTAGAAAAATAACAAACCCTATAGGTTGACACCACAAATTCCACCTCCAAAAATCATATTTTGATTAGGCCTCAACTATATCAACTATACTCGAACTGTTAGAGAATCATAGTCCGTAATAACATCATTGTTCTGAAAATCAGTTGATGGAGGAGAAATAATTGAAGAAAAATTGTTGGAAGAAAAAACGAATCAAAGAAATTTGTTGGAAGAAAAAAAAAACAAAGAAAATTTGTTGAAAGAAAAAAAAACACAGAAAATTTATTAGAAAAAAAAAAAAAAAACAAAGAAAAGCTCACAAGATTGGTGGTACCATACCCTTCGTTTTCAGCTATACTATGGCGTCGCAAAATTTTTCAGAATTAAACTTGGAGAATGCAACATCTTTCTGGATGTAACCAACAAAAAGCAAAGAAAATTTATTGAAAGAAAAAAAAACAAACAAAAATATTGAAGAAAAGAAAAACAAACAAAATTTGTTGGAGAAAAAAAATAAAAAAAAATTGTTGAAAGAAGAAAAAAAACAAAGAAAGGCTCACAAGATCGGTGGTATCATACCTTTCGATCTCAGCGACACTACGGCATCCCAAAATTTTGCAGAATCAAGCTCGGAGAATGCAACGTCTTTCTAGTATGGACCCAACGAAAGCAAAGAAAATTTGTTGAAAGAAAAAAAATATTGGAAATTTTGTTGGAAAAAAATAAAGAATATTTGTTGGAGAAAAAAAAAAAATAAAGAAAACTTGTGAGAATAAAGAAAAAAAACACAAAGAAAATTTGTTAGAAGAAAAAAAAAACAATAAAAATTGTTGAAAAAAAAACAAAGAAAGGCTCACAAAATCGGTGGTTCCATACCCTTCGATTTTAGCGACACTACGTTGTCCCAAAATTTCTCAGAATCAAGCTCCGAGAACGCAAGGTCTTTCTAGAAGAATATTTGTTGAAAGAAAAAAAAACAAAGAAAATTTGTTGGAGAAAAAAAAAAAAAAAAAAGAAAGGCTCACAAGATTGGTGGTGCCATACCCTTCGATCTCGGTAACAGTACGGCGTCCCAAAAGTTTCCAGAGTCAAGATCAGAAAACACAACATCTTTCTAGGATGGACCCAACGATGTGTGCATTTTCGCGCTTTGGTGCAGCATTTCTTCTTTCCTTAAACTTGGGACTTGTGTGTTGTTAGGAGGACGTTTTAACTAATTAAGCTAATCAATTTGGCTTTGATAAAATTGGCTTCTACACATGATATATCACCAATAGATTAACCTGCCTCTAATATCACTTGATGTTTTTTGACCGAAGAGAAAATCAAATCGGTTGACAGAAAAGAGAAATAGCCCGAAAAATATTTGTTGGAAGAAAAAAAAAAAGGAAAATAACCAAAATCAAAACAGAACTTTGACTTGGGTGAAAAAACACCTTAGAAATGTTTATAATTAATTAGACTACTTAAAATAAATTAAATTTTAAAAATTGCATAAGTGGCCAACAAATCTTGCCCATCCACAAATGGCCAACAAAGAAACCACATGCTTTTATTTGACTGGGTCATCTATGTCTGGTTTTCGATTGAGGTTCCCATCAGAGATTGTAACACCTTCAGTGTAAATGTTGTCGTCGACTAGGTAGGCACCTTTTCAAGAATCGACACTAACACTTGTGGGGCCTCCCTAGGTGCTTAATCATGTGGAACCATCTCCAAAACAGCTGGGGCATGATCCTTCTCCCTCTTATGTTTAATACCTCATGACTACTAGAGAAAAATGGGCTTACTTATCCCTCTTATGTTTATAAACTTGTGACAAGTCGTTGATGTCCAAGAGAAAGATCTAGATTTGATAAATATCATATTGAAATTGGTCAAAGAGATTTACCCTTACCAAAATTTTCATCTTAAAATTAAAAAAAAATAAAATATATATATATATATATATATATATATATATGTTAGAGGATAGTCCCTCAAGAAAGAGTGGCTAAAGAAGCTATAAAAACCACCTTTGTTGTGAAAATGATGGTATCAAGAGGTATTGGAGTCTTAGAGGAATCTTTGGTTTGTGAGTTACAAATTATTAATGAAAGAGGTTCTCAATTGGCTAGTAATTGTTTGATAGGCAGATAAGTGATAGCTACCTATTGGTTTCAATAGCAACCTTTAAGCGTTGTGAATTGGAAATAAGAATGTGTTGTGACGGAGGTCATGAAAAAATGAAAAAAATCTTAGAGATGATGGAGGCAACACAATAGTTTGAGTAATAATAGAGTTTGAAAAAGATTTATGTATGTGGTTTTTGTTAAAAGCACACTTTGTCATGCTAAAATTGAACCATCAATTAATTTTTTAAATTTTAGAGACTCTGTAATAAAAATGAACTACTTCGAGCTTAGCTCAATAAATAAGATATGAATTGTTATTCTAAAGTTTGATAGTTTTATTTTTATCGGAGTAATTCAATAAGAAAAATAAAAATTAAAAAATGAGTTACGATTAACAGAAAGACGAAAAGCTATCCCCTAAGCCTAAAAATTAAAAGAGAAGAAAAAAAATGATAAAATAAAAAGGTAGTAGTAGGTGTATGAGATGGGAGAATTCTTGGTGTAAGGCCTTGTTTTTTGCCTTATAAATACAAACCAAAATGCATAGTCATTTGTTGTGTTCCATTCTACACTCGATTTGGCTCTTCATCAATCCCTTCTCTCACCCACTCTTAACGTCCTCAATTATACCATTCCCACCAATCCCAAAATGACCCTCCCCGCCGTCGTAGCTGCCGGCCAAACTGTTTGTGTCACGGGCGCCGGTGGCTTCATTGCCTCTTGGCTCGTGAAGCTTCTTCTCCAAAAGGGTTACACTGTTAGAGGCACAGTAAGAAACCCAGGTTGGTTATTTTAGTTAAGGTTTTTATGAAATCTAATTCTCCAAGTTTTGATGATTACTTGTGTTTTATGAAGATGATCCGAAGAATGCTCATTTGAAAGAGTTGGATGGAGCTGAGGAAAAGCTGAGGTTGTATGGTGCTGATCTTCTTGATTTTGAGAGCCTTAAAGCCGCCATTATCGGTTGTGATGGTGTCTTCCACACGGCGTCTCCGGTGACCGATGACCCAGTGAGTCGAATTTTTATGGCTTTGTCTTTGTCTTTGTTCGTCAAAACCCCAATATCACCTCTTATGGCTTTGTCTATCGTGGAATTTTTTATGAGACAAGTCCATAGCGAATATTGGCAGTCACTTATGAGACCTTGTGCTAATTCTTAAACTCACAATTAATCATTTTTAAGCATATAAATAAATGATCAAACATATGAAAGTTAATTTGATGGTAATTTATGTTGAGGATATACCGACTAATTAAGAGGTTGATCATGAGTTTATAAGTAAAGAATACATCTTTATTGGTACTCGGCATTTTAGAGAAACATTCTCCAAAAACAAAGTCATGAAAACTTATGCTCAAATGGAACGATGTAAAGGTTCGCGATTCCTAATATGGTATCAGAGTCATACCCTTAACTTAGTTATATCAATAAAATCTTCAAATGTCAAACAAAGAAGTTGTGAGTCTCGAGGGCTCCGTAGACCTAAAGAGAGGTTCTATGGTGTGTCAATAGAATCTTCAAATATCAAACAAATAAGTTGAGTCACGAGGACTCTATAAGCCTAAAGAGAGGTTTTATGGTGTACTTTGTTACAGGAAAGAATTGTTAAAAATAGTTAGAAGAGGAGTTTCATTCGCTCATTCAAAAGTTGATCGTGAGTTTATAAATAAAGAATATATCTTCATTAGATAATATCATATACTATTATGGAGATTCGTGATTTACTATCACTAATTCAACCTTTGTTTTACCATCGAAGTTTTTAAATTTAGTAATAGTATAACGAATTTCATGAATTGATAGGAAAAAGTGGAGGAGACAATAATTGGGACAAAGAATGTTATAATGGCAGCAGCGGAGGCTAAGGTCCGGCGAATAGTGTTCACATCATCCATTGGAACTGTATACATGAACCCTAATAGAAGCCCCGACATGATAGTTGATGAGTCTTGTTGGAGTGACCTTGACTTTTGTAAAAATACAAAGGTTACCCTTTCATATTAGTTTTTTTCTTTACTTTTTATTTATTTATTAATTTATTAATTTTAAAAATTAAGCTTATTTAAAAGGTGATGTTTGCACATCATCTTTGGAATTAATAATAACAAACCCAAGAGTTTTGTGGAAACATTGGACAGAACTGGTATTGTTATGCAAAGACAGTTGCAGAGCAAACAGCATGGGCAATGGCGGCGGAGAAAGGGGTGGATCTAGTAGTGTTGAATCCCGCGTTGGTACTTGGACCATTATTACAAGCAACAATAAATGCAAGTGTAGCTCATATAATGAAGTACTTGACTGGTGCTGTCAAGACATATGTGAATGCCTTTCAAGGTATTGTTCCTGTTTAATTTACATGTTTTCTTGTAATATCTTCTTGTTTTTCTCACACATGTTTCATATTTAGGTTATGTTCATGTTAAGGATGTTGCCAAAGCTCATGTCTTGTTGTATGAGACTCCTGCTTTTGGTCGATACATTTGTGTTGAAACTATGCTTCATCGACAAGAGTTGGTTGAAATTTTGGCTAAGTTCTTCCCCGAGTATCCTATTCCTACCAAGTAAGTTTAGATCTCTCTTTCTCGTTCTCCTTTTCATTGGATTAAAATATCAAAAGAATAAAAAAAACGTCCATAAATTTTGTCATTTCTTTCAAGAATACTCGTATTCTTACCAAAGTTACAATACGAAAGGATAATAAAATAACTTGAAATTAAAATATTTGGAAGAAATTTGAAGTTTCAGGTTGTAGTTGACCAATAAAAATTAGGTTAGGCAAAAGGGTGAAGAATTCTTTTGGGTGTTTGGTAAAGAAATAATTAATGAAAATCGGAAGCATGACTTGTTGGTGCAACTCAACTACCACCCAAAAATTGAGCACTAAATTTCAAATGACTTGTTGGTGCAACTCAACTAACACCCAAAAATTGAGCACTAAATTTCAATTTTTAGGTTTGATGAATAATAGAAATTGTGTTTGATATGATATGGTATGGTAGGTGCTCGGACCAGGTGAACCCTAGAAAGAAGCCTTACAAATATAGCGTCAAAAAGCTGGAGGAGTTGGGCGTGGAGTTCATACCTGTGAAGCAATGCATCTACGAAACTGTGAAGAGCCTTCAAGAGAAGGGTCATCTTCCACTACCAACCCATTCTTAACATTACAATTACGAATCCACCGTAACTTTAATATAAACCCAAATTTAACAGATAATTTATCCAAGAGGAACCCCATTTCTTATGTTATGTATGTGGACGCATTAATACTATGCTAATGTATTTAATTAGTAGGTACATCTTGGGTTTCCCATCTGATATGTAATATAAATCAAGATATCCCAATCATACCATATGAACTTAAAAGAAAGTTAGGAAGAATGTTATGTAAGTTACCCTGAAAAAAAATCAAGTTATATTAGATGAAGTCAAGTTTCATTAAAGTTAAAGATAAGTCTGCAATTAATACCAGATTAAGAAGAATCAAGATTCTTTTATGAAACAATGCTTCTAGATACATCAAGTGAGGCTTCATTTATTCTTAAATGATTACCGCTTTTTTTTATAAATGATAATCTAAATTTATGGTGTTTTATTAACGTATTTTAAGTGTTAAGACTTCTTATTTACTTATTAGTGACATTTACATAGTGGCTAATTATGATTATAAAATATAAAGATTGCCATTCTTGAAATGTCCTCTCGAAAGTCAAAGTGTTAAGACTTCTCATTTACTTATTAGTGACTTTCGAAAATTCCATGGTATTTTTGAAAACCCACACTAACATGAAAGATTAAAATTTTTGGAAGAGTAGCAATATCCACCTAAAATTAACCAATCTCGTGATGGTACATAAGCCACAAACTCTAAAAGAGAGACTACCTAACGTTGCAAAGATGTTAACATGAGCCCACAATTCAATTATAAAACAAGCTTCACTAGAATTTTATCAAATCAACTTATGCCAATCAGTTCAATTATAAAATAAGCTTCACTAGAATTTTATCAAATCAACTTAATCCAATCTTTGTACAAAAAAAAACCAAAATGTTTGCGCCTATACATTCTAGCATATTGTTTGTCTATGCAGTCTAGCATAATGATACAAAGAATAAACAATTAAAATTAAAAAAAATGACAGTGTGTACAAAAAATCAAATTGTTCTACTCTTCCCCTTATACTTACTCAGGGAAAACTTCTGCAATGTCCCATACTTGAACTTTTTCCACATAGACTCTTAAAAAAGAGAACGATGAAGCACTGAGGTTGGACACCTTACAAATACAAAATGAACGAGAACCTTGTACACCATACAAACGGGTTGGAAAAAAAATAACAAAAAAATAACATTAAAAAAAAGACCCAAGAAAAGTTCCTAGAGGCTTATGATCCCTGGAAAATGATTATCAGGTGTTTATCTAAGCAGATGTAAGTGAAGAACTATTTTTTAGTAGAAGTACCCAAGGACAATTAATCTTGCTAGGCTCTACTAGAAATATGTTGTCACTACTTCTCGAAAAGAATCCTAAATTCAAAATAGAAAGGAAATAAGGAGAAGATGACGAATTAAGGTGGAAATCATTATAATATTATACACAAATGAAAAGCTAAAAAGGAATCTGCCCTACCCATGGTATGCTAACAAGTTCTCCGAACCATTCCTAAAAGAAAAGAATCACCACGAACATCAACGTTAAATCATAGACATATCAAAATACAAAAAATAAGCATTATTACACTACACGAAAACTATCAATCCATTCACATCAAAGAACAGAAAGAAAAAGACTCGACATGAAAATCATCACTACATTGAATAAAAGAGATGAAAAAGTTAAAACCCAACCGAAGAATTAATAAATTCGGATTGAACAGAGGCAACAACTGAACGGAAATGAGAAATCATGCAAAGAGAAAGAGCGAAAATCCAGCAGTATAACGAGAAACATTGAGGGAATAATACAAACTGAAGGGGATTCCAACCGAGAAGTGGCAAAAATTTCCGTGGATGAGACGGTGGTTAACGTGGAAGTAAGTCGAGCAGCCCCTAGACATCAGAATAGTTAAAAACAGATTTGAAGTGGAGAAATAAAGAAGGGAAAATGTAAGGTGAGGAGGGTTATTTTATAAAATGGTACGGTGGAAAGCTAATTATATAATAAGAATTTCATAATCTTCTATAAATTAAAACGATATTATCTCCCATCATGCTTGAAAATAACTTTATTATTTATAAAGTGGAAACGATATCATATGCAAGAAGACATAAACAAAGCAATTGTTAGTTGTATAATATCTCACACAACTACGTCTTTGAGTAAAATAATAACATAAATGAATTTATTTTTCAAAAGCTCTCCAAATATAACACAATTGATCCCCAAGTGGTTTATCAATCAGCTAAAAGTTATGAAAAAAAATCTCTATCAAATCTTAACATGATCTTATGAGGCAGATTAAATCAAACTAAAATAGTAATGTAATGAAAGTATTGAGATCAATTTATATTAAAGAAGAAGGAAAAGAAAAATGACATAATAATAGTATAAAATGTGAGGGGAAAAGAAATAAATAAGACTTTCTATGTAACTATTAACCTAAATTCGAGGACTTATATGTTCAAAAACAAGTTTAAAACAACTTAAAGAATTAATAAATAAGACAATTAAAACTAAAAAAAAAAGTAAAATACTAGTACACTATATACATGTGGGTGTTTTACCTTTACCTGAAATAGGAGTAACACGAGTATTTTAAAATACTCAGTAACTGACTCCACTATTGGGGTCAGAGAAGGTAAATACATGCAACTCATGATCTAGGGACCTATCGTTAAAATCATCATAAGAGTGGCCTCTAGTCCAAACAAATTTGGATATATAGTACTTTCCCACACACAACCTACATTTGCGAGCGTGGATCTCCAAGGAGGTTAACACCCCTAAACCCATCATAGTCGAGCTAATTGTCCGTAGCGACGCCAGAGATCAGCAGACCCCTAAGTGTCATGAATGTACGCATCCATGCTCATCATCATAAATAGGAAAGTAATCCAATGTATATACACACAAAATGCATGAGGTTTCTATGGTTTTTCCTCTTTAAAACATCTTACAATTCTAAGCGTCGCGCAGGAGAGGGTTTCGCTCACCTTTTTCCTGTAACTTTCTATATCACAAGTACTCTAGGGGTAGACGAGCAGAACGTGAAGGTGTGAAGGTGTGTAGGGCAGGCGTGGATGGCTAATGTGAAGAGTGACAAGAGCATGGAGCTTGCTTTGTTGAGATCGCGAGAATCGTGTTATGATTTTTTTGTAATTTATTTCTAGCCGTTACAAAAGAAAGAAATGGAAAAAATGAAAGAAGAGGGGGAGTAGAGTGCTATACACGAGCATCTCCCTCGTTTAACGCCACTTAATTATTATCCGTAACAACAAAAGGACACTTGTTTTCACAGTTTCCAAAATTTTGGCCCATATTTGGGAATACTTTAAAAACAAGAAACAGTTTTATGACGGTTTATAGAAACACGAGCAACCACAAACTTCATCGTTCCATACTCAAAATATATTCTCAACAACGCTAAAAAACACATCTTTTTTTATTATAAGCCATGAAAACATCATTGTTGAAGTTTGGAGGGAAGTGGAAGATGCCCCTTTTGTTGCAAGCTCCTCACAGTTTCATATATGCATTGTTTGATTGGTATGAACTCCACTCCCAATGACTTCAGCTTCTCAACACTGTATTTATAAGGCTTCTTCCTGGGATTCACCTCATCAGAGCACCTATAATCATTTCATTAAACAAAACGCATTATTCTCAATAATCAAAAAAACATCCAATTAACAAATAATACATTGAATTGAAATTAAATTTACTTGGTTGGGAGGGGATACTCTGGAAAATACTCTGCAAGAATATCAACCAATTCTCCACGGTGAAGCATACTCTCAACACATATATATCTGCCGGAAGCTGAAGGAGCTTCATAAACCAAGACATGGGCTTTCGCCACATCCCTAACATCAACATATCCTTGAACTGCGTTTACATATGTCTTGGCTGACCCTGTCAAATACTTCATTATATGAACCACACTCGTATTCACAGCCTCTTGCAATAGAGGCCCCAATACCAACATTGGGTTCACCACTACTAAATCCACTCCTTTTTCTTCTGCCACTGCCCATGCTGCCTGCTCTGCTACTGTCTTGGCATAGCAATACCAATTCTGTACATAATTTCCACACTTTAATTCATGTATTTTTCTTAGTTAATTAAAGGGTTTTATGTTACCTTGGTGTTCTTGCAAAAGTCAAGGTCACTCCAACAAGACTCATCCACCACCGTGTCGGGGCTTCGGTTAGGATTCATGTAGACGGCGCCGATGGATGATGTGAACACCACTCGTCGAACTTTTGCTTTTGCGGCGGCGGTCATGACATTCTTACTCCCAATTATGGCTTCTTCCATCTTTTCCTGTAAATTGATGTGAGTTATCATTATTGTTCTGGTTCCTAAGAAAGAAAAAAACTAATTTTTGAAGTGAAGTTCTTACGGGATCATCGGTCATTGGAGAGGCAGTGTGGAAAACACCATCACAGCCCATAATAGCTGCTTTGAGGCTTTCAAAATCGAGAAGATCAGCTCTAAACAGAGACAGACGCTCATTAGCTCCATCCAAGTGCTTCAAATGAGCATTCTTTTGATCATTTGGGTTTCGAACAGTTCCTCGAACGGTGTAGCCCTTTTCCAAAAGAAGCTTTACAAGCCAAGAAGCAATGAAGCCTCCAGCGCCGGTGACACACACAATTTGGCCGGAAACTGCAGAGGTATCAATCGACATGATGGTGGATTATGGCAAAGGATTGGTTTTGTTTTGGGTTTGAAATGAAACAGAGTTTGAGTTATATAAATTAAAGATATAAGAAGAGGGAAGTTGAAGGTGACTGAAGTGGAATGAGGTGAGTGGGCTTTTGGGGATTATTTTATGGGAAAGACAGAGCAACCTGCCATTGCCACTAACCACTACCATAAAAAGAGTTGCTTATTTCAAGGTTAATTAAGAAACTTAATTATTTCTGGTTCTTATTGAATATTTAGGTCAGTGGGTCCACTCGGATTAATTTGCTTCAACACCATTGATGCATGTCCACCATCTAGCTCGCCTTTCCACAAAACACGAAAGTGAAGTCTTTTTATGTAACGAATTTAATTTTCTACTAGCTTAAGGTGGAGAAACCTTCCTTTAAAGAAATTTCATAAAAGGCGGTCATGAACTATAGGACCTACCTATCATTTAAAATCATAGTCTCTTAAGTGGTCTCGGACAAATTGGATGTATAGTACTTTTTTATACACGAACCATACGTGCGAGCGTGGGCTTATTAGGCGAGCTCACAGATCCCCTAAGCTTGTTCGTTGGGCTAGCTCCTCTGGGTTGTAGCTAGACGCCCGGAGGTACAACGACCATCGTGCATCATGCTGAGTATGATGTTAATCTCATCATCATAGTGTGCGTGTCTGTACTCATTATAAAGGAGAAATATCTTTATGTATGTGAACATACAATTATACCTAAGGTCTCTATACTTTTTCATCTTAAATAACAATCACATTTATTCCTTGCATATTACCGAGGTAATATGCATGCATGTATAACCTTTCATAAATCATATAATTCATAACATCATTTAGGGGTTATGTATCATAAAACTCCCTATTTTCATCCATATTGTAACATGTCATGCATTTGATTACCAATGATATTCATGTCATGGTACAACATGACATCTCATAACATGACATGTCATCCTAACATAACATATAATCCTAATATATCATATCGTCATAACATATCATATCATTATAACATATCACATCATAAAACATATCACATCATCGTAACATATTATATCATTATAACATATCACGTCATCGTAACGTATCATATCATCATAACATATCATATCATCAAATACATGACAAGTGTAAGAGTCACTAGACACGTGTCATCATACATAAGATAACTCTTTTGACCATGCCGATAGTAGGGCCACTTAATTGATTAGCTTAAGTTGGTGTCACTCATTTATCCTTAAAGTTTAATTCCATCATTTGAAATCCAAGTCAGCCTTTGTGGACCCATGACATCAGTTTCAAGTTCGAACTTCTACAAAACTATTTCTCTAATTTACGGTGGTTCATGTGTTAGACTCCATGCGAACATTAGAGCTTTACATAGTAGTCTTGGAATGTTTATATATTTGTACACATACATTTATATATGTATATTATATTTATTAAAGATCTCAAATGTCTACCGACATGCCATTTATTAAATACTATGATTTCATAATATATTTCAGAATTATTTATACAAATAAAATTATATGTTTATTATAATATTATTTTCATACAAACTATTTAAAATCGTTCAAACAATCGTTAAAACAATTTCTATTTCTTTTTCTTTCTCTTTGTATTTCTTTGTTTATTTTTAATACGGTTCACAAGTAATATTTTCTGAAACAAGTAGATTGCAGGTTTGTTTTGGAACCTATGATTCAAATCTTTAAGGCAGTTGAGGCTAAGTTTCTTCTCCAATGTGCTTCCTTTCTTCAAGTTTCAACTCTCTCTTTTGGCCACATTTTGATCACTTCTCTATTATTTTTAATAATAGATTCATGACGAGTTCCCCATCTCTAAGCCCTGTCTCTACTCAAAACAATTCACCTAACTTGTCAATAAATCTTAAGTGCATCGTCAGTTGTATTGTTATTCGGCCTATTTTTGTTGTATTTAACATATCAATAGATATCACAAAATGTTCTTACAATCTAAGAGTATCAACCAAAATGAAAATTAATATAAACTTAATAAGGATAGTTACGTTAAGCTATTTTTCCTTTCAAGAGACTTTGAATATGAGCTTGTTAAATAATTAATATGTTAATTAATTACCCTTAATTGAATTTGTCTTCAATCATTTGTACTCATTTCAAAGTTATTTTTTAAGCAAATTAATTCGAGTGGTCTCGCTTATAAATAATTAAGTTTTTTAATTAACACAGAAATGAGAAACTTTTTAAAGGTGGTGGTGAGTGGTAGTGGCAATGGCAATTGGCTTTATCTTACGTATAAAAACAGACCCAAAGGCCACTCATTTCATTGCACTTCAATCTTCTTCACCTCTCCTCTTCTAATCTCTTTATATGTGTAGCCCAAGATCTCTTTTCATTATTTCAGTAACACCAGTCTTGTGATGGGTTTAATTTTTCGATTATTTTTAAAGTCAAAATTCTAAAATTTGTAGAGTCCTTTAGCAGCCGAATTTTAAGATGAAGTAGAAGAGACAACGCTTAGAAAAATTTCAAGAACGGAAGAAAAAATATTTTAAAAAATAGTAAACAATTGGAGATAATGATCAAAGTCAACTCCCAGAGTAAATTGGTCTCCCAAAATTTGAGACTTGAATTCAAAAGCAAGACTAATGGACTATGAAATGAAAGCATATAAAAAGAGATAAACAAGAAAAAAAATATGGATTTTTTTTTTTTTTTTTTATCAATTGAGAAGAATTCCAATAAGAATTTCATAGAAGATGCTTATGGGTTACAAAATGTATGACATATCTATGCATGAATATGTACAGACTCCTAGATACCCGGGTGATAAGATAAGGAATCACTACAAGGGGAGTAAGATTCGGATTACCTTATTGATCGAATATCTCAAGGCAAGAACATTGTTTGAGATTCGAATCACTCCACAAGCAAGATTGATCATGTCGAGCTTGAATGATTCTACATGCAACCTAAACTACATAGAATTGCAAAGAAACTTAGTCATTGGCTAAAGAAGAGCACAAATGCTTCTTTTACTATATTTTCCAAGTCTGCTTACAAATACAACATAAATAGCTTTATATAGCTTCAAAAATGAAACTACTAAAGGCATTCCAGTTACATTCATACTTAATGGCCATAATTAACCATTATGTCATTGTAACCTAAAGTAAATAAAAACTCTTAAAATACATTAATGAAATACAATAACTCTAAATTGTAATCCACCCAAAATTTATCATATGAAACTTCTTTCTTCTTCAATGTGGCATGAATTGAAATATCTTTTGATAATTTCAACAATATTTTCTTCACATCTTCATTGAAGCATATTATATGATTGATGTCCCTTGATTCATATCACCGGGACACTCCTTTGTGGCTTTAAGACTCACGCACGCGCTCCCGCCTCGATCAATGACATCACTCACCTGAAAAAGTAGAGTAAAAAGGGATGAGTATAAGAATACTCATTAAGCAACCTACTTGTAGACTCTTTTCGCATCCTTATCTTAGTAGGTATCTACGACCTTGTCTCGGGGTTCTAGGGAGTGCGGACTAAGTTGCAACTCTCTTTTCTACAACTCAGGTGGCTTGCCCATCTTATGTGGTTGATGAACATCATCCGTGGTGGTTATCTGACAGCCTTCCCACGGGATCATACTACCACTAAAATCAGGGGGTTGTGATCCCCTGTGAGTCGGTCAGCTACTAGGTCGTTCTACGTACTCCCACACACCCTTGCTCAGGGACGGGTTTCTACGGCTCAGGGGTCCTACCCCTTAGTTATCAGCACTAGGTTGGGGCACAAATCACATTATCATATCCGGCTCTACTTGGCTCAACGATCTCGGTATCGGAGTATTGTCTCAAAGGTACGGTATCAGAGTAGAGAGGGAAGTGGAGATTCTAGTGGCATTATCCACACTGCTCAAGTCCGGTGGGCTACCTCGGTTGTCTACAGTTACTATGGTAGGTCTTTCTAGAGCAAATCTTGGTGATTTAGACTTTGATTTATTCATTTCTAGGGTTCTTGTGCAAGGTCTCTCAAGCTTACCGTGGTTTGGAACACTGGGGTCTAGGTTCGCTGGTCATCCTTTCACAAGCCTAAATGCACGGTATTCTAGAGATATCCCATTCTAGGTTTTTGTTTAGCCTACTCAGTCTCAAACACCCTAGTTTAGGCTTGTCTTTTCTTCCTATTGTCAACAAGAAAAACAACACAAGCAATCATGCACTCGAGTTAACATGCAGTAGTTCATGCAATGTTAACAAATATGCTCGACGGCAAGATAATGTCTATCTTCACTCAGAGCACAAATTTCACAAATTTGCCTTCTTCCTTTATCATGCATATAATATCACAATCATTCTAAAGTGAATTCATATACAATCGATTCTAGGTACCATTGGTTTTCTTATTTATTTCTTTTCCATGGTCTATGTACTAATATGCTAGGTCCGACTAGCTAAGATTTATCAGTTTGATAGAATGTATGTTTATTCCATGCGGTTCCTACAAGTACTACTTGTGGGAATCCAAATGATTACTTACTTGTCTGATGTGTGCCTTCCCAATTCTTTGTTGATTAGTCATAGAGGAGTCCAAAAATTATCGAATTCCTCTGCAGACACCTAATTCACAGTAAAACAACATTAGCATTGAAATTGGGGTGAAAAAATGACAATCAAGTAAAAAACGAGTAAAAATAAGGAGCTTCATGCGTCGTGCCCCCATGCGCGGTCAACGTGGGCAATGGCGCGCTTCGAATCCCAGTGAACGCAGACTTACCCTTCAAATTTTGTGGGCATGACATGTGGCACACAAGGAGTGTCGAGACCATCGGGTTGGACCACAGGTTAGTCACGGATCGATTTGGCAGGTTGTGTTGCGGCCTTGTTGTGTGCTCGACACTTCGTTCCACTAGACGACTGACACGTATTCGTTGATGAGCCAAGACATTTCCTCCAGTAGTATGTCGACCTGCGTCCTTCCATCGGCAACCTTGCTCAAAATGAACCTAGATTCCGACAATGTTCGTTAGCAATCTATTTTCTTCTTAAAAAAAAAAAAAAATTATCTTCTAATCCTTAATCCAAATCAATAAAGTTTCTTCACGAACATTAGATCTCATATCTACTCCTATAATATAACTTGGATTTTCTTTTTTTTTTTTTTTTTTTAGTCACGGGTTTTATTATTGGAGTTCAAATTTGTGGAAAAACATGAATTCTTACCAAAAATCGCATTTTCTTGAAACTCTGATTCCAACGTGAATCTTGGCCAACTTCACTCCGAAACTTGAGTAGATCACATTACTGAGGGTATAAGTCCCAGAATCAACACAAAAACGCCACTAACACAAAAAAACTCGATAAGCATCTTTAACTAGACTTCCACGACCTTAGCCTGGTAACAATATTGATACGACCCATTTTTAATCGTTACAAATGATTTGATCCAAATTGTTCATGTGGAGACATGTAAGTGGGGGTATCCTATTCAATGAGTTTGTATAAGACTGGACCAACAAATATTTAATCTCTCTTTATAAATCTGATAATTGAGAAGATTAATATTTCACATGATGATCATATGTGACTTGATTTTAATTGAGTGAGTTATGAACTCCTGCTATGAGGGTTTGTCTTTTAATTTACATGGGTGAGAATGTCTCTTTTAGCCGATTCAATATGTCTACCATTTTGGGGACTTAGACCAAATAGGGAGTTGGGAACATAATATCATGGGATGGAATTCACTTTTTTCCATATAAGGATATTAGATGAGTTGTTCGTTAAGTACTGATTTCGAGACTTAAACAATGGGGCCCCACCATCTCATTGGCCCAAGAGGAACTTGATTTATGATTGGATTATAAACAAACGGTTCATTATAGAATCAATGATACTTAAGGTGAAAGATGTAATTACAGGGGTAAAACAGACTTTTGACCCAACTGTAATTATGAACAACTCGTGAATGATCGACTTACTTGTAATGATTATATCAATGGACATAACTTGCCCTGCAATACCTAAGAGTGTAATTCTAGATCTACACTGGAGTGACTATAGTTAATAAATGAAAACTGATTAATTAATTAATTTTATATCATTGGAGCTTATAATCGGTAGGTCTATAAAGTCCCCTTGGTAGCTCATAGTAACGCTAAAAAGTTCAATTTATTTGAAAGAAAATTTGAAGGGTTCAAATTAATTTTTAATATATTAGATATATTAAATATAAAAGAGAAAATAAATTTAATTTGAAAGTAAAATTAATATTTAATATATTAAATATATTAAATAAATAGAAATGAAATATTTAATTTAAAGAGTTCAAATTAATATTAATATATTAAATAGGTTAAATATAAATGGAGAAACCTCTCCAAATTAATATTTAATATATTAGATGTATTAAAGAAAAATATATTTATTGTATGGGATGAAATTAAATATTAAATATTAAATCAATTAATGTATTTAATATATTAAATAAGAATATATTTAAAATTTGAAAGAGATTCAAATGATTTAAATATATATTAGGATATCTTATAATATTTAAAATGATTTGTATAAGATATTATATCTTAATATATTAAATATGCAAATATATTATTTGGCAAAATTATCAATGAGTTTCCTATAAATAGAACCCTGAGTTAAGTCAAACACACAAGAATCTCTCCCACTTTTTTAATTGAATTACATTTACAGAGAATTCTTGAAACTCTTTTCTCTAATCGCTTTGAGATTTTCTTTCAAGAGACTCCCACAAATCTTAACCTTGTGTTCGAGTCATAGTAAGAAAGATCGTGTGGAATGATGAAGAACGTTTGCATGGTTGGAATACTTAAGAAGTCTTGCAGGGTTTCTATAAAGGTAGAATTTTTGCTCTCGGATTTATTGCTTTGTTATAATTTTTAATAAAAATCAAAATTATTCTCGGGTGGATGAAGAGTTCATTCTTTTCCTTTCAACAGCAAGATGCGATTCATGAGAGCATATTGTCTTGAACTGCTGAAGTTTAGGTGGAAATGTCACGTCCATTTGAGGATCTCAAATCTCCGGTGTTGGTTTTTTGTTAAGTCTTCTCCACTTACCTTAAAACTAATCTTTTCTTTCTCATTTTCTATCACTTTATTCCCTTCTCTTTCTAATTGCCTATCTGCCCAAATGAGAGTGATTAGACCCCTCAACCATTTTGCCCGCCATTGATTTAGACCCATTTTTTTTCTTGGTTACCTCAAGGTGTCATGAGCATTTTCTCTCATGAGTCATTGAAGATTAATCCTCAAGACTCCCAAATAAATCTCCAAAGTTCGATTTTGACTAACATCAAGAATTTGCAAGATTGTAATTTTTACAATTTTAGACGAAAGGTAGACGTGTTTATTTCCTTATTTAATTATCCTAAAATTACAAGAAAAATATCATTGTAAAGATAGATTAAAAACCTACCAAGCATATTTGGAAATCCATGAATGAAATTGGAAACAAAATATGTAAAACAAAAGAAAATATAAAGACATGAATGAATTTGGAAATCGCATGACGCAGGTTGCTTGAGGGAGACGGACACGCGTCAGCAACAACCACTGATATGTGTCGATGAAAGGCTGAGAGAACGTGTCGGAAGTGAGCGGTGGACATGCGGCGACGGTAGGTAAATCAGAGAAAAATAAAAGAAAAGCGTCCTTTCTGGGGTTCAAACGGGAGAACACTCGCGTGACAACCTTCCTGGGAGTGATACATGGTAAGGCATGAGCGCGCCTACCTCTTACTCAACTTTGTGGGAACCTCTTGTAGACTCTAGGCCACCTACTGGTAAGCTACCTACTTATAGACCCTTATCGCATCTTAAGCTTAATTGATTCTTATATACTTTTTTTTTTTGCTCTAGGACGTCTAATTCTAGTCTTAGTTCCTTGGAGCTTGCCCCTTGGAGCTTCTTTGGTTCTCCGTCCTTTCATTTAAACCTTAAGAGTTCCCTTATGCCGACCTGTGTATGACTGGTGCCCTACGAGTAGCTACCTCGGCATGGCTCTGAGACTACCTAGTATCTTACATAGGAAGTGAGCTGCAATCCCCTAAGTCCATGATATTCCCCTTGTTCGGGGAGGGCTACCCCCCTTAACCCTTCCATCTAAATGATTTGTACAACGTGGATCTCACGTTTCCCATGCTAAAACGACTAGGAGCAGTCGAGTCCTGATAAGGAACCCCCTAGTCCCCCACGAAGCTATTACACCAATCACACACATGCAGCGTAAGGGTACTCTAGAGGTTGTTTTGTATGTCGTGGTAGTTTGTTAGGCTCCTAGGAAAAGGGTTAGGTCTATACTTATGACTTGTCAATCTAATCACAAAACCCTAGACTTATCCTTACACTGGTACATGAAAGCTAACTAAGTGTGCATGCAAGTGTATTTCTCATCATCATACATAATTCATGCAAAAACAAACAAACATGCTCAACGGGGCCATAAAATCCATCAAGCTTTCGGAGCATAGAGTTCACAAATTCTCATACTAATTTCAGCATGAATTAATATATTCATATATATAGTGAAAGCTTAAAGCATATTTGCACACTCAGACAGTTCGCATAATGTTTCGCATATGACATCCATTCTCATATTAATGAACTCATCTAAATAAATTCAAGGAAAATATTATAGTATGCATGCAAACCAAACAAATCTTATAAGTATCTCTTCCTAAATACCGTTTGGTGACTTACTTGGTTGACGCGTGCTCTTACATTAGCGTTCCTACACGAATAGGTTGTCCAAAAATACTGATTTTGCCCAATTAGGTCCTAAATCACATAAAAATTGGTTAGAATTGGAATCAGGTTGAAAATCAGGCAAATAGAAATCGAACGGGCCAAAAACTCGCTTACAAGCGCCTGCCACGCGCCGGGATAAGTCTACTCACAGGTTTCACGCATGAGTGCCACACGTGCGCTTTTCTGTAGTCGAGGGTCGTCAATTTTGTTTGTATAAGGCATATCAGATGGACTGCGGGTCGCTCCGGTTCAATTCGTCGTGCGGGTCGAGTTGGTGCTGCAGTGGATGCCTGTCACTGAACGAATGGAGTAGCATCGCTCCAGGCGGCGTTCGACGCATGTCTGGTGTTTACCGGCGTGTGCGGAGCCTCTCACCGGTTGACACGTGGCACGTCGTCGCCTTCTCTCTCCTCCTAACAAAAAATGAGATTTTCGATTAGTTTTCCTACGTCCTTCACATTTTTTATCTCTCGATTTTGAATCCAAACTGAAAGCATTTATTCATCATGGTTTTAGATCGTACTACAAAGTATGTGTAGTACTTTTTTCTTGATTTTTGCCTAACCATACGACAAGTTACAAGGGTTGGAAGGAGGTCCGTTAGCACTCTTACCGTTCTTGGAAGAATTCTCAGATCTCAAGGTTTTCGGCAAAATTTCTTCACGAAATCAGCGGGGAATCTTCCTTGGATGAAGATATCAATACTTTAGCACTTTATTCACAAAGGAAGATTTCAGATTTGAAGAAGAACGTTCGATATCTTACCTTGCGGATTCCTCACTGATCTTTACGAAAAAACGGAACTTTGAATACACGAGTCCTCCTTTCATTCAAGAAGAAGTTCCTGCGTGTAAGTCTTGGTCAAGAGTGAATTTCGATGATGATTTTCCGATGAGAGGTCTGGCTAGTTACTTTTCTCCTCTCAAGTTTTTCTCTAAACTTTGTTTCTCTCTTTTCTCTTTTGCAGTTGTTCTATAGAAAAAAGCGTCAAGACCCCTATATTGGGCTGAAAGGGCAAAATGCTCCATTTACCTTTCTAACTTTGACCAATTTTTTTTTAAGCGTTACAAACTCTCCCTTCCTTAGAAATTTTCTTCCTCGAAAGTTGCATCTCTTGGGAGAGTTCGGGATATGCTCTCCTTACGCCATCTTCCTATTCCCAAGTTGCCTCCTCATCACGGTGGTTACCCCATGAGACCTTCACCAAGGGAATTAACTTTGTTGCACAGTCGCCTAGTGTCTCAAGCCAAAATTCTGCTAGCTCTTTCCTCGTAGGACAAATCTTCTCGAAGAGAAGCGTTTCGTGTTCGATCACATGAGTAGGGTTTGGGGTATACTTTTGTAGCATAGAAAAGTGGAACACATTGTGTACATCGGCGAGGTTTGGTGGTAGAACAAATCTATAAGCTACGGTCCCAACTCTCTCTAAAATCTCAAAATGGCCTATATAAACCTTGGGCTTAACTTTCCCTTCTTTCCAAACCTCATCACCCCCTCATAGGGGCTACCTTCAGGAACACATGGTCACCCACCTCGAGCTCGAGGTCCCTTCTACGTAAATCTGCATAGCTCTTCTGTCGGCTCTATGAGGTGAGAATTCTTTACTTAATTTTCTGCACTGCTGCATTGGTGACCTGAACCAACTCTAGTCCCAGCAGTTGCTGCGTATCTACTTCTTACCAAAATATTGGTGTCCGACACCTACGCCCATACAGTGCCTCAAAAGGGGCTATCTGGATGGTTGTTTGGTAATTGTTATTGTAGAAAAATTTCCTCAGAGGTAGATGTTCGTCCCATCACCTAGCAAGATTCATGACATAGGCTCGCAACATATCTTCTAAGATTTGATTCAGTCTTTCAATCTGTCCGTCTATCTGAGGGTGAAACGTTGTACTAAACTATAGCTGAGTTCCCGATGCTTTATGGAGGCTTTTCCAAAACTGAGAGGTGAACCTGGTGTCCTGATCTAATACTATGGGAACCGGCACCCCATGTAGGCATACTATCTCTCTAATATACAACTGAGCCCACCGATCCACTCAATACATGGGTTTTCCTGTGATTAAGTGGCTCGTTCTGTTAAGTTTGTCTACAGCTACACAAATTACGTTGAAACCCTGCTTGGCCTTGGGACAACCCGAGATAAAATCCATACAAAATGTTTCCCATTTCCACTGAGGAACATTCAAGGGCTATAGCAATCCTGCTGGGCGCTGTCTCGAGGCCTTCACCTACTGGCAGGTCAAGCATCAGCTTATGAAATTTGCTATGTCCTTCAACCCTAGCCACCAATAACATTCTTTCAGATCCTGATACATTTTTGTACTTCTAGGCTGGAACGTGTAAGAAGTATCTTGGGCTTTAGTCATAATATGTTTAAGAATTTCTCATCTTGGGGAACACACAAGCAGTTTTGCCACAGTAGGCCCCCATCTGAGGAGATAGAATACCCTGCTAGTCTCTCTCTCTCTTTCTGACTCCACACTTTATTGAGGTGTTCTTCAGATTTCCGGGCGTCAATAACTTATTTGTGTAGTGTGCGTTGCATTGTCATCTATGTTCTAATTATAACATCGATTCCATCCCTCTTCATCTCATTTTGTATTCTTTCCAGCTTGGTGATCATCGTGGAAGTATGAACAGCCTTTTTGCTCAATGCGTCAGCTACAACATTGGCTTTGCCTTGATGGTACAAGATCTCGATGCTACAATCCTTTACCAGTTTCAACCAACTCCTCTGTCTCATATTGAGCTCCTTTTGAGTAAGTAGGTACTCGAGGCTCTTATGGTCAGTGAATATATGGATTTTATCCCCCATACAGATAGTGTCGCCATGTCTTCAGTGCAAATACCACTGTTGCCAACTCAAGGTCATGAGTGAGGTAGTTTCATTCATATTCCTTTAGTTGTCTGAAGCATTGGTGGTGTTAATATAACATATGCGGAAGCAATTTGGATATTAGGAATTCCTAGAACATCAATTATAGCAAATAATTAGCATGTTCATAAATATTAAAACTCAAGGAGTTTGATTATTAAACTTTTGTAGTTCAAATTCCTTTTTCCTCACGAACCGATTTCGAACCACCACTAGTGTCTTCTTTACTATTCTTCAGCCTTAAAACGAGATTGTGAAATCCGGTGAGTAACTAAACTTGAAAGGGATTTAGTATATATGAAGAGAGTTTGTGAGAGTCTTTCTCAAAGTTTTTCCCAAGAAAGATGTTCCAAGTACCTTGTTAACTCTATTTATAGAGTCATATTTGCATGTTCATGCAAATTTGAGATCACCAAATTTTGACACTCAAAATTTCACACAAATGTGTGGGAACAAAT
Organism: Cucurbita maxima; assembly: GCF_002738345.1. Lineage (NCBI taxonomy): Eukaryota > Viridiplantae > Streptophyta > Magnoliopsida > Cucurbitales > Cucurbitaceae > Cucurbita > Cucurbita maxima. The sequence goes on along the minus strand of NW_019272023.1, from coordinate 5,627,910 downwards.
GTGTGGGATTATGTGGTAAGCATGCAAGTTTGAGTTAACCAAATTTTATCACTCAAAATTCCACTAAAATTTGTGGGATTTATTTAGCAAGCATGCAAGTTTGATTAAGCAAAATTTTGACACATCAAAATTCCACTAACTCAAACATGGATTTTTCCATTAATTGAAGTCAACATTTTGACTTTCTTCATTTTAATTCAACAATTCATTTGAATAATTAATTTTAAATTAAAGTAATATTAAATTATTAATTAAACTATTTTTAATATTTAACATTAATTCAAATGTCAATCCCAATCAATTCGGACACATATTTGATAAAAATATTTAAATCTTATTTAAATATCTCAGATTCTCTATTTTTGTTTAATTCGTAAATAAAACAAAATGCGGTTAAATATATCGTATATATGTAGCGAATATATCGTATAATAGACCTATATATCATGGGCTCCAACGATCCAAGATTAACCGGCTAAACTCATTAAACTTGTTAACCAACATTTGTTAACTACTAGGACACTCCACTATAGCTTAGTAGTTGCACTCGCCTCACTATAGATATATTTCTGTCCATTTGATATAACCATGATTAGTAAGTCGATCATTTACAGGTTGTTCGTAACTAGAGCTGGGTTAATTTACCGTTTTACCCCTGAAGTTACTTCTTGTTCCATATGTCCCACTGATCCTCTAATGAACAATTGGTTTGTGGTCCAACCAGTAAACCAAATCCCTCTCAGGCTAATGAGAGGGTGAGGCCCCTTGTTCAAGACCTAGAGTCAGTACTTAAGGGAATTACCTCTCTTCTATCCCTAAAAGTGGGTTGGAGTAAATTCCATCTTGCACCCCACGTCCTCAGCCATTCACCCAGTCTTACCCATGAAATGGGAGGCCTATTGAGTCGACGAGAACTTGAGTCACTCTCACCCATGCAAATCTAAGGATAATTCCGAATAAACAGGAGTTCATGGTTAGCTCAGGATTAAGATCGAGTTACCTAGGTCATCGAATGAAAAGAAAATCAGTCTCAATAGTAAACGACATTATAAAGTGAGAGTGATTTTCTTCATGGTCCGATCTTATGCAATACTAATTGCATAGGACGCCCCCACTCACATGTCTTCGCATGTACAATTTAGTGATCACATTGTTTATGTCATATACAAAAGTGGGCCGCATCCATAGTGTCTGAGGATAAGGTACTTAGCTTTATCCCTATACTAAAGATAATTTTGACTATATACTTGAACTTGATCCACTCTTATGTCTTTACATATAGTTCAAGTAATCATATTATAGTAAGAGTGTTCTTAGTTTATTGGATTTAGATTAATAATCATAAAATTCACTTTATTCAATAACAATTTTTACTGAATAAACATCAATAATAACTTTATTGAAAATAGAATATATTTTTGTTTAAAAACTATGAGTTTTAGGACATAAAACCTAACAAGCATATGTTATCACCTTACCCTTTGTCATGAGCACGCACTATAGACCTTTTGCTGATGTGTCACTGTATACCACAAGATTCCCTGACTCATCAGGAACTGTGAGGACTGGTGTTGTTACCAACCTCTCCTTGAGTTCCTAGAAACTCTATTCACAAGATGGTGTCCAAACAAAGGGCTTGCCCTTCTTGGTTAACTGAGTCAGCGCCGAAGATATTCTAGAGAAATCCTGGACAAACCTTCTATAATATCCAGCTAGCCCCAGAAAACTCCGCACTTCAGTGACTGTGGTCTGTTTTGGCCACCTCATCACTGCTTCTATCTTAGCTAGGTCCAATGTGATCCCTCTACTTGACACTACATGACCAAGAAACGCTACCTTAGAGAGCCAAAACTCGCACTTGAAGAACTTGGCATACAGCTGTTGGGCTCTCAGTATTGTCAGAACTTTCCTCAGGTGCCCTTCATGCTTTGCCTCTGACTTCGAGTACACCAGAATGTCGTCAATAAAAACTATAATAAAAGTGTCTAAGAATTCGTTAAACACGTTGTTCATTAGTTCCATGAAGACTGTTGGAGCATTATTCAGGCCAAAGGACATGACAAGAAACCCGTAATGTCCATGGCGACTTCTGAAGGTCGTCTTGGGTATATCCTCATCTCTTATCCTCAATGGTGATACCCTAACCTCAAGTCAATTTTGGAGAAAATCGTTGCTCCCTGTAGTTGATCAAACAAGTCATCGATTCGCAAGAGGGGATACTTATTCTTTATGGTGACCTTATTCAACTCCCTATAATCTTTACACAGACGCAGAGATCTATCCTTCTTCTTGACAAACAGAATAGGGGATCCCCATGGCGATACATTGGGTTGAATGAAACTCTTATCCAACCGCTCCCGTAATTGTTCATTTAATTTCCTGAGTTCTGTAGGTCCCATTCTGTAGGGTGCCTTGGAGATCGGCGCAATCCCTAGTTCTAGGTCGATCCGAAAGTCAACTTCTCTGACTGGGGGAAAACCTGGCAGATCCTCTGGGAAAATATCTACGAACTCCCTGAAAATGTGTACTGATGAGACTAGCTGCTCGTTACTGTTGAATCATCTTCTTAGCCTTCAGTGTTGTCATAACACTTGGGGTTCTCATGAAAGTGGCTCCCTTGTATGTAAAATTATCCCCTAACAGGAGTCGAAAAGTCACTATTCACGTTTCACAATCTATTAGACCGCGATTCTCGCATAGCCAATCCATACCCAAGATGACATCAAACTCTTGCATACTTAACACTATTAATATAGCTTATATGACATGTCCTGACGTTATTACACTACCTCCCTTAACCCTATGAGTAGCCATTAATAGCTCGCTAGTAGGGGTGAACATTGATAGGATGGTCCCGAAGGGTTTCTTTTTTAGGTGAGTTAACTCAACGAATTTCTCAGACACAAATGAGTGTGTAAAACCCGAATCAAATAATACTAAATCCAAATAACCAAAGACGTATAGTGTACCTGTAATAATTGCGTCAGGCACGTCGGCTTGCTTGGCTGTAGTTGCATGGGCTACAGCTCGCCCCTGCTGCTATTGGGCACCCAACCTCATTGATTTTGTGGTGCGGGTCCGTTAGTGTTAGAAAAAAATTGATTAGGTCAAAATAGTTAGAGTGTTTTTATGTACTTAGTTTAAATATTTTCCAAGATTTTTTTCCAAGATTTATGTACAAGATTTGTTTCTATGGTTATTTGTAAAGCTATAAAAGCGAAGTTCAGTATTCAATAATTCATCACTTCAAACTTAAATTGTTTATGTTTCTGCCTTAGTTATTATTCTATCAAAACCTAACAATTGGTATCAAAGTTACAATTTTTTGAGTGATCAAATAGAGAGAGTATGAGTGAAGACAAAACTTTAGCGAAGATCCCTCACTTTGATGGTCATTATGATCATTGGAGTGAGCTAATGAAAAATTTGATAAGAGTAAAGGGTCTATGAAGTGTGGTGGACATTGGTTTCTCAGAACCAAAGGAAGGAACAATGCTGACTAAGGCGGAAAAGTACTACTTCGATGATGCTACACTCAAAGATCACTAAGTAAAACATTACATCTTCCAGGCAATTGATTGTACTATCTTTCAACAAATCTTGGATCGTCGCACAACCAAGATTGTTTGGGACTTGATGAAGCGAAAATTTGGTGGAAACCAAAAAGTGAAGAAATCTCTTCTTAATGCAGTAAGGAGAGAACTTAAGATCTTAGAGATGAAGAAGGATGAAAGTATCATAGATTATTTTGCAAGAGTGATGATAATCTCCAACAAGATAAGAAGCAATGGAGAAGATATACCAGACAAGAAAATTGTAGAAAAAATTCTGCGTACCCTAACTCAAAAATTTACTTATGTTGTAGTATGCATTGAGGAATCAAAGATACTGATAACATGTCCATTGATAAATTACACAGTTCATTAGTGGTGCATGAACAAAAATTTTGAAGATCCAGCATTAATGGAGCGGAGCAAGTTCTAAAAGTCGAAGGACGAATGAAAATAAGTAACAGAGGAAGAGGAACTTACAGGGGCAGAGGACGTAGAAGAAGAAGATCAACTTTCAACAAAGCAACTGTTGGATGCTATAGGTGTCATGACTTAGGTCATTTTCAATATGAATGTCTAAAGATGAATTAGGAATTGAATTATGGAGCTGGAAGAAGAGGATGAAATACTGTTAATGGCTCATATGGAAAGACATGAAGCAAAAAGAAGTGATACTTGGTTCTTAGATTCTGGTTGCTCAAACCATATGTGTGCAAGTGAAGGTATGTTTTCAAGCTTAGACAAGACATTTTCCCACATCGTCAAACTTGGAAATAATACAAGTATGAAAGTTATGGGAAAGGGTGCAGTGAAATTAACTTTGCATGGGGTTCGTTGCACTATTAGTAATGTGTTTTGGGTACCTGAACTCAAAAATAATCTCTTGAGCATTGGACAACTACAAAAAGAGGAGTAGCAATGTTGTTTAAAGATATGTATATAGCATTTATCATCCACAAAAAGGAAAAATAGTAGAGTCAATTATAAGCGCAAATTGGCTATTTATTTTGTATACTAAACCATCTACCACAACAAATGAAGGAAGATGCCTCTAAGTTTCTAATACACACCAGTCAACACTTTGGCACCATCATTATAGTTATCTCAGCTACAAAAGCTTGTGCACATTGAAACACAAAAACATGGTGATAGGTCTGCCGCAAATTGTTGCTCCAAACACCACCTGGGAGGCATGTATGAAAAGCAAGCAACATCAGACTTCATTTCCAAAAATGGGTAAATGGAGAGCAACGAAAAAAACGGGTCTTGTTCATGCAGATCTATGTGGTCCAATTTCACCAGCTTCAAGTGGCCAGAAAAGGTACTTGTGCTTTATAGATGATTTTTTAAGGAAGACGTGAAGTTATTTTCTTGTAGAAAAATTAGAAATATTTTATCATTCATCTCGGCTACAAAAGCTTGTGCACATTGAAACACAAAAACATGGTGAAAGGTCTGCCGCAAATTGTTGCTCCAAACACCACCTGGGAGGCATGTATGAAAAGCAAGCAACATCAGACTCCATTTCAAAAAATGGGTAAATGGAGAGCAACGAAAAAACTGGGTCTTTTTCATGCCGATCTATGTGGTCCAATTTCACCAGCTTCAAGTGGCCAGAAAAGATACTTGTTGTGCTTTATAGATGATTTTTTAAGGAAGACATGGAATTATTTTCTTGTAGAAAAATTAGAAATATTTTACCATTCAAATGTTTCAAAACAATGGTGGAAAAAGAAATTTGAATGCCTATAAAATGTTTGAGGACAGATAGAAGAGGAGAATTCAACTCTGCATAATTCAACGATTTTTGCAAACAACATGGAGTGAAGAGACAATTGACCACAGTCTATACCCCACAACAAAATGGAGTAGCCGAACGCAAAAATTGCACAGTGATGAACTTGGTAAGAGCTATGTTGACAGAGAAGAAAGTGCCTAAAACTTTCTGGTATGAAGCAGTCAGGTGGACGATTCACATTTTGAATCAATTACCCACTCTTGTAGTAAAAGACATGACACTAGAAGAGGCTTGGAGCGGAGTGAAACCATATCAGTAGATTATTTCAGAGTTTTTGGATGTGTGGAACATGTTCATATTCCAGATGCCAAGAGAAGCAAACTTGAGATAAAAGTGTAACATGTGCTTTATTTGGAGTCAGCAGCGAATCCAAAGGCGATAGAATGTTTGATCCAACTAGAAATAAAATTATAATAAGTCGTAATGTAGCTTTCGAGAAAGATCGTGAATAAGATTTGAAATTTTTTGAAGGTGAAACAAAATTGGTCTGGGGAAAATATTGAAATTGATAAGAACAAAGCCGAAGGAGGAGAAATCATAGAGGAAACAACTGAACCGGTTGCTGAAACAATTGAACTAGTTGCTGAAAATAATTTTCTAGTAACTGTTGCATTAGATTTGACAATAAGGGAGGGGAGAAATCGACATCCACCTGTATGGTTAGCATATTATAATTACGGTGAAGGCTTATCTAAAGAGGATGAAGAAAATATGGCATTCTTAATGATTTCAGATTCTGTGAATTTTGAGGAAACTATCAAAAGCCCAAAATGGAGATGGGCTATGGATGAAGAAATCAAATCCATTGAAAAAAAATTAAACATGGAATTTGGTGATTCTACCGGCTGGAGAAAATAAAATAGGAGTGAAATGGATTTATAAAACTAAGCTAAATGAGTCTGGAGAAGTTGATAAATACAAAGCAAGATTGGTTGTAAAAGGCTACTCACAAGAGCATGGAATTGATTATACAAAAGTATACGCACCTGTGGCCAGAATGGATACTGTGAGAATGATCATTACTTTTGCCGCCCAAAAAGGTTGGAAACTCTATCAGTTAAATGTCAAATCAATTTTTTTATATGGTGAGTTAAAAGAAGATATTTTTGTTAAACAACAAAAAGGCTATGAGAAAAAGGGAAGTGAGGAGATGATGTACAAACTTCAAAAGGCTCTCTACAGATTAAAACAAGCACCTAGAACCTAGTTTAGTCAAATAGAATCCTACTTCATCTAGGAAGGATTCAAAAGCAGTTCAGTGAGCAGACACTCTTTATCAAGAGGAAGGGAGGTAAAATTCTTATTGAAAGCATTTATATTGATGATCTTGTATTTACTAGAGACGATGAAGAATTATTTGAAGAGTTTTAACATTCCATGAAGAAAGAGTTTGATATAACTGACTTAGGTCAGATGAGATTTTTTCTTAGAATATAGGTAATACAAAGATTAGGTGATATTTTTATATGTCAAAGAAAGTATGCTATTGAAGTTTTAAATCGTTTTGGCATAGAGAATTACAATTCTGTTTGTAATCCCATTGTTCCAGGACAAAAAATTGGAAAGGATGAAAATGGTGCAAAAGTAGATGTAACTTTGTATAAACATATAGTGGGAAGTCTGATGTATCTCACAACTACTCGTCCTGATCTCATGTTTGTTGTAAGGTACTTAAATGGTACGGTAGATTATGGTATATTTTATAGAAAGGGGGGAGTTAGTGATTTAATTGGATTTAGTGACAGTGACTATGTCAGAGACATGAAAGATAGCAAGAGTACTTCAGACTATGTGTTTATAATGAGTGGAGAAGCAGTAGCTTGGTCTTCTCGTAAGTAGCCTATAGTCACCTTATCAACCACAAAAGTTGAGTTTGTTGCTATCAATGTCTGTGCATGTCAAGCTGTTTGGATGAGGAGAATACTCAAAAAGATTGGTCACTCTCAAATAGAAGGAACAAAGCTAATGTGTGATAATACTTCAACTATTAAGCTATCCCAAAATCCAGTTCTACATGGATATTCCAAACTCATAAGAGTAAGATTTCAATTTCTTAAAGATCTTACAAAATGAGAAACGGTTAATATGTTATTTTGTGGTTCCCGAAATGTGGTACCCGAAATCAACTTGCTGATTTGTTGACTAAGCTTCTAAAATTAGAAGTATTTCGGAAGTTGCGTGAAAAACTTGGTGTGCAGAGTTTTTCTGACATGAACTAATTCTTCAAACTAATTCTTGACATAGAAGAAAGCTTCTAAAATTAGAAGCATTTCGGAAGTTGCGTGAAGAACTTGGTGTGCGGAGTTTTTCTGACTTGAACTACTTCTTCAAACTAATTCTTGACAAAGAAGAATAAGTTCAAGAAGGAGATTGTTAGAAGAATTTGATTTGGTTTAAAGTATTCTCAGGTATTTAGTTTAAATATTTTCCAAGATTTGTTTTTATTTATAGTTATTTGTAAAGCTATAAAAGCTAGGTTTAGTATTCATCACTCCAAACTTAAATGTTTCTAGCTTAGTTATTTTTTTGTCAAAACCTAACTGTCAATGTTCTGATCTCTCTTTTGAGCACAGCTGCAAAGTGACTTCTCTCTCTTTTGAGCACAGTTTGCTGCAAAGTGACTTGTTTGGTGTTGACTTCTGGCAATTGAGAGGAAAATGTCGACGGAGTAAAAACCGGCCGAAGGAAAACTTCTTCGAAGAAAAAATATAACATAAAAGAAAAAGAGAAATATTTGCTGAAGACCAAATGGTTGTTATTTGATTCTTTCACATATTTAAATAACAAATCTATCATAAATTTTGGGGCACAAACCTTGAGCTCAAAGTTGGCCAAAATGGCCAGCAAAAAATACTATCTTGGGAGCTTAATTTAGATATTCAAAAGTGAAAAAACAACTAACGAGGAAGGAAATGTGTGCATAAAACCCTAGCTTTTATCTAACATTTGACCACAACTATAGCATGCATCAGTTCTTGCTCGACACTCCCCCTGGTGAGGGGGCTGATACTTAGGACAATAATTCTTGTTCTGTCCTGGGGCTCTTCCTCCATTAGTAGTGCCACCATAGGGCGGTCTGCCAGTTCGTGTGTCGTGGTGGTTTGTTAGGCTCCTAGGGGAAGGGTTAGGTCTATACTTAGTGAAGATCGTACTACAAACTATATGCTAGTATTTGTATTCTTGATTTTTGCTTAATCATACAACGAGTTACGAGGGTCGGAAGGAGGTCCGTTAGCACTCTTACCGTTCTTGAAAGAACTCTCAAATCTCAACGTTTCCGGCCAAATTTCATCACAAAATCAGCTGTGGATCTTCCCTCGATAAAGATATCAAAACTTTAGCACTCTATTCACAAAGGAAGATCTCCGATCTGAAGAAAAACATTAGGAGATCTTACCTTGCGGATTCCTCTCGGATTTTGATGGAAAATGAAACTTCGACTACACGAGTCCTCATTTTCTTCAAGAAGTTCCGTTGCGTAAGTCTTGGTCGAGAGTGAACTTCAATGATGGTTTTCGGACTAGAAGTCCGGCTGTTTACTTTTCTCCTCTTAAGTTTTTCTCTCAACTTTTTTTCTTTCTCTTTTCTGTTTTGTAGGTGCTTTGTGGAAAATCCTCAAAACCCCTGGTTGAGAGTCTAAATGCCTCTTTTACCTCTCTAACTTTGACCAACTTTTTTTTTAAGCGTTACACCATAACACACGTAAAAACTAGCTTGGTACGACACACATCATCTAAGTATCTACACAGACTTTAGACAAGTAATACCTGTAGGGATTGCTAGGAACTGTTAATGTACGAGCATTTGTTACCTTAGGTGGTTAGAAAAGGCATGTTAAGTACTTCAGAAGGATGTTTTTGGATGAGTATGTACGGTAGTATGTTATAGTAAAATTACAGTTATACCTTGGGTTGAGATTTCCGAAAAGCATGTTGCTTTATGTATTATACAAAACTAGAAAGAGAATATGCATGACAAGAATACAAGTTTGGCAATATGGATGAATATGTTATGATGTGATTTATGATGAATGTTGTTTTATATGTTTTTTGCTGCATTAGAGAGGAGGATGGGCTATTGTGACTTGTACTCCATGTGATCGATAGATGTTATCTCCCTGAACTTGTTTCGCTGCATTAGAGAAGACAGATCGAGTTTTAAATCGTCTAGATGCCTTAAGAACCTAGTTAATCTCCATGACATCTAAGGAAAGTTAAGAAAGTCTACCATGCCCACTAGCCGTATGAATGGTATCGACCAAAGTTAACCGGTACCTCCGTAGCACTATTTGGTGACTTAGACCATGCCAAAACAGTAGTTATTCAAGAACTAGTATGGTTGAGCTTGTCTAAGGTTAAAATAGGAAGGCATGTTGTGACTATTTTATAAATAACTATTAAGGATAGAAATGTGTTGAGAGCCAAGGTCATGAGCTCATAATGAGTTATGATATGTGAAAATAGTAAGAGGCTCTCTGAACGAGGTTTGTGCATTGTAAGCTTGTCCTTAGAGAGGGCAAGAGCCTACACTGATAAACTTAGTAGCTGGGTGGCACGTGGAGTTGCTTCTAAACTTATGATTCTATGGTGGATATTGTGGAAGGGTCGCTAGCTAAGCTTACATATATATGTCTAGAGAGACACCATATTGTCCTATAATATGAGAAGATGTCAAAACTGAAAAAAGTTAGTTTAGAGTGGGTAGGGTTTATTTATAGAAGACTTCAAGAAAAATATGTGCACATCTAGGATGAAAAACTCTAGAGTGGGTAGGGTTTATTTATAGAAGAATTCAAGAAATTACAAATAAGGTAAGATAAAATAAATCGGACAATAAATAAAATTCTTTTGTAGAAATTACATGGGAGAATAGATAAAACTCTATCTTAGAAAATAAATAGAAGAGGTAGTTAGGCTACACTTCATCAAATTACTTAACTATTAAATTTTCGTAACTTTTAAGTAAATTTATCTCATAAGTCCCACACACCCTAACATATAACCTAAGGAGTTTGTGTAAAGCGGGAGAATCATTGAGAACATAGAGTCATTCTCAAGAGCTTTGATAGTAATAGAAATATAGGCTCAAACTTTCTAGAGCCGAGAGAAAAGCTTTTGGTAACTTACTAAGATAAGGATGCGATAAGTGCTTAAAGTGTTGCTTGCTCATTATGTTTATACTCATCAAATTCTATTTTTTTATTTTTAGGTGTTTGCCGACTATTAGTCAAGGTAGAGAAGCATTAGGGAGGTATGCATTCATAGAAGGGCTTGTCCCAAGGCATCCGTCCTTTATGTATTTTAGAGTTTATCGTTAAAATTTGTATCTCATTCTTTGGTCTCCATTTTGTAATAAACTTTGAACAACACTTATGTGTAATTGAATTCAATTTGTCTTTTAAATATGATGTTGTTTGATTTTTAAATGTGCAAAATTTATCGTACTTTTATGTCTTTTTCATCACATTTTAAGATCAAAGCATCAAAAATCGAGTTGTGACAAATTGACATCAATGCAATCAATTTTAGTTATATAGACTAATCTAGGTGAAATTTTGTGCAACTTCTATGGCCTAGCTAAAGGACAAACTTACCTTTGTTACTATGTACGTAGTCTGAATTTGATCGATTTGTAAGTTTCATGAGAATGTAACTCTAAGAACCTTAGGGTTGTTATTTAGACTTTCTTGAGTGAATACGTGCTAGGATGAGTGGTAATTCGAGCTTCTTGTCTTTTGATAGACAGTGGCTCAAAAGAGAAAAATAGTGATCGATAATCCAGAGCTCGAAAGAGGCAAAAAGAAGGTTGTGATTGGCACCACAATACAGAATCCTTAGGCTAAGCAGAATAGACCCAAGAAGTAATTAAAGAGATCTTCTAGGCACCCGTCAACTTCAGAGGTGCCACCAACGCAACCCAAGTTTCCAAGGCAATTACTACAATGGTCTCCACAGTCATTTACGAGGTTCACTCTGTAAACCCAAATTAGTCTATTAGTACAACATATTTCATATTTTTATATATTTTTATTTTTGTTATATTCCAAACTGTTGTACTGACCATTTTTATTGTTTATTTAATTTCAGGATCTATCTTGTATTTTTGTTACTTTAACCAATTCTCAAGAAATGTCGGTATTTAATTAATTGTCTTTAGGTCAATGTTGAACTATATTACAAATTTTCCTTTGTGTTTGTTTGGAAACTTTTAATATATTTTACAACAAACCTGGACTCAACCCGAACCCAACTCGAACCCAACCCGAAAATAGAGGGTTGGATTGGGTTAGGTTGTGAAAAGTTTCGGGTTGGATTGGGTTACCAATCCAACCAACCAGAACTTTTGGGTTGGGTCAAAAAAATCTCCCAACCCGGATAATGTACACCATACTTCTTGAATTACTAAGAACAAAATTGCATTTCTGGATTTGAAGTAGGGAGACAAAACGGTCGAAGAGTACGATCTAGAGTTTAACAAGCTAGCCTGTGTGATAGGTGTCAGACGAACAGAAAGAATAGCATCCTTGGTACCGATGATATCAGCGTACCCATAAGACTTGAAAGGCTTACACCAAACTTCTAGAAGAAGCCTGCAAAAGGTGTTGAGTACGTAGCTCAAATTTTGTGACACCCGATCTTCGACAAGAATGAATTCTCCAAACTGTTTCAATTTAATTTTAACTTGAACAGTTTTACTAAGCGGAGCAAAAGGTGTTGTTGGGACTGAATTTCAAGTTTTGGAAGAAGAGATCAATGCTTAAAATATGCCCACGAACACATGAAAAATATGAACGGTATCCACCAGAGTCACACCGCTTCCTACTTACTCTAATATCTCCATAGCAATATTTGTTGACCTAAATCAGATCTAGTAGTACCTCAGCAAACCGTAGGTATTTTGAAACTCGTATCATCAAGCTTGACCAAAGTCAAATATGATAACGCATTATAGCAATTTGAAGAGTTACTATCGTGGATAGAAATTGGACGAAAGACAAATCTGTAATTCAATATAACTATTTGAGAGAGGAGGAGATACTACATTAATGGTTTATGTCATGATAATTGCTAATGTGGTACCTGGAAATTATCATAATAACTGCACTACAAATCTATCTTAGAAAGGGGCAAAGAATATATTCAAATATATGACTATATATTATACATTAAAAAGAAAGACTATATCTAACGTAATTGAAATTCACATGACCCAAAAAAGACTATATTTTATACAAAATCAGAGCACCCACTACCATCCAATTGAGAAAATAACTAGTCTCAAAATGCATGAAAGAAAAATTAAACAATATATATCTTGAATATGTATGAATGAATTTCACAGAAATTCCAGGCACTACAAGACAATCATTCAATAAAGTTCTCAAATTGTTATAATAGAGAGAGAGGATTCATGGAAGTTTGTTGAAGCAAGTTGGTTGTTGAGGTCTCACTTTGACCCAAATATAGTCAATAAATAGGAGCCCGAAGTATCAATTTTAAATTAACATCAACATGTGCTCAATTTGTAAGTTGAGGTAGGTGAACTCCTCTCGCCTTTAAAAGCAGCCCAAGTTCCACTCCTTTTTGTGCATCCATCTAAACCCAAATAATCAATTTCCATATCCACCACTATGCCGATCGATACCTCTGCAGTTTCCGGCCAAATTGTGTGTGTCACCGGCGCTGGAGGCTTCATTGCTTCTTGGCTTGTAAAGCTTCTTCTTGTAAAGGGCTACACTGTTCGAGGAACTGTTAGAAACCCAGATGATCAAAAGAATGCTCATTTGAAGCAATTGGATGGAGCTAATGAGCGTCTGTCTTTGTATAGCGCTGATCTTCTTGATTTTGAAAGCCTCAAAGCAGCTATTATGGGCTGCAATGGTGTCTTCCACACTGCCTCTCCAGTCACCGATGACCCCGTAAGAACTTCACTTCATCATTTTCTCTCTCTTTATGGTTTAATATTAAACTAAAAAATGTTAAGTTCTTGCCTTATAAGAAATTCGTTTCTTATTTCATTTTGGGGAGATCCGGGAAAAGAATGAAACATTTTTTATGAAGGGGTAGAAACTTCTTAGACGAGTTTTAAAAGAAAAAGTTCAAATAGAACAATATCAGTTAGCGGTGGATTTGGATTGTTGCATTGTCCATGTTGAATAACATTAATAACTCACATTGATTAATAGGAAAAGGTGGAACAAGCCATAATTGGAACTAAGAATGTCATGACCGCCGCAGCGGAAGCAAAAGTTCAACGAGTAGTGTTCACATCGTCCATCGGCACCGTCTACATGAACCCTAACCGTAGCCCCGACACGGTGGTGGATGAGTCTTGTTGGAGTGATCTTGACTTTTGCAAGAACACCAAGGTAACATAACAACCCTTTAATTAACTAAGAAAAAATTGGCAAATTTATAAAAATACCTGAAATTAAAGTGTGGAAATTATGTACAGAATTGGTATTGCTATGCCAAGACAATAGCAGAGCAGGCAGCATGGGCAGTGGCAGAAGAAAAAGGAGTGGATTTAGTAGTGGTGAACCCAATGTTGGTATTGGGGCCTCTATTGCAAGAGGGTGTGAATGCGAGCGTGGTTCACATAATGAAGTACTTAACAGGGTCAGCCAAGACATATGTAAATGCAGTTCAAGGATATGTTGATGTGAAGGATGTGGCGAAAGCCCATGTCTTGGTTTATGAAACTCCTTCAGCTTCAGGCAGATATATATGCGTTGAGAGCATGCTTCATCGTGGAGAATTGGTTGATGTTCTTGCTAAGTTGTTCCCTCAATATCCACTTCCATCCAAGTAAGTTCGATTCCTCATAGATACTCGCATGTTGGAGGCGCTTTGATTGTCGAGAATAATGTGTTGTATTTGGTGAAATTTGTGTAGGTGTTCAGATGAGGTGAATCCCAGAAAGAAGCCTTATAAATACAGTGTTGAGAAATTGAAGTCATTGGGAATGGAGTTCACACCAATCAAACAATGCATATATGAAACAGTGAAGAGCTTACAAGAAAAGGGTCATCTACCGCTTCCCTCCCAACTTCAGCATTGATCTTTCCCATAAGTTTAATATCCAAAATTTGTGACACTTAAAATAATCTTAGTTTACCTTAAAAAAGAATATGAGGGAAATTAATTAAAATATTGTAAGATGCATTTTTTTTTACCAAATATAGTAAATGCAATTCCTTGGAAATGCGTTGTGGTTGCGCCATATTTGAGTTGTGTATGACAATGCACATTACACCAATTACCCACCAAAGAAAATGGCATCGGTTTTTTATAATTGAAATTTGACTTTAAAATTAAGTCTTTCATTCTTACACAACTGCAAATAAAATATTAATTTCAAACCTACTCTTAAAATTACGTCAAATCAATTAATATTTATTATATATGAATCAATTATTTAATTCATAGTTGACTTGACACTGTACAAATCTTAGACCAAATAAAGGATATGAGTTGAGTCAAAATAATGATTCAATGGGTAATTAGGTCCTATGTCTATTATGGACTAAATTAAAAGTTAATTTTATTTAAAACTTAACCCATCGATAGAATTATACCATTTTTTCTATGTTTATTAGTTTCCGTTTGGAAGGAGAGATTGCAATTTAAAAAATAAGCCATGAAAATAAATTAGTGGAGAATATAAAATACAAGCATTTAAAAATTAAAAGAGGTGGCCTTAGGTAGGTGGGTCAGCTAAAGTTGGCTAGTTTCCACGATAAAGAGTTGGTGGAGAAAAATCTTACCCATCGTTGTGTAAGCAAATGGACTTTAGAAAATTATACAAATATTCGAATACTTCTTTCTTTTATTATTATTATAAAAATTGCATAATTTCCTTTAAAAAAATCTGACCTAAACTGAGACCATTTTCGTAAAGAAATTATTAAGATAACGATGGGATTTAAGTACTATAAAATATTTATATGTTTATAAATTATTAATTTCAAGAGATTCGTGTACACAAATTCACATGAATTAACCATACTTTTTATTCTTTTTATTTTTTTTAATTTATTTTTTTTGTTTTTTGTTTTTTAATTGGAGTCGGAGAGAGAATTATGTCTAATTATTGAGTTTTTTTTTTTTCTTTTTTTCTTTTTTTAAGTTTTATGTTTATTCTTGCATTAGAAGTTAGAGGTTTTTTTTTTTTTTTTTTTTCTCAACAAATAATATTAGTTTTGCTGGGAGGAAGCAGTTTTGTGTTATTCAAATTTTATGAGTTTAGTATACATTTATTTAGAAAAGTTTGATGGAACAACTTAAAAAAAAAAAGAATGAAAAAAAGAGTATCTAAAAATGAGTGAGTATAAAAATATTCTATAAGTAACCTATTTGTAGACTCTCGTTACATCCTTTACCTAGTAGGTACTTATGGACTTTTCTGAGTTTTAAGAAGCTTAGGTCTAGTCTCTACTACTATCTAAGCATCTAGGGAGGCCTCGAAGTTCCAACCAAATCTCTACGCTAAATCTTACGCCTAGGGGTGTGTAAAGGTTTTCCAACCTTTCTGTTATTTGACTTTGGTACTTACGCAATGAATGATTGGCGTTTTAGGTAACTATTGTGTCAACTTTTGTCGTCTCATTCGTCCAACAATAGTACAAAAATAGAATTAATTAATTAATTAATAATAACTAATCTCATCCTCCTCAAACTTTTGCACTAACTCCTCGTAGAAAATATTCAATCAACTCCTCCTCACACTCTCAAAAAACAAAAAAAATCTTAAATATAGTTTATGCAATAAAATTTATATAAATGGAAGGAGAGATGTCATTTGAAGAGATTAGNTTTTTTTTTTTTTTTTTTTTTTTTTCCTCTTTGATGAAATCATATTAATTTGGTTGCAATTAATTAGTCTTCGATTAGAAAGTAAATGACAAGCATTTAAAGAATTTTCCATAAGTTTTAGAAAATCAATCATTAGCCATTTTAAGAGAAAGGTAAGAATGGTTAAAATTGGCAAAATAAAAAAAAAAAAAAAAAAAAAAAAAAAAATAAAAAAAAAAAAATAAAAAAAAATAAAACAAAATAAACAAAATAAACAAAATAAAATGAAATAAAATAAATAACCGTGTACAAAATTAAAAAGAGTAGGAAACAAGAGAAAGAGGAGGGAAGATCATTAGCACGTTTATATCCCTAGACGCACTAGAAAATGAGATCTTTACTAAAAATTATTTATTTATATATATATATATATATATATATATATATATATATATATATATATATATATATATATATATATATATATATTCCAAGACTCTAATTATGCTAAGTGTCCAATGTCTGCCCTATATAAAATTTAGTGAAATCGTTGGACAAAAGTTTAAAATTGAAATTGATGTCATGGACTCATGGGCTCACATAAGTTGACTTGGATTTCAAAGGACAAAATGGAATTTTTATTATTGATAAATTAGTAACACCAGCTTAAGCTTATTAGGCAAATGGTCTTACTATCGGCTCGGCCGGAAGACTTATCTTATGTATGACGACACGTGCTCAGTGGCCCTTGCACTTGTCATTTATGCTTTATGTTATATGATAATGTGATAGTGTTATATGATGATGTAATTATGTTATATGATGATGTGATGATGTTATATGGTGGGATGATGTTATATCATGATGTGATTGTTAAGGATATTTAGTAATAAATTATAGTTTACCATATATATTATATTTGATATTTTATCATAAGGCAAATATCTAATATTTGCTTTATTATCATAGGTATCTTTCCATTTATTGTTATTTCCATTTATTACTATTTCCATATCCTTGTAATTCATTTGATTATAAATAAGATAACTTTCACACCATTCAAGTGTGGTGGATTAATCAAACATTCACATGGTATCAGAGCCCTTTCGGTTTAACAACCCTGATCCTTTCTTTTTAATGGCTTTTGAATCCTCTAATCTTCTTCTCCACCACCCCTGCTGGTTTTGACACCGCAGGGGCAGTCTTCATGGCTGCCGTAGTCGGAGCCGATTGATTACTCTTCGGCTCCACCCTATTGACCTCCAAATCACCTTTCGTCATACTTACATACAACCTCACCTTTTCCAACCAAATTGGTTTTCCCCTTGGCCAATATAGTCTCTCTCATTTTCTTCCCAATCAACCTTCATCCTTCACATAAACCCTAACCTAAACCTATCAACCTTTTGCAGAGATTTACTTTCGGAATCTGGGTGCCGCACTGGCCTATTCGCCAACCAAGTTGTCGCTGCCCTTCCTGCCAAAATTGGCTTCTTCGCCCGATGAGGCGACTCTTCCGACTGTCCTTCTCGCCAAAATTGGCTCCTTCGCCCAATGTGGCGACTCTTCCGGCTTCAACATTGTCTTTGTCCCTTGCTCTAGGTTTCCCCTTCTACTTCTGGGGTTAGAAATATTCTCACCAGAGCCAAGGCAGCATCGTCGCTAAGCGACAATCCCTCTTCATGGGTTAGACATATTCTCGCCGAAGCCAAGGCAGCATCGCCGCTGAGCGGCGATCCCTCTGCAATTTTTGATGGCCAAGAACCGGGTTGTTAGCATCTTCATGAAAAGTGTTTCTCAACCTCTTTGAATTTTTCAGATTCAAGCTTCACGTTCGTTTAAATCCGACGCTTAGCTTGCGGTGGGGTGTTAAGGATATTTAGTAATAAATTATAGTTTACCATATATATTATATTTGATATTTTATTATAAGGCAAATATCTAATATTTGCTTTATTATCATAGGTATCTTTCCATTTATTGTTATTTCCATTTATTACTATTTCCATATCCTTGTAATTCATTTGATTATAAATAAGATAACTTTCACACCATTCAAGTGTGGTGGATTAATCAAACATTCACATGGTATCAGAGCCCTTTCGGTTTAACAACCCTGATCCTTTCTTTTTAATGGCTTTTGAATCCTCTAATCTTCTTCTCCACCACCCCTGCTGGTTTTGACACCGCAGGGGCAGTCTTCATGGCTGCCGTAGTCGGAGCCGATTGATTACTCTTCGGCTCCACCCTATTGACCTCCAAATCACCTTTCGTCATACTTACATACAACCTCACCTTTTCCAACCAAATTGGTTTTCCCCTTGGCCAATATAGTCTCTCTCATTTTCTTCCCAAT
Organism: Cucurbita maxima; assembly: GCF_002738345.1. Lineage (NCBI taxonomy): Eukaryota > Viridiplantae > Streptophyta > Magnoliopsida > Cucurbitales > Cucurbitaceae > Cucurbita > Cucurbita maxima. The sequence goes on along the minus strand of NW_019272023.1, from coordinate 5,609,412 downwards.
CAACCTTCATCCTTCACATAAACCCTAACCTAAACCTATCAACCTTTTGCAGAGATTTACTTTCGGAATCTGGGTGCCGCACTGGCCTATTCGCCAACCAAGTTGTCGCTGCCCTTCCTGCCAAAATTGGCTTCTTCGCCCGATGAGGCGACTCTTCCGACTGTCCTTCTCGCCAAAATTGGCTCCTTCGCCCAATGTGGCGACTCTTCCGGCTTCAACATTGTCTTTGTCCCTTGCTCTAGGTTTCCCCTTCTACTTCTGGGGTTAGAAATATTCTCACCAGAGCCAAGGCAGCATCGTCGCTAAGCGACAATCCCTCTTCATGGGTTAGACATATTCTCGCCGAAGCCAAGGCAGCATCGCCGCTGAGCGGCGATCCCTCTGCAATTTTTGATGGCCAAGAACCGGGTTGTTAGCATCTTCATGAAAAGTGTTTCTCAACCTCTTTGAATTTTTCAGATTCAAGCTTCACGTTCGTTTAAATCCGACGCTTAGCTTGCGGTGGGGTGTTAAGGATATTTAGTAATAAATTATAGTTTACCATATATATTATATTTGATATTTTATTATAAGGCAAATATCTAATATTTGCTTTATTATCATAGGTATCTTTCCATTTATTGTTATTTCCATTTATTACTATTTCCATATCCTTGTAATTCATTTGATTATAAATAAGATAACTTTCACACCATTTAGGTGTGGTGGATTAATCAAACATTCACATGGTATCAGAGCCCTCTCGGTTTAACAACCCCGATCCTTTCTTTTCAATGGCTTTTGAATCCTCTAATCTTCTTCTCCACCACCCCTGCTGGTTTTGACGCCGCAGGGGCAGTCTTCATGGCTGCCGTAGTCGGAGCCGATTGATTACTCTTCGGCTCCACCCTATTGACCTCCAAATCACCTTTCGTCATACTCTGTACATACAACCTCACCTTTTCCAACCCAATCGGTTTTCCCCTTGGCCAATATAGTCTCTCTCATTTTCTTCCCAATCAACCTTCATCCTTCACATAAACCCTAACCTAAACCTATCAACCTTTTGCAGAGATTTACCTTCGGAATCTGGGTGCCGCACTGGCCTATTCGCCAACCAAGTTGTCGCTGCCCTTCCTGCCAAAATTGGCTTCTTCGCCCGATGAGGCGACTCTTCCGACTGTCCTTCTCGCCAAAATTGGCTCCTTCGCCCAATGTGGCGACTCTTCCGGCTTCAACATTGTCTTTGTCCCTTGCTCTAGGTTTCCCCTTCTACTTCTGGGGTTAGAAATATTCTCACCAGAGCCAAGGCATTGTCCCTTGCTCTAGGTTTCCCCTTCTACTTCTGGGGTTAGAAATATTCTCACCAGAGCCAAGGCAGCATCGTCGCTAAGCGACAATCCCTCTTAATGGGTTAGACATATTCTCGCCGAAGCCAAGACAGCATTGCCGCTGAGCGGCGATTCCTCTGCAATTTTCGATGGCCAAGAAAGTGTTTCTCTACGCCTCCTCTGAACCAGGTTGTTGACTTCTTCAAGAAAAGTGTTTCTCAACCTCTTTGAATTTTTCAGATTCAAGCTTCACGTTCGTTTAAATCCGACGCTTAGCTTGCGGTGGGGTGTTAAGGATATTTAGTAATAAATTATAGTTTACCATATATATTATATTTGATATTTTATTATAAGGCAAATATCTAATATTTGCTTTATTATCATAGGTATCTTTCCATTTATTGTTATTTTCATTTATTACTATTTCCATATCCTTGTAATTCATTTGATTATAAATAAGATAACTTTCACACCATTTACGTGTGGTGGATTAATCAAACATTCACAGTGATGATGTTGTATGATGGTGTGATGACGTTGCATGATGGCGTGATGACGTTAAATGATGGCGTGATGACGTTATATGATGATGTGATGACGTTATATGATGATGTTATGATGTTATATGATGACATGATGTCATTAAATGATTATGGGATGGCGTTATATGATGACGTGATGATGTTAAATTATGATGTAATTATGTTATATGATGATGTGATGTTGTTAAATGATGATGTGATGATGTTATATGATGTACATTGTAACAGCCCAAGTCCACCGCTAGTTGATATTGTCCTCTTTAAATTTTCCATTTCGGACTTCCCCTCAATGTTTATAAAACGTATCTGCTAGGGAGAGGTTTTCAAACCCTTCTAAAGAATGCTTCGACTCGACACACTACTCAATTCAGCCTAGGCCTAGCTCGAAAATGCCTGAACAACTACTACTTGGTAGTGTACTACTAGCACTAAGGGCGTACCAGAGGAGAAAAGAGGCGAAGATTCTTGTAACGACCCTAAATTTCTACTTACCTAGAGTCTCTACTGTCATCTTCATGTGTACTCATATGCTGAATTAAATATTTAAAAACTTTATCATAATACATAAACTTCATCTTAAAATAGTATCATGGACTTATGTATTCGAAAACATCCTTAATATGACACAACAAAATACTAAATGAAATAAATAATCTTATAATTAAAAAGACCATATTCTAATATAAGTCTAAGAAAATAAGTATAGCTACCCTATCCATGTGTCATGGTCTCAAATTTTGATGTTATCATTAGCTGTACAAAGATGTCTTTGCTTTACCTAAAAAAGATGTAGCACATGACTTGAGTATTTTAAGAAATAATCATAAGTGACCTATTATTGGGGACAAGAATATGCAAACACATGCAACTCATGACCTAGGGACCTATCATTTGAAAACCATCATAGTGGTGACCTCTAGTCCGGACAAAAATTGAATGTGTAGTACTTCCCTGCACACGACCAACACGTGCGAGTGTGGATCCCCAGGAAGTTCGCACCTATCTAGACCCATCATAGTCAAGCTAGCTGCCCGTAGCGACGTCCAAAAGTCAGAAGACCCTTGAGTGCCATGCGAGGCATGATCATGATCATCATTGTAAGAGTTCGGATTTTATTTCTTTTAGATTTTATGTTGAGATATTATTTTTGTTGCCAAAATGAAAAGATATTATGTATGCATTTATTCTCGCTGGAAAATGTGCACGATTTCCAACAAGGAAGTTACTACCTTAATGGAAAAGTTATGAAACTTCTTATATTCCTATATTCAACTCTTCTCCTTCCTCGAAAACAATTTTTTCTCTCCAAACTTGTGTGTTTCTGAGGGTGTCTGAGAGTACAGGAAAAGCGAGAGTGTTAACCGGCAAAACGTGTGGGTTGGTTCACTGAGTAGTTTTCTCGTTCGGTGAGTTCTCGAAATCGATTGTGTTGCTGTTTTGGAGGAAGAGTCGAGTGAAAGTGAGCGTCGACGTCGGAATCGCTGCATCGAAGAAGGAAAACCGTCGGAAGCGAAGGAGGAGGACACCACGTGACTATCGTCAGAAGCGGAGGAGATTGTGTCGTCGGTAGTGGCGACACATCAGATTAGGGTTTTCATGAGGGTTCGAGCAAAGAAGATGTAGAGTCGGGTCGGTTTTAAGCCTCTGAACCAGTCCACGGACGAACGTGGGCCCTATGCATTTTGACCCAACACGAATGCGCGCTGCAACCTCGATCTCGGCTTGGCTTGACGTGTACGATAGCTCGGCTCCATCAAATCCCGCAGCTCGGCTTGGCAGCTTAGTTGATCGGCTCTGCAGCTCGACTTATCAACTCAATATCACTATAATATATCGATTTCAAGGTTTTCAGCCATTCCAAAACTGTTTATGCCCTTAGTATATGGTTCCTAACCGTCAAAGACAGATTGGGTTGGGAGTTTATTTTGATAAATAGCATGAGATTTAGCTAGGGTATGTTATGAAAGGTTCCTAAGTTTTTATGTGGTTATTATAGAACGTATTTAACCGTTGGGATTAGCTTGTTGTGATTGACTTCAGCCAAGGCCATCGAGGTAATTGGTCTTACTATTGGAGTTAGCTTACTACGTGTTGTATGATGGTGTGTGCCTTGTGGCCCCTGCATGCACCATATTTATGTGATATGACTATGTGATGTATAGATTGTGTTGACTGTTGGTTGTTTATGTTATGTGATGTATGGATTATGTTGGCTATTGACTGCTTATGTTATGTGAAGTTATGAATGATATGTTAGTAATATATGTCATGAAAATGTTGATCGATGTCATGTATACACGTAGTATTCTCGAGTCATGTCATGAAATGCTTATGAAACTGGAATATATTTTCATGTTATGTAATATGTCATGTAATGTAGGCCATGTGATATGCCATGTAATGTAAGAAATGCATATGTGATGTTCGCAATGCTTATTTAATGTCATGTTAAGTATGTTAAGGGACCTCATGTATATGTGTATGTCATTTGCATCGGGATTCTTCCCCTTTATGTTATGAAAGAATGAAATACAATATGTATGTTCGCCATGATATCATGCAGGCCCTTTTCTATTCTGTGGTGTCCGGCAACGTGTAACACATTGTGCCCGACCAAGTTAGGCTCAGGGGGTATTGTATACGAGCCCGCCTGGTGGGTTCATGTACGCGTACATGGGCCATGTGTGAAGGAGTACCACACATCCAACCCTACCCGGAATAGAAAAGCGCCCAAGGCATGTAAAGTTTATGAAAAGTTAGGCCTGCTCATATGTTGCATGTGTTTGCATACCTAACGCCAACATTGGGGTGACTTACTGAGTATTTCACAAAATACTCAAGCCACGTGTTACCTACATTTTTCAGGTAAAGGCAAGGCGCCAATGAACGGTTGACGGCAGAGCTGAGGACACCATGAAAGTTGGAGAGAGGATATTTTTAGAACTTTACGTTTATTTGACTGTTTTAAGTTAAAGCATCGAATATTATTTTATTTAGATTTATTTTGAATTCAGTTACTGAAGGTTTTATTTTCAGAGATAGGTTTCTTTTGGATTTATGAATCTTTATGAAAGACTTTGTTGTGTTTTTCCAAGGTTATGTATGATGAGCTTCCGCGTAATGAATTATGTATGCATGGGTGACGTCACTAATTAGGTTTAGAAAATTAGGGGCGTTACAGTTGGTATCAGAGCCCTAAGTTATAGATCTTGTAGACTGCTTACGATGTAGGCCTAACGTACTTCCATGGTCCTCCAGCAAATGCGCCGTCACCGTCAGGTACGCCATTTTTTTAAGAAGTAAAGCTTCTTAGTTAAATAATGTATGCAGTAGTGAATGTGTATTTTGTGGTGAATGATATGATATACATGTGTTATATGTTGGCATGATTTATGATATGTCATGTACTGTCGGCTGGTTATGATGATGTTATAGTTGAATGTATGAGTGATTTGCATGACTACGAATGTTTATAGAATCTATTAGTTAAGTATGTGACTAAATAGTTACGTGCACCGTTTAGATGCCACCTATAACTCGAGGAGGAGGTCTTAGGGGACGACCCCCACTTAGGGGTAGAGGAAGAGGAAGGGGACATAATGGGAGACAAGAGGATTCTCTAAATCAGCCTTTTCTGCCACCAGCAGCACCTCAAGCTGCACCAGATCCTACAGCTGCCCTAGTAGATGCATTACAAACTGTGATTCAAAATCTGACTACCAACCAGCAAGCAAATGCTTCTACATCAACTATGGAGGCTAGGTACCTACGGGATTTCAAGAGGGGTGACCCTCGAACTTTTAAGGGGACATATGAAGATCCAACGATGGCACAAATGTGGTTGAGGTCCATTGAGTCAGTATTTGTGTTGACCAACTACCTTGAGGGCCATAGGGTGGAGTGTGCTATGTTTATACTGCGTGATGATGCGGAATTGTGGTGGCAGGCCACCCACGACCTTATTAGTCCTAAGCGCGGTGCAATCTTGTGGGTGGAGTTCAAGGATGCCTTCTCTAAAGAATATTACCCGGAGGATGTCCAGCTGCGAAAGCAGCAGGAGTTTACCTAATTGAGTCTAAGGGGGCGTACTGTTACTACCTATGCCAAAGAATTTTCTAAGCTGAAGCGTTTTGCCCCAGAATTAGTGAACACGAACTACAAGATAGGCCGATGATTTGTACTGGGGTTAGATATGAAGATTCGTAACACTGTTGAGGTGATTGCGCCTACCACTTACGTTGCCACCGTGAGAGAAGCTAAGGCTACGGAAGGTCCTGATAGTTCGCGTGAACCCCCTTCATCACCAATGGGACAGAAGCGACGCCACAACCAGACTGATCGAAATGAATTGTCGTTTTCACAAACATAGAGACGATCTGATAGACAGTGCCGGGATTATAGGCATGAATAGTAGGGCGGTGAGAACAGGTCAGAGAGTAGGCCCAAGTGTAAGGATTGCGGTAAGAATAAGTGGGGCCAGTGTTTGGCTCGATCTAGAGACTATTTTTTATGTGGAAAAGAAGGGCATTTGGCCAAGAACTGTCCTGGAAGTCGTACAACTGATGTTGGAAATCAACAGAGACCATTACACATCGCGGACAACCCCATTCAGAACCGTCCGCCAGCAAGAGCTTATGCCTCTACTAGCAAGGATACTGAAAACCCTGATGTAACGATGACAGGTACACTATCTGTTCTTGAGCACCTTGCTTCGACATTGTTTGACTCAGGATCTACGCATTCCTTTATTTCTACTATTTTTGTTAGTCAGACAAAGTTTGTGTTAGAGCCTTTATTGCATGGATTTTCTGTAAGCACCCTGGCAGGGGATATGATTACTGCTTATAGAGTAAAAGATAGTAATGTATTAGTATCAAGAGTTAAAATAGAAGTAGACTTGATATGTATGTGTATAATGTAATTTTGGGAATGGATTGGTTAGCGAAAAAATTATGCTAGTATAGATTGTTACAAGAAAGAAGTCACACCACTGTCCAGGACCAGATTCAAATTCAAAGGCATGAGTCTAAGTACTATTCCAAAGGTGCTATCAGTAATGAAAGCAAAGAAGTTGGTCCATGATCGCTTGTGGATGTATATAATAAAATGATGTAAAATTCACAAGAAAAAGTGCAAGTATTCACTATCACAAGTGGCAAGTAATAAGTAAATTATCATTCCACTAGGAACCTATCTTTTTGGTTAATTTTATTGCTGGAAATTAAATAAGTTTTTGGGTAACATTCAAGTGGGTGTGGGTGATTTTAACTACTTAAACAAAACTAAAACAGAATGTCACTTATGTCAAAAAATAGAAAATGATGAGAAAATCAACTATAATGAGGAAGGTTCGGCTAAGAGAGATTAAATAGATAAGTTGTTGAGTTTTGTGGTAGATTTTTGTTCCTTTTAATAGATTCTCAACCCTACTTCCGAGAGTCATGAATGATGATTATTTCCATAATCGTTGTAATTTCTATTAACAAGAATCTAGTAGAAGAATTATTCCTAACCCTTCATTACCCTTCAAGTCTCCCTGTTATGGAACTAAAGTATTAAAGAGGATATCATTGCTCCCTCTCTTCTCCCGAATAAGAGAATAACTATGTATGTAAAGTAGCTAATTAAACACATGTAAATCATTAACAACAACTCTTTAATAAACTAAAATCATACCGTCAACATACTTAAACTATATAAAACTCTCTCGCCTCCCATATAAAATTTAGCTCTCCATATAAACTGAATTAAACAAAGGAATCCGCATCTTCATCACGTAAAATTGATGGAATAAGAAAAGAGAATAAGGAAATAGAGAGTTATCCCAGTTTGTTGTCGTTCGTCAATAGAAGTTCCCTCTTCTTTAGCTCTCACGTCCACCTCTTTATCCTAATCAATCCTTGTTGGTCTCCTTTTCCTTTTGCTATCAACAGCTGATGGATTAGGGTTTTCTTTTTCTTCTCTGGTTTCACAACAATAGAGGCTGTTGCTGTGTAATTCGATTTTTCTCCCAAAGTGTGGCTCTCTCGTCTTGGTCTTCTTTTTCTTTTTATATTGAGCATGGGTTTTCCTTTAAGATTGAAAATGAATAAGTTGTACAAATAGAATGTTCCTCATTGGGTAGTCAATGACCACTTTGACTGACTTTGACTGATGATGTGGATTTAAAATTTCCATGTCATCCCCCATTTGTTTCCAAATTTGCTACTCCTTCATGGTTCACCATAAATGTCTGAAATTTTACCACATAACTCAATTAAATGTACAATTAAGATCGATTTACACTAAATCATATTTGTTTCATGTTGAACTGCAATAAATGATTTCATGCTCACTAAGTAGAATAAATGGGATAATAAATAAGAAAATGATGAATAAGCGTGCAATATTAATTACAAAAAGACTTGATATAACTTTACTTTTAGAGAGTTATCACATCCCCAAACTTAAAAGATTGTTCATCCTTAAGCAATTATTCACTCCACTCTTTTTTTTTTTTCAATAACAAAATTTTTCTTCTATTTACATTTAGGTTGGTAGAGTATTTATCACAGGCATGATTTAGATCACATTCCTTATATTTCTTCCTCAATTCAACTTTCCCCCACATTTCACCTTACACTTATAACCAAATCTTACCTCAAAAAATAACACATTCCTCACTTCCACCCTATTCCTCAAAACACTCCTAAAATGATTACCATTCTTTTTACATTTGCGGTTGTGACTTGGCTTCATAATTTATTTCATTAACTTTCTTTTATCCCAACAAATTTTTTTCTCCCAAGAATCCTTCAATTCATCCCTCTATTCTCTGGGTGCCTCCACTTGTGGTGCAAATCACCTAAGGTTGAAGAGGAGGGGTCTCGGGTATGAATTTTTTTTCATTTTTTTTCTTCACTTTTTCTTTTTTTATTTATTTATTTATTATTATTTTGGGGTGATGGAATTGCTTTAATACCCGAAACTTAAACTAGCCATTGTCCTCAATAAGCATTAGTGTGAGTGTGGAATCATTCTTAAAAGTAGATTGAGGTACAGAAGCTCTTGGTTATTGTTTTTGTTGGGAAAATGGTCTAAAGATTGGGTGAATTATGGGAATTCTTTGGGTGAATTATGGGAATTCTTTCTGATTAAGGTGGATTATGATAGATTGGATCCTCACCTTAATTTTGATGAATACTCCATTCCATTTGAGCTTTAATTTCCTTAACCCATTTGTTCTCCTAGAGAAACACACCACTCTCCTTACTCTTTTATTTATCCTATTGAAACATTTTATATTAGATCCCTAGTTCTTGAAAAAACATCCCTATTGCATATTAAAAGATGCATGATATATTGCCCTGTCTAATAAAGCTCATGTTTCTAGGGTGCTTACATGAACATCTTTCAAAATTATATGCAGTCAACAAAACAAAAACAGACAACAAAATATGGATGCATGGTTCAAAATAAGATAATAAGATTGTAAAGGGTGTGTTGAGAGAATTCCCTTATCTTTAGGCATCGTGAAGATTCTTTGCGGCTCCATTCTTTTAAAATTTTCTCTAGAAACTTGGAAATACTGCTGCTATAAATCTGCTATCAGTCTAGCTGTTGGTGCTGCTGCTGTATGTTTGCTGTTGCAAGTGAACTATGATGTCTAGCAGCCCCTTTCTTAACATTTCAAGCTTACCCGAAAATGTATAAGGATTATTTTCTGTCCATTTTTCTTTTCCATAAAAATTTCTTTCCTTAGGGATTAGAAAATCTTTTAGGATGTTCCTAAAAAATTTTCTTTGGTGGTGGTGCCTTGGCATATAGTGGATGAGTATAGTGGATGAGGAAGTGAACATTAAAATGAAATAAAACCACATGCAAATGAAAATGGACAAGACAACTATTTGGCAAAGTGCACTACAAGAGAATAATATTTGTCATCAATCACATCCTAGCATGCACCAAGTGTAATTAGTCTCCTTTATATGTTGAAATTAGCATTTCTAACCACATCTAAATCCCCCTAATTCATCTACAAAATTGGCAAACTTCCTTGGGACATGTGAGTTATTCACGACAACAAGTAAAATAAAATTTAAAAAACTCATTCTAAGGAAAGTGAAGATACCTATTTAAAAATAACTATATAGGTGCATAAATAAAAAGAAAAGAAAAACTAACTTGGTTTACTCGGAGCTTCATATATTTTCTTGCAAATTGTGACTAGCTCCCTCTTCCACTTTTCATGTTTTTTTATCCAATGTCAAAGAAGTGATGCCCCTTTGGAACTCTCCATCTTGAAGTGGGTGGGAATAATTTCGTGAAGTCTATCTCCTATATATCAAATAGTTCTTCTAAGATGTAGTTCAAGGGTGTGTCATCAATAGATAACTTCATTGATGCTTCATTCTTTCCTCTAATTCTAGTGATCCAAAAATTCTTACCATTTTCTCCACTTCTGCTTGTTGTGTAGTGCAATTATTTCAGTTGTTGTCCTCTTCTTGTTGCTATTTCCAACTATTAGTTGCTTGATTCTCTGTCAATTTATAAATTGCTGAACATTCCTCTACTACTGTTGGATATTTCATGTTGTCATTTATATGAAATTCTATTTGTTGATCATTCATTCTCAACATTATTGTTCCCTTGTGGACATCTACCAATGTTCTTCCAGTTTTCAAAAATGGTCTCTCCAAGATAATTGGCACATCATGATCCGCTTCATAATCCAAAATGATAAAATTAGCTAGAAATATAAACTTGTCCACTTGAATTAAGATATCTTCGATTTTTCCTTTTGGATGAGTGAAATATCGATCTGCTAGTTGAAGAGTGACTATAGTTGGTCTAGCTTCACCAATACCTAACTTTTTGTAAATAGACAGCAGCATTAGATTAATGCTTGATCCCAAATCACATAATGCTTGACCTAACTTCTTCCCTCCTATTGATATTGGAATTGAGCACATCCTTCCAGAATTTCACATAATTTGGCATTTGCTCCCAAGCTTCCACTAATGGTATATTTATGTGAATTTCCTTAAATATATCCATAAACTTCTCAAAGTGGACTTCTTCCTTCTTTCATTTTATTCTTTGTGGAAAAGGAGGTGTTGGTGTGTATATTCTGCTTTCTTGTCCATTATTGACTACTGTTGTTTGCATTTTAGGAGGCTACACAATTTCTGCATAATTTCTGTTGTGTTCTTTTGTACAGCAGCTTCTGCATAATTTTTGTTGTGCTCTTCCTGCACAGCAGTTTCCTCTTTTTTCTACGGTGTACCAGCAGTTTCTTGAGAGCGACTATCACTGTGTTCTTTAATTTTTCTTCTCTTCTGGATATTTCTTTCCTACTTCTCAACTCTATTGCTTGACATTGTTCCATTCCCTCTCTTTTTGGCATTTCGGTGTCTGCTGGCAGCTTACCAAGAGGTTTATTTCGTAACTCATTTGCTAATTGACCTACTTGAACTTCCACATTTCGCAATGATGCTTGTTGACTTTGTACCACAATATCATTTTTAGCCATATATTCCTTTATTAAGCTCTCAAGCGATGTTCCCAGTATGTGTTGAGCTTGGTTAGTTCCTTTCCCTTGGGTAGTGGCTTGTTGAGAACCATATGTCAATTGATTTTGTAATCCAAAACCCGAAGGGTAATTTGCTTTAAGTGGCATTTGTTGGTTGTATAAGCCTTCTCCCTTCCATGAGAAGTTTGGATGGTTTCTCCACCCCAGATTATAAGTATTTGAGAAGAGATTATTTTTTGGGTTGCCTTGATTAGCTTGATTCCCCACATAAAAAATTCAGGCCGGATTGCTTGGACATTGGTCAAAAGTATGTTCCTCTCCACAATATACACAAGATTCAATTGCTGTCTGGGTCATTACAGCAGTATGGACTGGTGCTTTGGTCATTGAGCCTTGTCCCAACGCTAGATATTGTAAAATATTAGTCACTGAAGCTAGTTGAGCGTTGATAGAAGATAAAGCATCAACTTCAAGTACTCCTCAGGTCTTCTTTCTTGGGTTGCTTCTCACATCGGCCCATTGACAATTGTTAGATGATATTCTCTCTAAAATCTCATATGCTTCATTATATGTCTTTGACAAAATAGCTCCATTGGCGGAAGCATCAACTACTTGTTTAGTAACAATATTTAATCCATTGTAGAAAGTCTCCATTTGTATACAATGAGGTAGCCCATGGTGAGGATACTTTTTAAGCATCTCCTTAAATCTTTCCCAAGCTTCGCTTAATGTCTCATCTTCAAACTGTTGAAAAGCAACAATCTCATTTTTGAACTGTGCGTTTCTAGTGGATGGAAAATACTTGATCAAAAATTTCTTTGCTAGACTATTCCAAGAATCAATTGTTACCGGTGCTAAGGTATTCAACCATGATGTCGCACCATCCCTCAAGAAATAATGAAATAAGCTCAAAATAATCACGTCTTTATCCACTCCTTGAAATCGAAATGAGTCACTAACTCCCAAAAATGACTTTAGGTGTAGGTGGGGATCTTCTGACGGTAATCCATGAAATTGCCCAATGGTTTGCAACATTTGAAACATCACGGGCTTTAGCTCAAACGTGGTTGCTTGCAGTTCGGGTCTAATAATGCACGAATTTAGCTCTTCCACAGCTGGGTGTGCATATGCTCGGATCGCTCTTTCCCTATCATCTACTAAATGAATGGCATTAGCAGTAATTCTCTCTTGATTAGCCATCATCATTGGATTTTCAAACTCCCGATTCAGTTGGGTCATTTGCTGTATATTATGTTCTGTCATTTTCTTTTTCTCCTTCAACTTTCATCTAAAGGTTCTCTCTATTTCGGGATCAAAAATAAATTTCAAACCCGTAGGTGGGTTCATACACAGAATTCAGCAGCAGTAAATATAATTCAGCAGCATAAAATTCAGCTTACTATGGCTTCTTTTTGGCTTCAACTCATGAAAATCTCCAAGTAAAATAACCAAATTAGGTTCGCCGACAACAGCGCCAAAAACTTGATCGCTTGTGGATGTATATAATAAAATGATGTAAAATTCACAAGAAAAAATGCAAGTATACACTATTACAAGTAGCAAGTAATAAGTAAATTATCGATTCCATAGGGAACCTCTCTTTTTGGTTAATTTTATTACTGGAAATTAAATGAGTTTTTGGGTAACATTTAAATGGGTGTGGGTGATTTTAACTACTTAAACAAAACTAAAACAGAGTGCCACTTCTGTCAAAAAACAGAAAATGATTGAGAAAATCAACTATAATGAGGAAGGTTCGGCTAAGAGAGATTAAATAGATAAGTTGTTGAGTTTTGTGGTAGATTTTTGTTCCTTTTAATAGATTCCCAAGCCAACTTCCGAGGGTCATGAATGGTGCTTATTTCCATAATCGTTGTAATTTCTGTTAACAAGGCTCTAGAAGAAGAATTATTCCTAACCCTTCATTACCCTTCAAGTCTCCCTGTTATGGAACTAGAGTATTAAAGAGGGTATCATTGCTTTCTCTCTTCTCCCGAATAAGAGAATAACTATGTATGTAAAGTAGTTAATTAAACACACATGTAAATCATTAACAACTCTTTAATAAACTAAAATCATACCGTCAACATACTTAAACTATATAAAACTCTCTCACCTCCCCTATAAAGTTTATCTCTCCATACAAACTGAATTAAACAGAGGAATTTGCATCTTCATCACGTAAAATTGATGGAATAAGAAAAGAGAATAAGGAAATAGAGAGTTATCTCAGTTTGTTGCAGTTCGTCAATGGAAGTTCCCTTCTATTGAGCTCTCACGTCCACCTCTTTGCCCTAATCAATCCTCCTCTTCATTTTTCCAGTTCTCAGCTACGCTTGACTCAAACATCACGGCTTCGTTCTGTTTACTCAGTTCCCTTCGTAAGTCCACAGCGACTTTTACCGCTAGCATTCTTGTTTCCTTCATCTTGGTTTTATCATGAGTGAGTATCTCAATTGTATGTCGGATATTCACTGTCTCCTGTTGAACTTGATTCAGGTTTACGTCGAGTGAGTTTCTCTATTGAATCAGTATCTCTATATCTTTTTTCTCCCGTACTAGCTCATCTACAAAGGCTTCAATCTCCATGAGTAGGACTTTCTCTTTCTCCGCACCTTCTTCAGCTTTCTTCGTAAGATCGAAGATTGTCTTCTCATTCTTTTCCTTCTCCTGTTTTAGATAGAAGGAACTCTTACTCAGCTCAGTAACTTCCTTCTCTAACCGTTGAACTTTTGTTTCAAGCTCTTTCTTTTCTTCTTCAAATTTCATCCTCTTTCTTCTTTCTACCTCGAATTGCTTTTCCGGCCATTTGGGCTCTTTGTCTTTGAGCTCGGGCTCTCTGTTTTTTGGTTATTCATCCTCCTTCGATTTTCTCGTCTCTTATACCGCGATTTCGCCAAACAAGACATGGAGTCTGGAAGACATGCCGCCAGGGACACCGAGCCATAGGGCTCAAATCGGAGTTCAAACAAAATAAGACAGATATACCACAGGTTTTAGGAGGAGATTGTTAGATAAAACCTGAGATTTTTCTTATTTAGATTTACACGTTTTCATTAGTTGTTTAAATACATTCGTTTGACCATTTGACAAACACGTCGAATGTCAATTTTGTAGGAAGTGTCACAGATTTAGTTGGCCACTCTCCAGCCATTTTTAGGATTTTTCTTATTTAGATTTACACGTTTTCATTAGTTGATTGAATACATTCGTTTGACCATTTGACAAACACGTCGAATGGCAATTTTGTAGGTCACAGATTTAGTTGGTCACTCTCCAGCCATTTTTAGGATTTTCCTTATTTAGATTACACGTTGTCATGAGTTAGATTGAATACATTCGTTTGACCATTTGACAAACACTTAGAATGGCAATTTTGTAGGAAGTGTATTTAGTTGGCCACTCTCCAGCCATTTTTAGGATGAGTTAGATATTAAATCTGTTTAGTAGATACAAGCACCTCATTTTAAGCAAAAGTCTTCCGCAATTATCTCTCTCTGTTATTTTTCACATCTTTATTTTCTCCCAACAACTTCTCGTCAAACGCTTTCCTCTCACCGAAAAGGATTTCAGTTGCCGATTATCCTTGCCGATTGTCGAAAAACAACATAGAATCCTACTTCATCTAGGAAGAATTCAAAAGAAGTTCCAGTGAGCAGACACTCTTCATCAAGAGGAAGAGAGGTAAAATTCTTATTGTAAGCATTTATGTTGATGATCTTTTATTTACTGGTGACGATGAAGAATTATTGGAGGAGTTTTAACGTTCCATGAAGAAAGAGTTTGATATAACTGACTTAGGTCAGATGAGATTTTTTCATGGAATAGAGGTAATACAAAGATTAGATGATATTTTTATATGTCAAAGAAAGTATATTGCTGAAGTTTTAAATCGATTTGGCATAGAGAATTACAATTATGTTTGTAATCCCATTGTTCTAGGATAGAAAATTGGCAAAGATGAAAATAGTGCAAAAGTAGATATATCTTTGTATAAACAAATAGTGGGAAGTCTAATGTATCTCACAGCTACTCATCCTGACCTCATGCTTGTTGTAAGTTTGATTAGTCATTTTATGGCATGTCCAAAACAACAACATTTTGCAGCAAGCTAAAAGGATTTTAAGGTACTTGAAAGGTACAGTAGATTATGGTGTATTTTATAGAAAGGGAGGAGTTAGTGATTTAATTGGAGTTACTAATAGTGACTATGTCAGAGACATGGAAGATAGCAAGAGTACTTCCGGTTATGTGTTTATGATGAGTAGAGAAGCTATAGTTTGGTCTTCTTGTAAGCAGCCTATAGTCACCTTATCAACCATAGAAGTTGAGTCTGTTGCTGCTAGTGCCTGAGCATGTCAAGTTGTTTGGACGAGGAGGATACTCAAAGAGATTTGTCACTCTCAAATAGAAGGAACAAAGCTAATGTGTGATAATACTTCAACTATTAAGCTATCCAAAAATTCAGTTCTACATGGACGTTCCAAACGCATAAGAGTAAGATTTCACTTTCTTAGAAATCTTACAAAAGAAAGAATTAGTAATTTATTATTTTGTGGTACCCAAAATCAACTTGCTTATTTGTTGACAAAGCCTCTAAAATTAGAAGCATTTCGGAAATTGCCTAACTTGGTGTGCAGAATTTTTCTGACTTTGAAATAAAAGAATAAGGTTAACTAACAGATTGTTAGAAGAATTTGATTAGGTCAAAACATTAGAGTATTTTTAGGTATTTAGTTTAAATATTTTCCAAGATTTGTTTACAAGATTTATAGTTATTTGTAAAGCTATACAAGCTAAGATCAGGATTCAATACTATCATCACTTCAAACTTCAATTGTTTATGTTTCTGGCTTAGTTATTCTGTCAAAACCTAACACCTAGCAAGCAAAAACTCATGCTCGGGAAAACATGTCGATCAATGGTACAGACTTTAATTCTCCAAGCAATTGAATTAGCCCCTAAAGAGCTAGTCTCGAGCATCCTGAAAATAAACCACCTATATGCCCTAAGAATTGAGTAAACCTCCATAGAAAAGACAACTAAAAAGGCTTAATAATGCTTAATATCAGTGTGAACAGTGTCATTAGAGTTTTTGACCCTCTATTCTCTCCGACACCTCGTAGCGTTATCAGCTACCTAAATCAAACGCAATAGCTTCTCTGTGAAGCGGTAAGCCCCCAAGAGAGGTACAGTCAAGCTAGGCCTAGACTTGATAGGGTAGTGCGTTGAGGCTAGGTATGGGGTCTTCTGAACAGGACCTCTGCATTGTAAACCCGTCATGAGAGGTGGAGTGGGACCATGCGAGTAACCTTGTAGTTGGCCAGGTATGGGGTCCCTATGACTCCAGTGGAAGGGTCACCAACTAACCTTCTATAGATGATGTTTAGACCAGCTAGATGTCATACCATCTTGATAGATTTTCTGAGGTCACATCTCAACCAAGGATGTCGGACGTTCATTGTTACGGCCATGCAAGCTGAATAGTCAGAAGAACTGTAAAGTTAGTTCACCATGTGCTATGACACGCCGTCTAGTAAATTTGCAATGCTAGAAATGGGTGAACTGTGTCTAGACCTAAAGTGGGTTCATAAGAAGTAAAATTATCATCCAAAACTTTGAAATCTTCCCAGAAGCTAGCTATAGAACTAGGCCCGAATTTTCTAAATCCTAGAGAAAACCTCGTGGTAACTTATTAGGATAAGATATTATGAGAGTTTACAAGTAGGTTGTTTATTGATTATTTTTATACTCACCTCATTCCTCATTTCTTTTTCAGGTGCTTGCTGACTCTCGATCGAGGTCGAGGAGTGTTCAGAAGCTATTTAGTCACATAGCGGTTCATTCTGGGGCGTTAGTCCATTTGCATGTTGTGAATATTTTGTATTTTGTTTGAAATTGCATCCCCAACTCATTCATTGTTTGTAATGAACTCAAATAACTCCAGTTTGCAATTGTTCTTGCATTTTCGATTTATTATTTTTCGTGTTTTTTATTTTTAACTTTCCTCAATTTTTACCGTATTTTAGTTTTTATTTATTTTACTTCACTTTAGTTTTATTTGCTTTTCTTTGGTTTTTTTTAATCACTACCGATATTTGAAACCTAAAATTTCAGATTATGACATTTACGATTCATGGATATGCATGATCAAGACATAGACTAAGTAGTACCTATCAGAAGCTTATGTAATTTATAGAACCTCGGCTGAATTTTGAGAGTCAAGAACTTAGATCGTTGTACTTAACTAGGATATAAATGCAATTATAAGCTAATCAATAAACTACTTATCGAGTATTTTTATACCCATACAAATTCTTACCTTTTTTTTTTTTTTTTTTAAGATGATAACCGCGTAGTTAATCGAAGATGGGAGTAGTGGGAGTTGTGTGTTCACAAAAAGAAATCATTCACTAAAAAACTAAAGAAATTATTTGTGAAGTTTACTAGAATAGGCTAACACTTTAAAGTCATTAAGAAGCATACCGATTCTCGAATCATAATCAGTTATCTCCTTCACTATTTTTCAAAGAGTTATACCAATTTTATTGATTTAATTAGATATTGCTAGTGGCCGACAAATTTAAAAAGAAATATTAGTAGAATTTCAAAGATCAACAACTTTATAATTATATAAGACCGAGTGGAAGACTTTTCTTATATCGCTCTCGAATATCAAATATTTAATAAAATGATAGTTCCATTCATTAATCTAAATATTATCTTCAAAAAAATAATAATAAAGAGAGGAAATTAAGATGGGTTGAAAAGAATGGAATAGAAACCAGTTTAAATGAAAAGGCCACACTTTGATTATATTCTATTCTGAGTCGGCCATTCATATCGAGAACAAAAGCATACGAGTTCCAATTTTATTGGCCCCCTTTTATTTAACCCATACTGAGTGGGTGGGTGGATTGGATACACCTTCTAGACCTATTCTCCACTATAAAATTTACCATGTTTTTTATTGGTGTTTTCAAATTATAAGAGCCTACATGGTGATTGTGCTATGCATAAACTTATTTTATTTTATTTTCAACTTTCTTATATAAAGTGTTGGATTAAAAAATAAAAAATTATTTTCCACTTATTCATAATTATTATGATAATAGATACATTACGATGAATAAGATATTTATATAGGTATAGCTTCTTAGAAATTTCGAAAATTATTTTTATTAACATTTCTTGACTCATAATGGAAATTGATCTAAATGCTTTTTTATTATTATTATTATTACTATTTTGAGGAATATGTTAAAATGTTTTATTAATACAACATTTAAGATTTACATAGTTATTATTACAAGAGTTTGACCCTTATAGAATGGGTCCATACTGGTTTCCATCATAGAAAGCAAACCATGTGGCCTTCATTTTGGTGGGATTGTAATATTCCTTTCTTGAATGATTTAATAGTTCATTTAATAGTTCTCGAGATGTTTCTTCGTGATTTTATTGGGTTTTTGTCTTTGGATCCATAAAAAAAAAAAAAAAAAAAGATTTAAAAAAAAAAAAGAAACCAAGATTGTGGATTAATAAAGTTGATATTTGGTGTATGGGTTTAATAATTTAATACGTTAGCATCTAGTAAAATGCATGGTTTGGGTTCACGTAGCTCGTAAAGTGCACAAATTGTGTTGATTAATTAAAATATATCAATTATTGCATGATAAAAAGTATCAAGATTAAATCATTATAAAAACTAAGTTATTACACACTAAAGATTTCGTTAATTCGTGAACAAAAATCGAGCATTTTTTTACCTATGAACTAATTTGACCCAACGAGATAATGTTAGATTAAAAGTTAACACCCAAATATAATAGTGATAAAGTGTCATTTGTAAGAGAGAGGACCAAAAAAGAGGAGCAAAAAGGTAAGTACTTTGTTATTTCTGAGCTAATTAAAACCCTAAAAATCTGAAATGAACACTGCAAAACTCTAAGCAGTTAGGTTTTAGGTAGGTAGGCAGAATGCAGGTGATGATGATATATAGGTAGAATTGGGTTATAAGCTGATTGAACTATAAACCCATTTGGCTGTGCTTCTGAGTTTCATCTGTGTGTTGTTTTTCCAAACAAATGAAACCAAAACCCAAGGGATCTGCCTTTGTTGTATGGCTCAAGTTTTTAGCCATAATTTGTCAGTTTACATCATCACTTGTAGTTCTACTTGTTAAATCTTCATTTGGGAGACCATATCCTGATCTCTTACTCGGTGTGTTGCTCAGTTGTTGGCTTTCTTCTGTTGTTAGTGCCAACAGATGAGTGCTCTCCTTGGTCTTTCTGAAAACCAGATAAGCTATTCCTGCTAAATATATTGCCATCCCTGAAAATCCAAGTATCCCTATGAAGACGACTGCTACGAGTTGGAGATCGTTATGAAGGAGAACGTGGATGAAGCGGGTCATGAGGTAGTATATGTTTATAGCCATGATGAGGAACCCAATAATCCATGTCAATACCGTAATCTGCATTTCGAACGAAAATTAATCAAGTGATCAGAAAGAAAACTATGATGATCAGCTTCATGACATTCATCAGTTCATCCTTTGAGATAAAAACTAAAAGAAGAATGTATTTCAAGCAGAATAATCTAACCTTTCCTTCGTTATAGGATTAGTATGATATAACATGTTATGATCCTTTTTCTAAGATTAAAATAACCATTTACTTTTTGTATAATAATCGAGGTAAAATTTCAAAAGGCGTCAAATTCAACTCTATAATGAGCATTCAAGATAAGACCCACTTCAAGAAATAAAGAAAGGTGTTATTTTCTTCATGATATTTGTGGACGATAGGAATTTGTAACGATCCAAGTCTACGGCAGATATTGTCTTTTTTGGGTTTTCCCTTTCGGGGTTCACCTCAAGGTTTTTAAAACACTGTATAAGGGAGAGATTTCCACACTCTTATAAAGAATGTTTCGTTACCCTCACCAACCGATATGGGATCTCACAGAATTAATTTGATACAACTTTTAGTTTTTTATTTTTTTTTAAGATAAAAGCTTATAAACACTACTTTCACACATGGGTTTCTTTGTCTTGTTTTCTACTTTCTAGAGATGTTTTCAAAATTCAAGTTAAGTTTAGAACCAAACCTATTTTAGTTTTTGGGATATGGCTAACAACTCAAATATTTTCTTAAGAAAAATGAAAGTCATTCTAAGGAAATGATGAGAAACAAGCACAATTTTAAAAAACGAACTCGTTATCAAACAGGCCTTCGTTATAAGGATTTGAAAGATGTTTAACTCGACCTTTGTCTGGAATCATCTAAGAAAAGAAAAAATGAAGTGTTATAGAGTTAGCTACTTGGGTCAATTGGAAATTACCGCAGTGGAGTTGACATGTGTTCCCATCTTGGTCCTGCTGCTTGTAAACTTCAGAAGAGGAACGAGAGCAAAAGGAAGTTCAAATGACAAAATCATCTGCAGAAAAAAGAAGATTGCAGAGAGTTAAAATGCTTGACCTTCAACCTTAAGCTATATTACATTCATATGAAGTATATCGCTTACAGACGCAATAATGATGAGCTTCCCAGCCCCAGAAGACCCACCAATGATTGCAACAATCAAACTAGGAACAATTGCTAAGCATCGGGTTAAAAAGTTTCGGACCCATGGCGTCAGTTTCAAATCGAGAAACCCCTAAAATACATAATGGATGAGAGCCATAATTCAGAGAATGAAAGGAAGAAGAGCTTTAACATGGCAAAAAGAGCAGCAGTATAATACCTGCATAACATACTGTCCTGCATAGGTTCCTGTTATGGTAGAACTCTGACCAGATGCCAATAAAGCAATGGCAAAAAGTTTTGAACTCCATTTACCCAATACATTCTGCAAAAAGTATACAAAACCTCTGTAAAAAACTGGCACAACATTGATGAGGGAGGAACCAAATCCCATGAGGCAAATATGGATATGGTAAAAAGATGCTAGATCACTCATACTCTCAATAAAAATGAAGCTTTATTCAAGTCCAAATCATTGCAGCTCATTTGGTCCTCCTTATTTAGATCTGGTGAATTGCAAACTGCACCACTAACTGAAATGACTGATACATTAATCAGAAAAGCCACCATGAGAGCAAATCCACTCTCGATCATATAAAATCTGCAAGCTTCCTGTGTCGAAAATGTGTACTGTTAGTACAAAAGAACGTAGAGTTGCAACTTAAATAATAAAGCAGCAACCAAAGCTTTGAAGCATGCTTCTGTGAAGCGATGAGGTAAGAAACATCACCTTGATGCCAGAAACGGATCGGGGTATTTTCCGAGAGAGCACGAGTGCCGAATGAAGAAAGAGATTGTGTCTGCAGCAGGTAGTTCGACTTAGAATATTGAAACGAATGCTATGAATGTTATTAAGGGATATAAACGACATACGGCATAACCATAGCACCAAGAAGTGAAATAGCAAGACCAGTAGCACCACTTCCTTTTAATTGAGGGACAAATAACCCATAAAAAACTTCTCCAACATCAGGCTTTGCATAGCCCAGCTCCAGGAAGAAGCAAATCGCAATGGTCAGTACAAGAAAGGCAATCAAGAATTCAAGCTTTCTAATCTGCATGGTTGATAGAAAAGCAATCATGGTGAGCATGTAAAGTAGCTAAAGCTCATCTCTAAAACTGTATTGCTGCAACATAAGCAAAATGCAGAAAAAAGTAAATCTGGAAATACCCCATATTGCTGCAGTGCAAGAAGGAAGAGTGTGCTAAGCCCTGTTAGAAGAACACCACACCATACAGGAATGCTGAAGAGCATATTCAATGCAAAAGCGGTTCCTATAACTGGAAGCATAAAGGATGAGACATAAGAATAACTTCAACAACAAACAAGAATTCTAATAATGGAAAATCTAAACACTAAACTTACATTTCATGTCTACTAGATAAATGAATATCTTAAATTTTAAAATTTAGGGACTAAAGTTGTAAGTTTGAAAGTTCGAGACCAAATAGATACAAATGGACTAAAATTATAATTTAACCCAACTCAAGATATGCTTTTCGGTTTGGCTAGTACACTTGATCGTATCAATGTCAAACATCACAGTTGGTCAATGGACGTGTAATCAGCGTTTAACAGCATTTGCTGAGTGGTTATGATATTCCCCTTCTCCTCCACCTACTGATGCTAACAATACTAGCTTTAACGACGCATTCGTATCGGCAACTAATATAAATCTCCACTCATAAGCTTTTGTACAAATCTCAGAAAATTCATTGTAAATAAACCATCCAACATGAGTACAAATGAAAAAGCCTAACCATGCAACAGTTGTTCTCATTTCTTCTATGACCAAGACTATTTTTCACTCAACTATTTGATTACTATCGAATAGGATTTCTATACTTTACCTTCAGGAATATCACATGCAACAATTGCAATCTCAGCAAGAACCCATAGGATGAAATTTTGCACTTTGGGGTACTCAGCTTTACAGTGCTCTGCTAAATGTTTTCCTACACGTACCAAAAAAAAACAAGAACGAAAAGATGTCTAAAAACACTAGGAACTATTTCGACAAGAAGAAAAGGTTAAGCAGTAGTGATTTACCTGTGACAACCCCTAGATTTGCTGCTAAGGATTGAATAATGAGGGCAGCACAGGATGCCACTAATATGATCCAAAGCAACTATACCAAGAGAAACGATGTTAGGTGTCAGGTCGACGATGAATATAACGAGCAAGTGCAATTCGAATGACACGGTAGAATTTTCTGTTAAATTGGAGCCGATTCAGAATGCTCAGTACATTACATAACTGAAAACATGGACAAAAACTCTATGTTTATATAATCTATAGCACAATATTTTAATAAATGGTGAATGGATCATCACAGCTCTTCATAGCAGCATGCAGTTTATTAAACGAATCCATCCATAGACAAGGGTGTGGGAACAAGAGATTGAAATATGTTACCACCAAATGATGTGTTTTTAGTTGTTAAAAGTAAGGGAACTACATCAAAACGAGAAACGAGCACTTACGTACCCCATACTTGTACTGAGCTCCAGATTGAAGGTCAGTTTCAACTGAGAATAACCATATAAAATCTTCAGAATCCGTTCACAATGGAATAAAAGAAAAAACCACAAATGAGAGAAACTTCAAATCTTACAATTCCCAGGATCAATATATGCAATGGATACAAGAAATCCCGGGCCCATATATGCAAAAAGGTTCTTCCAGCTTTTCTTCTGCACATAACACGCAACAGTAGCTCTCAATCAATAAAATTCCTTCAGCACTTTTGTCTATGCCCATTACTTCATAGCTTACAAGTTGTTAAACTCTAGCAATGTCTCATTCAAAGTACAATTAAATGACTAATTATCCAACATCATCAGAACAACAAAGATTAAGGCTCACATCAGGAACAACAATCTGACCAGTTTCCGGATTCTCGATCAATGGTGCGTGTGAAAAACTCTCATTTCCAGCCCTCGCAATGAACTGTGGCTGCCCAGAACTAGACCCTCCAGCCGCCATTTCTTGAAACGAAATGAAATCTGAAGTTAGCTAAAAAGAATGCCCGGAGTAAACAAACAAACAAACAAACACATCCACTCGCTATCTCCATCAGAAATCAAGTTAAACCAGAAATTGAAGGAAAATAGAGTAAGAGCGAACTCAGATTTAGGATATCCAGAACAAAAAAATGATCCCCTGTTTCGTTATTCCATAGCTGAATAGGTCAAAAACTCGAAATATAATCATGTAGAGAAAATCTAATCGAAGAACTGGGATTGAACGCATTTTGGGTAAACAAAGAAAGGGGAAAGGGGGCGCAACAGATCTCAGTTCGCTAAATTTTTTTGCGACATTTTCCAAGAAGCAAAACAGAGAATTGGGGCAAGTGATCCAAAAAGAAAATAAAATTGAAGAGGAAACCTTAATCGAGAATATGATATGGCGTGGATGATGGTGTGTTAGATAAGCTAGTGGCCAGAGCTCCCTCTTTGCTCACTCTCTCAGAGTTCTCTCTCCCTTAAATAGCCTCCCTACCTTCATTTCTCTCTCCACCCTTTTTCTGTAAAGCTCTCTTCTCGGCAGCTTCTCTCCCCTCAAAATTTACTCTCTACTTTTAAGATAAGTATGCATTAAAATAATTTTTTAATTTATGTGCGTTTAATACTTTTTCTTAGTTTAACAATTTCAGCTAGACTTTGGAAGGTTAATGATAGTGTTAATCTAGAAATAAATTAATTAATTAAAAATAACTAAATAACGCGTGAGAAGTGTTATGGTCATACTTGTCCAAGATATGTTGTCTATGGCCGCATGTCGGATGTCTCAGTCATGTTTGTTCTGGTTGTCTATGGCCGCATGTTCATTTCAAACCCCTTTTCACATGTTTCTATCTTAGATAGGCTTTTACTATTTTATTTTGTGTCAATACGAGGGTGCATGACCATTCGCCAAAATCATATCTACACCCAATCTAAAATGCTCTAAAATATACTATAGGGGTATGGGATTACTAGTCAATTTTTCTTATCCTAAGTTATATGCTATTTAATTCGTGGTGTTTCTTTCTTTACTTATAGCCATATAAGGTTGTTTTCTTCAATTCTTTCAAATCATTTTCAAATGTATTTCCGACACTTGACTTGAGTCCCGAGCATACGCCGACGCTGTATGTGACGTCCGAATTTCTTAGGGTGACTTGTTCGCTAGATTAGAACAAATGTCGCACAATCGTTGTCTCGTTTTTGCAAGAGTACAATTGTGACAAAAAGCATGTCATCGGTTGTAGTAGAGGGCGTCTATGGGTCGATTCAAGGGAAGAAGGATTTTTCATGAACTTTCATAGGCAATAACTATAACTTTAGACTAAGTTACACTTTTAGCATGCATAGAAGCCTATTGTTATATAAATTTGAACCTGAATTGACTGTGGTTTTATCTATGAAATGCATGTTGAACTCTCATGATACACATTTTGTATGAGAAATCAGCAAATTGAACTCTTGATTTGTCGAAATGGTTAACATCACTAGTTATGTCCCTATAAATGATTTATTCATGCATCAAATGTTCATGCAATTATACGGTAACAATTAAAGGTTTACCAACTAGCTAGGTCGATTGTGGAGAGTCTAAGACTGTATCCCTAAAATAAAAAAACAAAAAAAACAAAAAATGGCCTTTACCAGTTAGACAGATTGAAAAACAAAAATGGTAAAAAAAAAAAAAAAATAGTTAACCCGTGTTTAATTATTTAGATTTGAATTAGAAATTAAATGTCAATAATTTTATATAAATTCTAGTAAACCACATCATTATTAGCCAAAGAATCCATAGTTAAAACAAAAACAAAAAGATAGGTAAAGACGTCATTAGAAGATAAAAGAATATAAGTAAACACAGGAGGAGGAAGATTTTGAGTGAATAGAATTAAAAAAATGAAAGGGATGAAGAAAATGAAAGATTTGGTTAGCCGAATTAAAAGATAAAACATATGAAAAAGAAGATTTTGAGAACCTAATTAAAAGATAAAATAGAATATAGATTAGAGTGGATGAAAAGAATTAAATGATAATAGAGAGTAATTATGATAAGGCAAGAAACTTATATTTGATGTTGTGTGTTGACACGTGTCCTGTGGTTTTGCACATGTCATATATTTGATATATGTGAATTGTTTATGAATCGATATGACTATGATATGATATGTGAATGGTATGATAACTCTTACGGTATGATGTATTCAATGATATGTTTGAAATAGAATACGAGAAAATTGCGATAAACGTAATGTAATGATATGACTAAGATAGGTTCATGAAACGATATGGTTAAGTTATGTATAGAAAATGATATGATTATGATAGATTGATAAAACGATATGGTATGATACGTTCCAATAGCAGTATGACTAGAATACGTTCATAAAACGATATGATTAGGAATACGTTTGGGAAATGATATGACTAAGGTATGCTCATGAAATGAATGCCTTATGGGTGCAGGTAGGGGGTCTCCAACTACCATCTAATCATAATCTTGTGCGGATGAGAGTGGAGTCCACATAGGTAAATGAGAACTTAATAATTGAGGGTTGCTGCCTCCTTTGTGAGACATTGATTTATAGGTTAGAAATGATACCAAGGTTGCACTTGAGGACCTATAATGATGAAAGAGACTAGTAGAACAATGATTTGAGATACCTCAAGAACCCAAGATGAACTTCAAAGGCTAGAGGTGCAAATAGGACCAAAAAACCAAAAGCTAATAACATCCGCTCATTAACCTAAGTTGAGTTTAAGTAGGACAAATAAATTTAGAAAGTAGTCAAGGAAGAACTTAAACTTGGGAATGAACTCCCAATTAAGAATAAAACATTGAACAAAATGATTATGATAAGATTTAAGAACGAATTAAGAACTACCAACAAACTGCTTACTAAGTATATTTTTATATTCATTTTTGTTACTTCAACTTTCTTTTTCGATGAGGCATGATGGAGCAATCGAGGCAAAGGCACACATGAGTTGTAGGGCTATAAAGGTCGAACTAGATTGATGTATTGTATTTCTCATATTTTTTATGAACTCAATTCTTATATATATTGGAAAAGCATTCGTCAGTGCACGTTGTCATTTGATTTAATTTAATTAATATAAGTGACAAAATATGAGCGATTAGAAAACAATCGAAAAACAAAGTGAAAAAAGAACGAAGCAAATGGTGGATTCCACAACGATGTTGTGAACCCTTTTTATGAACCCTTGGTCTAAAATTCATCCTCTTTTCCTGCCCCAACCATTTTGTGAACCCTTTTTACATGTCCTTTCTGAAGGAGATTCCGTCGCCCAATTGGAGGTAAGCATCAAACCCACGGGCCCACAAACGTACGGCTCAGATCATCTGGTATATGGGAAACGAAAACACCTGATTCTCACTCCCTTTATCCTATTAAATTTCACTGAAAAAGCATAATTCCTAACGTGTGGCGGCCGTATGCATCACGCACTCCGCTATCCTCCCACGTGTCGCCACGTCACCAAAAGCTACCCCAACTGGGTGCCACTTCTTCGCAAGTACAATTCAGAGCAGTGACAAACTAAGTCAAAGTTCCGATGTTGAGGTTGAAAGACGGTTGGAAACTGGGGCATTATACTTTCTGCGGGGACCACCGAGATCTTTTTTTTTATATTAAATTCGATGATTCGCAAATGGAGGGTTGATGATGAACCATTCACTGTGTCTGGAAGATGGGGAAAACAAATTGAATACTCTCATCATTATTCTCTGCTTTTCTTTACTTTGAATGATTGATCCAAATTTATTCACCCAATTTTATTACATACAAATTTCTGAATTTTTATTTACATTAAATAAAACTCCACAATTTTATTATACTCTTGTGAGTGAGTAAAGTAAAGGTATTAGTAGATTGTATTAAATTGGGTTAATTGGCATTTATTCATCAACTGATTTGATGGTCACGCTTTTATCACCATCCATCGTACTCGCACTTGATTCACATATTTTAAATTATTAATCTCAATAATAATAATAATATCCATCAAGATTGGAGAGCTTCCAGGATCTTCTTTATCTTCTTTCTCATAATATATTTTAAATTATTTTCTTTTACGTTCAAAATGACTCGTCCATTGTTCTTATATACTATTTATTATTTCTTGTGTGGATAAATACTTGTTCATTTTCTACGCATTCGGTGGAGACCGAGTCTGAGAGGGGACACAAAATTCCAACCCTTTTCATCAATAAATACACCGGTTAGATTGTGAAAATCTTTTGAACAAATATGAATATAGTTTTCAATTCAACTTTATTTTAAAAAAAAATAGTAACCAAATTCAAATATAAAAAATAGGTTATAAATGTGATTTATTTTTAATTTTCTTAATAATTCCAAAATTAAGATAGAGTAAAGTTGGTCTCTATTATTTGAATGGGTTAGTTCGTGTTGTCATGAACCAACCCGATTGTATGGTATGGTGATGCATTGTAATGAAATTTAAGCATCCACTGGGTTAGGCCCAATATTATGGAGGGCCCATCCAACGGAAAAGATCTGATGATGATTCCATTATATGTATGGGCCAGGCCCAGGTCAAAGCTGCAGTTTAGATGGTTCACACAATTTGAGATATTTTGACCTTCCAACAGTGCTCGAATTATGACTCAAATCACACGTGTCTTCGTTTAACTGGTCCCCTGCATCATTCAATCAACAGGTGTATGAACCAGCAAAAAGACCACAAATACATCAAAATTTATTTTTTAATAAAGGTTATACATTATTTTAGTTTTCCTACTTAGTCCATATAATTTTAACTCTTCAAATTTAATTTATATGCTCCCGATAAATTTTCAATTTAATCTTTATTGTTAATTTATGATTGATTTTTTTTTAAAAAAAATTAGCTCAAAATTAAATTTAATCCCTAAAATTTTATATAAATTTATTTAAAGAAATAAAATTTTAAAAATTAAAAATTCATAATCGATATTATTAGACTAAACTTTTAACTTAATATAAATTATCAGAAATTAACTCGAAAACCAAATAACATAATTTCATATACATGGTAACATATTTTTGATAAATGATGCACTTCAATTAAGTTACCTTCAATAAATGTTGTTTTGAATGCAATGATCTAGTAGTTAAGAATAAGTTGGTTTTGAAAGGATATAAATGCAAATAAAAAAAGTAGTAGATTTGGATGAGTGAATAAGTTTGTATTTGTTTTGAGAGAGACATTATTAAAGTGTCGTTTTTTGTACATTAAATATTAATCTAAATCTGCATAAAATAGTCTATTCCCTATAAAAGCTTTGTCCCTTTTGGGAGTTGTAGTGTAAATATAAAGAGTTGCGGTGGTCTCACCAAAAATATTATTCAAAGTTATCAATTACCACTACCTATTTTTCTATTAAAATAAGATTGTCACTGCATGACATGACTTGACTGTTACATGTGAAGACATTCATTTAAAACATTTTATAAACGACATATGAAAATCTTTAAAACATTGTAGTAAAAGTAAATAACATGAATTTTAAATACTAATTTAATCTAAAGACGGTAAACAACATGAATGCATCTACCTTAGTTTCAGTTTCATAGTCATCATTGTGACATCGTCATCTTCTGAAGACATGCCTTAACTTTGCCTCAAAATGAAGAGTTGCATGTGATTGGTGTATTTTGAGGAATATTGAGTAAGTAACTCTACTACTAAGGTCCAGAAATGCAACACAACCAATCATGTTGGGATATATCATTTCATAAAACATCATGACATGACCTTGGTCTTCACTTATGGTTCTAGCAGAATTTGATATGTACATGGACCCTAAAGAAAGTTCATATATGTATTCCATGGACCTGACCTTTGACTAGCAGTACACTCACATTGTCGGTATACCAAGATAAGAAGAGAGCACACATAACATTATGGTGTACATAATACCGTAACTTGACATCGTAGTGAACATGCGTACTAACCATAACGGAAAACTATCTTGATACACGTGGACATACAATATGCATGAGGTCCTCCTAATTTAACATCATTACATGTATCTATGATGCAAGTTATACTGTCATTCACTTCATAAATTTCACGTCATCTCGTATTGTAGTGCATGGTATAACACTTTCCATAACATAGCACAATTCCATATGACATAAGGTGTCAACCTGACATTTCATAACATAGTATATCTTATAATTACAACATAACATAACATATCTAGTTCTATAACATCACATACTCACATCATAACAATAACATAATAAACACACGTTAAACAATCCCAAGACACTATATGTGCAAGAGCCACAGGACACGTGTCATTCATACTTCAAACCATCCCATTCAACTTTAAATCCATTTAAACTCATAAAAATCCTGATCAATATCATCGTCTCACTGTTAGGTACATAAAAGACAAACTAGAAGTGGTAAAGCCAAGTATTTTAGCAGCAAATCCTATAAAAAGTATTTACAAAGTTGACCAATTCCAACACATATAGCTATCACCTCCCACTGTCTTCTAATCTAAACCAAAACCATACATTACTTCCTCCTCCCAAACACATCAGAGTTCTGTACATCATCCACAAAAATGCTTTCTCTTTCTTCTTCAATCATCACAATCCACCATTATAGGCACTCATTCTCTCCTTGCCAGCTCCAAACTATGTCCTTCAACGCAGGCCTCACATCCTTCTCACAAAACTTATTGTACTCCAATGTGTCCCCCGCTGACTTCGAGAACTCGACCACCGCCAGCTCCGGCGCTACCTCGTAAACCTCCATCGTCACCGCCAGCTTCCCTTTCCTCCCCTCCTCCATGGCCTGCAGTCTCACCTTGAACTCCCTCTGATTAGTAGCCTTGAAGTTCAGCTTCTGCGCTAGAGACTGAAGCTTGGCTATAATGGCTGAAGCAGAGCATTTTGAAGTGAAAATTGAGGCTTGTTTCTTCTTGCTTTCAAACAAACTAGTCAAGTCAAAACCAGAGGACATTGAGGAAATGAACTCGAAGGCATTGTAGAAAGGAGGAGAAGATGACAACATCTTGGGATTCGCCAATTCAGAGATTTCACTCTTGAATTCATCTTTGTCATTGAATGAAAGTGGCTTTGTGAAGCCCTTTTGAAACCAAGAACTCTGCATAATCTCATCCATTGAAGCTCTCTTCTCAGGATCAACAACCAGAAGCTTGGACACCATTTCCTTAGCTTCTGAAGAAAACCAAGGAGGAAACTCAAACTCCGCCTTGAAAATCTTCCTATACAACTTCATCACATTATCAGCTTTAAATGGCAGAGACCCAGCAAGCAACACAAACAAAATCACTCCACAAGACCAAAGATCCGACTTAGCGCCCTCGTATCCCCTCTTTCTGAGCACCTCAGGCGCTACATAAGCCGGTGTTCCACACCGTGTGTGAAGCAATCCGTCGATCCGGAGCTGCTCCGGCAGGGCGGAGAGACCAAAATCAGATACCTTCAAATTCCCATTCTCGTCGAGAAGGAGATTTTCAGGCTTCAAATCACGGTGAGAGACACCACGGCTGTGGCAAAAGTCCACGGCGGAGAGAAGCTGTTGAAAGTACTTTCTTCCTCCATCTTCTGTCAATTTTCCTTGTTGAGACAATTTAACAAACAGTTCGCCTCCATTAACGCATTCCATCACAAAATACACCTTGGATTTCGTGGCCATTACTTCTTTCAATTCCACTATATGGGGATGACGAACCAACCCCATGACAGAAATTTCTCGCCGGACTTGCTCAAGAAGTCCCTCTTTCTTTACCCTGTCCTTGAGGATCACTTTAATGGCGACACTGTCGTGGGTCATCAAGTTTCTTCCATGGTAGACCTTCGCAAAGGTTCCTTTCCCCAATAGCCGACCCATTTCGTATTTTCCAAACAGAACATTCCTCGCCGGCGCCGCCTTACCCGCCATCTCAAATTTCTCTTCAACAAAGACTAAAAACGGAAGATTCGAACTAGAGGTTTGAATTGGAGGGGAAAAGAGGAGAAATAGAGAAGACCCAGAAGAGTAAACTTAGGATTTGGGGGGAAAATAGAAAGGGGGAGTGATTTGGGGTGTGAAAACAGAGCATTTTCGGCGGGAAATGAAGAGAAAAAGGGTGTGCGAGTGAGGTGTGGGCGAGAAGTGGGGAGAGATGGGATAATGAAAAGGATGATTATAAAGAAAGAGGAGAAGATTTGTTGAAAGAGTGGATGGAGTATTGAAGAACACGGTTTAACTTCGTTTCTTTTGGAGGACTCTTAAGCAGTGGGCTATCACACAAATCACAATCGCCATATACAAATATCTACATTTTTGCTATTTTAATAATTGAGAATATCTTTTCCCATTAATGTTTGACACGTGGGCCCAAAAATATATTCTCAATAATTCAGGTTTAGATTAGACACAGCCATCTCAATAATAATAATATATATATGTATATTTTTCTTGTCAATCTATAAAATAAAATAATTTAAATATTCCGTTTTCTTAATTGAAGTATTTAAAAAATATCCACAAAGTTAAAAGTATTCTTTATTAGGTTTAAAATACACCTAAAATTTTAAAAATAACATTAATTGTGTGACTTTATTAAAGCTAAATATTTTTTTTACTGAAAACTATCGATCAAATTTTATAGATTATCTTCAAATTTTTTAACCCTATTAATAAAATTATTTTAAATTTTTTTTAAAAAAAATTTAAGGTACTTTTTTAAATTAAAAAAAAATTTAAAGGTTAAGTATTAATAATTTTCATTCAAAGTTTTTTTTTTTTTTTTTTTTAAGGTTGTATTGAAAATTTAAAAAATTTAAGAGTATTTTTAGATGAAGTATAAAGTTTAAATGTATTTTTATTAATTTAATCTAAATAAATGAAGGACCCCGACAATATAAATGCAAAGGAGAATAGTAAGAATAAATAGTATTATACGCTAACTAATATATCATATTAATGCACACTACTTATATATTATTGAAATTATTACTAAGTGTAGAAACATTAGATCTTAATTTGATTTTATTAAGAATGAAAATAAAATAAAAACAATACCTTGACGAGAGGTCTAGAACTTTCTCTATCTTCTTAGTTATTGAATTTCCTTAGCGGGATATAAAACTTTATATACAAGATGTTACTGACTATGACTTAAAAGAGAACCATCTAGAGTTTGAAGAAAATGGGGTGGAAATTGAGAAAGAAGAAGTCTAGAGGAGTGTAATTTGATTTTTAGTATTAAAAATATCACTATGCCCAAAATTAATGTGAAATATAGAGTATATAACTTATACCATTTATATACTTAATATTTGGTATATAAGTTATAACAAATATTGATAAAAAAAATTTGAAATCAAAATCTAAATAAATAAATAATATGAAAAGTAGAAAAAGAATTGGAATGAAATTTCGGTATAAAATCCAAAGAAAACGAGAAACTTCATTTGTAAATAAGTTTAATATAATTGACATATTTTGTTCAATTTTTTAATTTAATAATTTAAAATTTCAATAAATGAAAACAAGAAATAATTACGGAACACCCATAAGTAAATAACAAGAAACAATAAATAAAGAATGGAAAATGTTAATGACATAAGATTTCAACTCAAAATTAGTATTCAAATTAGAAACAAAAAAATATACACAAAGGGTTAAAAATAAATTTAAAATTTGAAGGGTGAAGACAAAAACTTTTATTTATGAATACACCCTTTTGGCGCCAATGGTAATTTGACAAGTTGGTGTAGCAAATTGTGGAGGTTGAACATAAAATGTTTTGGATTTTGTTTGTATATCTCAATCATATCATAGTTGTCTTATTAATAGTTCATTATCGTTATCATTATTATATTTTTGAATCAAATGACACCATTTTTGTAATAAATATCTTCCAAACTCTCAATCACTTCAAAAGTTTAATTATCAAAGTCGGATAATACATTAAACAAATTAATAAATTTTTTTTTATAATAATTTTTACAGAAACTTTTGTATATTTTTATTATTAGATTCAAGAGGAGAAATTTTACAAATCCTTTCATTCTATTATTATTATTATTTTTTTATCTCCAACAAAAATAGAAATTGCAATAATTATTTAAATCTAGAGTTATTATTTTTAATTAAAAAATTTATGGTAAAAATTGATGAGAAGAAAGAAAAAAAAAATTATTTTCTCTCCTAAATTTTAATAAAGTTTTTCTTTTAAACAATAAAGTTGAAACTCCTATCCCCTTCTTCATAAAAACTCTTGCAAGTTTTATTTGACAAAAACATGAAAAATGTGTGATTAGATATTTTGAACACAAATTCAAAACTTTTCCAAACCTAACCCAATTCAACCCTCCATTTTTAAGTTGGGTTGTCAAAATTTTTTTTAACTTAGACCCCTAAATGCCAATATTTGATATTAACATAGTTGAACATTGTTATTAAAGACCCCTACATGCCAACCTTTCTTGAAAATTGGTTAAAGTAAAAAAAAATATAAAGATATATCATAAAATTAAATAAAAAATAAAAATAATTAGTTTAAAGATATGGCATATAACAAAAAATAATAATAATAATAATAATAATAATAATAATAATAATAATATATATATAATTTAATATTTTCATAAAATTAAATACCGCTAGATGCAAACATTTCTTGAAAATTGGTTAAACTAAGAAAAAAATATAAAGATATATCATGAAATTAAATAAACAATAAAAAATATGATAAACTAATAAATAGTTCAACATTGTCAACAAAATTAAAAAGTGTTAGAGGAAAGATTTCTTGAAAATTGGTTAAAGTAGGAGAAATATAAGAAAATAAAAAAATATATAAGAAAAAATATATATAAATATTTCAGTTAAAATAAAAATATATAAAGATATGGTGTATATATACATATAATATTTAACACTATATATATATATATATAAAATAGTTCAACGTTCTTATAAGAACAGCTAAATACTAATATTTTTTAAAAATTGGTTAGTAAACAAAAATATAATAAAATAAAAAAAATGATTAATTTAAACATACGGTATAGACCACTAATAACCTTTCTTGAAAATTGGTTAAAGTAAAAGAAATATAAAAAAAATAAGAAATATATATATAAATATTTTAATTGAAATTAATATATCTATATATATATATTAGTTAAAAAAAAAAAAAGAAAAAAAGAAAAAGAAATATGTACTTACCTGGATTCAAACTTGTCGTGGGTCTCCTGAACTGACCAAAGTACCACTATAACAAGGTAAAAATTTTAATATATTTTATATATTTAAGTTTGACTCGAGTCAACCCAAGAGTTTTACCTACGAACTCGAAAATCGAACCGATTTAGTTCGGGTTCAGAAAAATGAACCTAACTCTACTCGAAATGCTAATCCAACCTAACCCAACCCTTATAGTTCGGGTTGGGTTGATTCGGGTTATCAGGTTGTTGAGTTGGATGTACACCCCTACTAACGACTCACACACGCAATCCCAAAACGTGACCCGCAAGTACCCGAGAGACCGACCCGACTCGAATCAGCGAACTGCGCGTGCTCTAGCCCTTGTCAACACTTGATGCGTGTCGGCTCCTTTGGCTCACTCGACTCCGTTAGCGGCTTGGTGGCTCCAAGGCTAAAATTCAAGCTATCTGGCTCAGTCTAAACAATTTGGCACCGTTCCCTATTCAATGGACCCTCTTAAAGCTCTTCAAGCGAATTTGACCTTATTTAACCAATTAAGGTCTCTATAAGGCTATTTCCTTCATTTGAATTAAATTAAATTAAATTAAATTAGAAACTCTACGTTACTAAGATTATTGAGCAAATATTTTAATAGGACGAAATGCCTCGACGATAATTGGAACAACTTTGAAGGAGGAAATCAAGCATTTAAGTTTAAGGAGAACACCGGCTAAGGCCCACCAAGTAAGTGGTCTTACTATCTGTATGATTAGAAGTTATGTTCTGTATAATGACGTGACCTGTGGTCTTGCATGTGTCATATGTTTAATATGTATAAGATGCTTATGAAATGTTATGTTTGTGTTATGAAATGGCTATGAGATGATATGTTAATGATATGATACATGTTATGATATGATATACTTGACGATATTATACATGTTAGGATATTATTTGTGACATGATACGTACATGATATGACATGGTATGTTGAAGGACATGTTGTGTACATGATATGACGTAATATGATGAATGATGTGAAAGATATATAGTATATATGTTTATGTTTTTATATGATATACAACCTTGATATATGTTTTAGAAGCTATGTTATAAAAATGATATGATATGAAAGAAAATTGAAGGAGTTGTGTTTTATGGTTTCGTAAATGAAAAATGTTGGGACCTCATGGATCGGGGAATTTTTCCATTTACGATGGATACGGATGCGTACATTACGAAAAGAAAAATGTTCATTATGTTTATCATGACGCTACGACGGTCACTTTTTCTACAGGGTGTCGGGCAATAGCACTAGAGAATGCTAGCCCAATCAGGGAAGGGGCATAGGAGGTGTGTGAATGTTTGATTAATCCACCACACCAAAATGGTGTGAAAGTTATCTTATTTATAATCAAATAAATTACAAGGATATGAAAATAGTAATAAATAGAAATAACAATAAATGGAAAGATACCTATGATAATAAGGCAAATATTAGATATTTGTCTTATAATAAAATATCAAATATAATATATATGGCAAACTATAATTTATTATTAAATATTCTTAACAAGGTGTAAGAACCAACTGGTGGGTCCATATTCATACGAATGGTTCGTGTGTAGAATAGTAAATACACATCTAATGATCGCTTAGAATAGTCATCTAAGGTTGTAAATGATAGGTCTCATTAATGATCACATGTATTTGCATCTAACCTCAATAGCAGGATCACTTGCTGAGCATTTCTTAAATACTCAACCATGTGCTACTTTTATTTTCCAGGTAAAGGCAAGTCACCCCTGTATGCAAATTTAAAGACCATGACACATGCATATAATAGTTATATTTAATTTAGTAGGCTATAGGTTAGTATAGGGTATTGTTGTTTTATTTTTCTTATGTTTATTTTAATTTATTATTTCTTTAAGAATGTATCAAAGACTTTTTGTTAAACATATATGTCCACAACAATGTTTTAGAAAGATTTTTAAATGATTAATTCCACATAAGAAATCATGTTAGGAAAACGGTAGAAAATTTAGATGAATAGAAAACTAGGGTCATTACAAATTGGATATGTAGTACTTCTCTAAACACGACCTACACGTGTGAGCATGGGCTAGCCTGGCGGGCTCATATACCATTTGGATTTACTCGTTGGGCTAGCTCTTCTGGGTTGTAGTCAGATGCTCAGAGGTACAGCGACCATCGTGCACCATATCAAGCATGATGATCCTCTCGTCCTGATAGTGTACATGTTCATACTCGTCTTTATAAAGGGAAAGTATTCTCATGCATGAGGTTCCTATACTTTTCATTTTAAACAAATCAGGCACCCAACCTACTTCATTCCTCACATAATATCCTATGGAACATGCATGCATAAGATTTCATAAATTACTCATAATATTATTAAGGAAATGTGCATAACAAAACTTCTCATTTCCTTTCCTATCTTACCATGTCATACATTTCATTGTGAAACATGGAAATTGGTACTAAAAACTAAAACTCAAGCAAAATATAAATTTTTCCAGCCAAAGTTGAACCAAGCCGAGAGGGGACACGCGACACGCACGTGCAAGAAAGCTGGAGACGAGTGTGGGTCGTCGAACGAGTCGGGTCTTGTTCTTGGGCGTGCGGGCCACGTTCGTTCACTAGTCAGTTGAGCCATGGGCAGTTGTGGATCGTTGGGCCGTTGCAGATGGGTATGGTGTATCCAACCCAGTTTTGACCCATGGATCCTTCTTCCTCGCTCACTCCTTCCATCCTTCCATCTGTTTTTTTTCTCTCTCTTCCTGAAGCCTTCCGACGTCCTTCTCCGTCGCTCCTCCATTTAATTTCCGACCACCGTAACTGTAATGCCCCAATTTTTTAAACCTAATTAGTGACGTCACCCATGCATACATAATTCATTACGCGGAAGCGGATCATAAATAACCTTGAAAATAAAACAAAGTCTTTCATAATCATTCATAAATTTAAAACCACCTATCTTCAAAAATAAACTTTCAAAATGAACAATACTCAATGCTATAACTTAAAACCGTCAAATAAAGGTAAACTCCTAAAAATATCCCCTCTCCAACTTCCATGGTGTCCTCAGCTCCACCGTCAACCGTACATTGGCGCCTTGCCTTTACTTAAAAAATGTAGGTAGCACGTGCCTGGAGTATTTTATGAAATACTCAGTAAGTCATCTAACTGTTGGGGTTAAGAATGCAAACACATGCAACATATGAGCGGAACCTAACTTTTCATAAACTTTACATAGTCTTTGGCGCTTTTCTATTCTGGGTAAGGTTGGGTGTGTGGTACTCCTTCACACGGTCCATGTACCGAGTACATGGACCCACTAGGCGAGCTTGTATACAAACTCCCTGGGCCTGACTTGGTCGGGCACACGTGTTACACGTTGCCGGACACCACAGAACAGAAAAGGGCCCGCATGATATCATGACGAACATAAATATCGTAGTTCATTCTTTCGTATCATAAAGGGGAAGAATCTCGATGCACGTGACATACATATATGTATGAGGTCCCTTAACATATCTAACAATACATTACATAAGCAGTGTTAACATCGCATTTACGTTTCTTACATCATATGACTTACATTACATGACATATTACATAACATGAAAGTTCATTTCAGTTACATCACATGACATGACTCGATAATACTACGTGTATCCATGGCATCGATCAACATTTTCATGGCAGATATTACTAACATCTCATTCATAACTTCACATAACATAAACAGTCAATCGTCAACATAAATCATACATCACATAACATACACAATCAACAGTCAACATAATCTATACAACACATAATCATATCACATAAATATGGTGCATGCAGGGGCCACAGGGCACGCACCATTATACAACACGTAGTAAGCTAACTCCAACATTAAGGTCACCTACCCCGATGGTCTTGGTTGAAGTCACTCACAACGAGCTAATCCCGCCGGTTATGATAACCACATAAAAACTTAGGAACCTTTCATAACATACCCTAGCTAAACCTAATGTTATTTATCAAAATAAACCCCTTTCATAACATACCCTAGTTAAACCTCATGTTATTTATCAAAATAAACCCCGAACTAATCTGTCTTTAACGTTTAGGAACCATACTGACCTCGGATGGTAAAACTAAGGGTAGAAACGGCTTCGAAAGGCCGAAAACATGGGAATCGATATATTACAGTGCTACCAATCCGCCAAGCCAAGCTGCCGAGCCGACCAACTAAGCCGCCAAGCCGAGCCGCGGGATTTGACGGAGCCGAGCCGAGAGCACGCGTGCGGAGCCGAGACCAAGGCTGCAGCGCGCGTCCTTGTTGGGCCGAAATGCACAGGGCCCGCGTCCGTTCCGTGGGCTGGTCCAGAGGCCGAACGTGAACCCAACCCGTTTTCTTTCGTCTTCCTTACCGAAATCTCGCAAAAACCCTAATCGTCGCTGCGCCGCCAACGACGACGTCACAACCCAGATTCCGACGATGCGACGACACCCCTCGCTTATTCCGACAGACGCGCAACAGTATTCAACACCGATAGCTTCAGTCGATTCTCCCTCAGGCCACTCACGGAAGAAAACCCAGCGAACCAACCCACACGTTTTTCCTGGGTACCCCTCTCAATTTTTCCGTACTTTCAGACACCCTAGAAAACCCAAAGAGTTTGGAGAGTCAAAGTTGTTTCCAAGGAAAGAGGAGAGTTAAATATGGGAATATAAGAGCGTATTTATGACTTTTTGGTAGTAACGGCACATTTTTCGGCTAGAAAAAATGCATATAAATAAAAATAAAATCTTAAGAAGTCAAAAATGGAAAATCTGAATCGTTACATTATCCCCTCCTAAAAAACCTAAAAAAGACTTTCGTCCTTAAAAGTCTCTATAGCCAGAAAAACTCTACATACTTTTCTCTTATCTCATCCCCTTCTTTTTATTAAGTAACTTCCCCTACTAGTTCCCAAAATCCTTTGCGCCACCTCCCGAGCAATCCTTAGCCATGTGGTCCTCCTTTCCACACCGAAAAAAGACTCGAATGTGACCTAAACATTGACCTCGGTGATTTTTCCCACACTTATTACACTTAGGCTTGTCATCTAATTGGTTTTCATATTTGTGACGACGCTTTTGTCCCACTGACGATGAAGGGGTTTCACTAGAACTATCAAATCCTTCCATAGACTTAGCTGCTCTCAGAGCGGCAGCGTAAGTGGTAGGTGCAATTGCCTCAATAGTGTTACAAATCTTCGTGTCTAACCCCAGCACAAACCGTCTTGTTGTCCTGTAATCTGTGTTCACCAACTCTGGGGCAAATCGCTTTAGTTTAGAAAATTCTCTGGCGTAAATAGTAACACTACGCCCCCTCGACTCAATTGAGTGAACTCTTGTTGTTTTCGCAGCTGAACGTCCTCTGGATAATATTCTTCAGTGAAGGCACTCTTAAATTCCGCCCACGAGACTACACCTCCCTTAGGACTAATAATGTCACGAGTGGCCTGCCACCACAATTCCGCATCCTCACGCAGCATAAACGTAGCACACTCCACCCTATGGGCCTCAGGGCAATTGGTCAACCCAAATACAGTCTCAATGGATCTCAACCACATTTGTGCCACAGTTGGATCGTCAGATGTCCCTTTAAATGTTCAAGGGTCACCCCTCTTGAAATCTCGTAGGTACTTAGCTTCCATGGTTGATGTAGAAGCATTTGCTTGCTGGTTGGCAGCCAGATTTTGTATCACGGCTTGCAATACATCTACTTGGGCAGTTGTAGGGTTTGGTGTGGCCTGAGGTGTGCTGGTGACGAAAGAGGTTGATCTACAAAAACCCTTATGTCCCAAACTACGTCCCCTTCCACCCCTTCCTCTACCCCTAAGCTAGAGTCGTCCCCTACCACCTCCTCCTCGAGTTCTAGATGGCATCTAAATAGTGAACGTAACTACTAAGTCACATACTCATCTAATAGATTCTATAAACATTTGTAATTATGCAAATCACTCGTACATTTTACTATAGCATCATCATAACCAGCCGACAGCACATGAATTATCATAACTCGTGCCAACATATAAAACATGTATAACATGTCATTCATCACAAAATACATATTCACTATTGCATACATCATTTAACTAAGAAGATTTACTTCAAAAAAAAAAAAAGGCGTATTTGACGGTGACGGTGCGTTTGCTGGAGAACCATTGAAGTACGTTAGGCCTACATCGTAAAACCAGTCTACAAGATCTATAACCTAGAGCTTTGATACCAACTGTAACGCCCCCAATTTTCTAAACCTAATTAGTGACGTCACCCAAGCATGCATAATTCATTACGCGGAAGATGATCATAAATAACCTTGAAAACAAAACAAAGTCGTTCATAAACATTCATAAATCCAAAACAACCTATCTCCTAAACCTTCAATAACTTAATTTAAAAATGAATCTAAATAAAGCAATGCTATAACTTAAAACAGTCCAATAAAGGTAAACTCCTAAAAATATCCCCTCTCCAACTTCCATGGTGTCCTCACCTCGAACGTCAGTCAACCGTACATTGGCGCCTTGCCTTTGCCTGAAAAATTTAGGCAGTGTTGTTTTTCGACCTGCAAGATAATCAGCAATTGAAATCCTTTTTAAGTGAGAGGAAATGGTTTGACGGGAAGAGAGATGAAAGTTGTTGGAAGAAAATAAAAATACGAAAAAAGAACAGAGAGAATTGCAATTTTGACTTTGCTTGGTGATATTTTCATTCTCAACAATTCACCTATTTAAATAATTAACTATACAAAAATGATTGGGAGTGGCCAAATAAATCTGTGTCATTTCCTTCCAAATGGTCACCTACAAAATTGGTAATATGTGTTTGTCAAACGGTCAATTTAATTAACTAATTAAAATATGTAAATCTAAATAAGGAAACCTCACGCTTTTATCTAACAATCTCCTTCTAAAACCTGTGTATATCTACCTTATTATTTGAACTCCGATCTTTGAACGAAGTTCCTCAAATTTTACCCGTGCCAGAGACTTGGTGAAGATGTCTCCAAGCTGTTCCTCTGTTCGGATGAAGTCAATCTTGATAAGGCCCCGATTTGTACACTCCCGAATGTAATGGAACCTGATCTCTATGTGCTGGCTTCGGTCGTGCAAAGCCGAAATTTTGATTAAGGAGATCGTAGCTTTGTTGTCCACATAAAGTATTGGTGGATCACTTTCTCTTCCGATGAGTTCTTCCATCAGGCGCGCAAGCCAAACCCCCTGTGTTGCTACCGTCGAAGCGACAATGTACTCTACTTCGCAAAAAGATAAAGCAACTACCTTTTGCTTAGTTGATTGCCAGTAGATCGCGCCACTTGAGAGGAAGTAAATCATCCCGCTAGTACTCTTACGATCATCAACGTCACCGACTATGTCACTATCACTGTAGCCGGCCAGCTTAAGCTTCTCCTTTCCTCTCCCTGCGCAGTATCTTACACCCCAGCCTCTGGTTCTGGCTACATAGCGCAGGATGCGCTTGACAGCCACTAGATACTCCTCCCTAGGTGCTTCCATAAACCTACTAACGTATCCAACGGAATAAGCAAGATCAAGGCGAATGTTTACCAGATAGTGCAGACTCCCGACAATGCTGCGGTAATTGGTGGAGTCGATTGCCGTCGTAGTGCCATCCTTCCTCAGCTGGAGTGGGGCCTTCATTGGTGTCCTTGTAGGGCTACTGTCTGCTAGCCCAGCAGTATCCAACAGCTTCTTTGCGTATGCACTCTGATAGATGGTGATGTCGGCAGTACTCTGTTACACTTTGATGCCGAGGTAGTAGCTGGGTACTCCAAGATCGCTTATCTTGAAGTTCTTTGACATCTCCCTCATGAATCTTCCGAGGACTTCAATGTTGCCTCCAGTGATTATGAGGTCGTCGACATACACTCCCACGATCATTCATTGCTCGTCGTGGCCGTGCATGTACATGTCATGCTCAGAGGCACAACGCTTGAACTTCAGTGACAGTAGGGTACTGTCGAGCTTCGCGTTCCAGGCTCGTGGTGCTTGTCGAAGCCCGTAGAATGCCTTATGTAGGCGTAGTACCTTACCCGGGTTGTCGTTGTCCAGGAAGCCAGGTGGTTGTCCGACGTAGACGGTCTCTTTTAGCTCTCCGTTAAAGAAAGCAGACTTCACGTCCATATGGTGTTCGGTTCATCTGGCACTAATGGCATGCAGTTCGGCCATTTCTTCGAGCTCGATCATCATCATGATTGGCATCCAGCGTCGAATCCGTAGTCCGTGGTGTTGCGAACTCCACTGGTTCAGAGGGTGCACCTGCTGGCGGCAGAGACGGTTCCTAATTCTGGGCTCCTCCTTCTTCCGACTCGGTGACAAGATACTCCACCGGGAATTGATTTGGGTTGTGGTCACCTCGATCACTTCGTTCCACTACCAGAAGGTGCTTTCGTCGAAGATGACGTTGCGAGACACGTGAGCTCGCCCCCGGGTTTATAGCCGATGAAGACCTTCAGCCCCCTTGGATCGAGCTTGGCGAGGTGGGGACGCGTTACCTTCATGTATGCGATGCAGCCGAATACTCGAAAGTGATGTACAGGTGGATTTTTTTGTTATACCAAGCCTCATATCGCCGTGTACAGCTTCAACGGCTCATTAGTGCGATAGGACATTCGAGACGGAAAGGGGGTCGATCATCGCAGATTTTGAGTATCCCGCGCTAGATGAAAATTAGGCAGCCGGCCTCATCAAGTTGACCCAGGCTCACAAGGTTAGCCTTGTTGAGCTGCACTGGATGCCACAGTACGAGCACTGGATTAGCATCTTGTTCATGATTTTTGTCTCACTGATGCTCCTACCAAGAGTGGTGATGCTGTTGGCGAGCCCCGATTCACCAGCCGTCCTTAAAGCGGATCTCAGTGAGCTCCTTCCGCAGGAGCCATTATTATTCATTCCTCCTCAATGAGGAGTAGACGACCCCTCCTTGTTGTCTCCCTGATCGGGATGGACCCCACGATGTGTGTATTTTCGCGCTTAGCATTTTCTTCTACTCGAACTTGAGACCTTAAGTGTTGTTAGGTCAACGCTCTAACTACTTCAGCTATTCAACTTGCCTGTTGATAAGGCGCTCTTCTGTAATGATATACCACTGGCTTCCAAAAAAATAACAGAGAGAGAATTGCAAGAGGTGATATTTTATTTCACAGATTCACATATTTAAATAATTAGGAAAGAGAGAAAAGTTGTTGGAAGAAAATAAAAATATTTAAATAATTAGGAAAGAGAAAGAAAAGATGTTGGAAGAAAATAAAAATACCAAAAAATAACAAATAATTAGGAAGAAAATAAAAATATTTAAATAATTAGGAAAGAGAAAGAAAAGTTGTTGGAAGAAAATAAAAATACCAAAAAATAATAGAGAGAGAATTGCAATATGGACAAGGTGATATTTTATTAATAGATTCACATAGTTAAGTAGCCCACTAAATCAGTAGCGGAAAGGAAGAGAAGCTCATGAACCATAACCTTAAAAATGGTTGGAGAGTAGCCAACTACCTTAAAAATGGCTAGAGAGTAGTCTTAGCCAACTACCTTGAAAATGGCTGGAGAGTAGCCAACTACCTTGAAAATGGCTGGAGGGTGGCCAACTACCTTGAAAATGGCTGGAGAGTAACCAACTAAATCAGTAGCAAGCTCATGAACCTGGAACCTTAAAAATGGTTGGAGAGTAGCCAACTAAATCAATAGCCGAAAAAAAGA
Source organism: Cucurbita maxima (assembly GCF_002738345.1). NCBI lineage: Eukaryota > Viridiplantae > Streptophyta > Magnoliopsida > Cucurbitales > Cucurbitaceae > Cucurbita > Cucurbita maxima. The sequence continues at coordinate 5,564,526 of NW_019272023.1, read as the reverse complement.
TAAGCTCATGAACCGGAACCTCATTTAAATAATTAATGAACCGGAACCTTTACGGAAAGAGAATGAATTGATTGAAGAATCAGACTCGGACAAGCTTAATTAATTATCCTTAACTACTATGAGCCTATTTATTTTTCACTCGGTAAAGTGGCTGACTTCTCTCCTGCCCCCTGAGTATTCCCTTCCCTTATTTCTGGAGGTTAAAGTAAGTAGCTCTTTCCTCAACCTCGGCTTCACTCCTGAACCTCTCCCTTATGAACTAAATCTATGACATTTCCTTCAAAATGACCACCTACAAAATTAATTGGTAATCTATTTGACGTGTTGAGGAAGATATTTAATTAACTAATTAAAACGTCTAAATCTAAATAAGGAAACCTCAGACTTTTATCTAATAGGTAGCACGTTACTGGCTTGAATATTTTATGAAATACTAAGTACCCCACTGTTGGGGTTAGGAATGCAAAGCAATATATGAGCGGGACCTAACTTTTCATAAACTTTACATAGCATTGAGCGCTTTTCTATTACGGGTTGGGTTGGGTGTGTTGTACTCCTTCACACACGGCCCATGTACGCGTACATGGACCCACTAGGTGGGCTTGTATACAAATCCCCTAGGCCTGACTTGGTCGGGAACACGTGTTACACATTGCCGAACACCACATAACAAAAAAGGGCCCGCATAATATCATAGCGAACATAAATATCGTAATTCATTCTTTATGCACATGACATACATATATGCATGAGGTCCCTTAACATATCTAACAATACATTACATAAGCAGTGCTAACATTGCATTTACGTGTCTTACATCACATGACTTACATTACATGACATATTACATAACATGAAAGTTCATTCCAGTTACATCACATGACATGACTCGATAATACTACGTGTATCCATGACATCGATCAACATTTTCATGGCATATATTACTAATATCTCATTCATAACTTCACATAACATAAACAGTCAACCGTCAACATAATTCATACATCACATAACATACACAATCAACAGTCAACACAATCTATACATCACATAATCATATCACATAAATATGGTGGGCCACAGGGCATGCACCATCATAGAACAGGTAGTAAGCTAACTCCAACAGTAGGGTCACTTACCTCGATGGTCTTGGTTGAAGTCACTTAATCTCAGCGATAACATACCCTATCTAAACCTCATGTTATTTATCAAAATAAACTCTTAACCTAATATGTCTTTAACGTTTAGTAAAGATACTGACTCAGATGGTAGATGGTAAAACTAAAGGCAGCTTCAAAAGGGCCGAAAACCTAAGAATTGATATTATTATAGTGCTACCGAGCCGACAACTAAGCCGCCAAGCCAAGCCGAGCCGTGGGATTTGACGGAGCCGAGACCAAGGCTGCAGCGTGCGTCCGTGTTGGGCCGAAACGCACAGGGCCCTCGTCCGTTTCAAGGGTTGGTCTAGAGGCCGAACATGAACCCGACCCGTTTTCCTTCGTCTTCCTTACCCGAAATCTCGCAAAAACCCTAATCGTTGCTCGACCGCCAACGATGACGTCACAACCCCGATTCCGATGATGCGCCGACACCCCTCGCCTATTCCAACAGACGCGCAACGGTATTCAACACCGATAGCTTTAGTCAATTCTCCCTGAGGCCACTCACCGAAGAATACCCAGTGAACCACCCCACACGTTTTTCCTGGCTAACCCTCTCGATTTTTCCGTACTCTCAAACACCCTCGAAAACCCAAAGAGTTTAGAGAGTCAAATTCATTTCCAAGGAAGGAGGAGAGTTAAATATAGGAATATAAGAGGGGTTTCTGACTCTTCCATTAAGTAATAGCTTCCTGGTTTAAAACTGCACCTTTTCCGGTGAGAATAATGGAAAATGTGAATCGTTACAGCAACCCTCTGCTCACCTTTCCTTCACACCCGTGACGCTGGAAGCACTCGCATGACCTGCAAGGCTAAGCATCACAAGATATGGGCCAATTGGGCTCTCATTCATTGAGTGGGCCGATGTGTTTCACCCAACTACATTTCCTGGGCCCTTGGTAAATGGGCTTGAATTTCATTATCAAAGAGGACAATTCAACCAATTAAACTAGACTATGCAAGTAAGTTGGTCTTGTTAAATTATTGATGTAGTGTTTGAAACGTGACGTAATAAATTTAAGGATGGTTTTGAGAAGGTGGCTCTAGCCAACTGGAATGGGTATGGCTGTAAATCCAAAAGTCTCTCTCTCAATAGTCTATTTTTAATTTAATTGAATAAAATTATTTAAATAAGCAAAAGCCAGTTTCCAAATTCCATTTCTTCAAGAATTGGGTGGAAATAAGTGCAAATTGATTGGACCACCTCCCAATTCTTTATCAATATTAAAAAACAAATGTTTAATTTATTTGTTTTGTTTGGTGGTGGTCAAGGCCATGGTCAACATTTTTGAACGGTACGACGCCGTCCTCTCCAATTCAATTCCCTCTTTACGTACCTTACCACCTTACCTGGCTCTCCTCCGCCCACCCTCCCTTTTGCCTTTTCCCTATCCTCTCCCTGTCGGATTCTTCCAACTTCCACACATCTTTTCTCCAACCTTTTCTTCTTTTTTTCTTTTTTTTTTTTTTCCAAATTAATGTATTAAATTTAGATTTATTTATTTATATTCTATAAAACTATTTTATTTAGGAAATCATCCTGAGTTTATAATCAAAGAATGTTATCTCGATTGATATGAGACCTCTTCTGGAAGAACTTGTACTCAAAGTAGGCAATATCATACTATTGTGGAAACCGGCAACTACCCATAAGTAGAATTCAATTTCCTAGCGTTTCAAATAAAGACAATATAAAATGTGGTTCAAGATTTCTTTATTAAAAGAAATGTATGGGAATCCAAATAAGATACGGAATTGAATGATTTTTTAGAATGTCTTTTTAAACGTGGGGTTTGTTTGTTTGCTAAAGACAAAAAGGCATTATTATTACGTGGATTTGAAGGAATATAAAAGACATCTTTTGAGGTCCAAAACACTTATTATAAAATGCTTTGGAAATGTGAATAAGGGTAGAATGATGCTAACTTTTTTCTTATTAATTAAGTGCTCTGATGCATCTTTGATATCAAAACTTTTACTTTGTTTTCTACCATATATGTATACCTTATTCCACCAATCAAAAAGCACCCTAATGGTTGGATCACTCATCCAAAGTTAAATCATTTTTTTAAGCTATAGTTGACCATTTTGTATCGTTGAATTTAGGAGAAAGAATTAGACTTCCAATCACACGCACACGTTCTCCGCTTCAATGTCTATGACATAAAATATGATCCATCGTGTAGTCTAGAATATTTTTTGAGGAGAAGATGTATTGTACAATGTTTTTGGGTAAGGTGGTAATGCCAAAGTCAAGATGACTTCATTTATGTTAATTAGAATACTTTTGCAGAAAAATTGTTCTTCTAGAAGCACTCTAACACGTTGACCAGTTACCAAATTTAACTTCTTCTAGTGAACTTTGATTTTTCTAAATATTTAATTTTAATTTGACTTCCGCCTATTTTAACCGTTGGTAAATCATTTCAATTTTAACTCTTAGACTTTTAATGGATTTTAATTGCACCCTTAATTAATTTCTCTAAGTTGGTACTTATTTATTACTTTTTTATATATATATATATATAAATAAATAAAAGTTACCCAAATTTCGAATAATTTTAAATTAAGTTAGAACATCATAAAAAGAAAAACTAATAAACTCTGATGTTTCTCTCGTGTTTGGTACTAACAAAAAGTATGAGAAGATTAAAAAAAAAAATGATGTTCAAAACTTTCGCCAAACATTGGTGGGTGACAAAATTGAGCTTAGTTAAAATTACTGCAAGAACAAGCAAAATATTACGATAGACTGTAATACCCTGTGGTTAAAAGTAATACAGGAATATAGGATTTAGGAATGAGTCAAAAGTCACATGGCATTTGAGAGTGGAAGAAGAAGATTTAAGGGATGTCGGAGATGGAGGAGAAACACGCAAACCCTCTGACATTCACCCACTCGAAAGAAAAATAAACAAAAAACGAGTCGCTAGAGATAATGCTAAAGATAATGAGACAAAGATTTGGACATTGATGATTTCGGAAGCCCTTCATCCATTGTGTTATACAAATTGAGTTTGAGACCAACAAGAAATAAAAAATAACATCAAACTAATATTGCAAAAGAAAAACAAATTGTATCCTAAAATTGAAAAATACTGTAATGAGCAAGTTTATTTATTTAGAAATAATAATAATAATAATAATAATAAATAATAGATACATATTATAGGGCAATCACATGCTTTAGAAACCTTTCTAATTTGAAGTCAAAGTGGTGAGATTGAATTTCTTTTTTTATCAAAATATAAAGTTTAAATAATAAAATTGAAGTTTGGAGTTAAAAGCTTTTTTTTTTATTATTATTATTTTTATTAAAAGGAAAGGAAGTGGAAAGAATTATTAAGCGAGTGACGTGGCATAGAAACAGTCCAGTTGGGTGAACACGTAATATTCTGTGTATGGATATGGATGAGTGTTGTGATTCCAAACGTGGAAGACTTTTTTTTTTTTTTTTTTTAAATAATTATTATTATCTCATGCATGACATCATTACGTGGTGCTTTGTTTTGACTGGTAAATCAATTATTTTAAATTATAAGTCTCCTGGGTGCACTCAACTCAATCCAACGTGTTTCACTGTTCACTCTAATTCAGAATTTACGCTGACTCCCCTTCCATTTCCACCCAATCACATCATTCCACGTATACGTTTCTCTTATTATTATTATTATTATTATTATTATTATTATTTCTAAGATTCATAAATAGTTTATTATTTCAACTCGTTTAATTCTTTTTTTATTAAAGAAATAATGTAAAGAAGAAAAAAAAAGTGAGAAAGGGTTCAATGGACTTAATTCTTAAAGTAAAAATTTTTCAGTCTTTGGGGAAGTTCTTCCCGGTTTTCTACATTTTCCACTTTGCTAATCTAACAAACCCATGTTTTTTATTCTGTTTTTTTTTTTTTATAAAAAAAAATTATACGAGTTTTGTAAATTTTTAATTTTTAATTTTATGTCGAGTAGAATAAAGTTTAAAATATGTTTGATAAATGAAATAAAGTGATATTTATTAATAATTAATTTCAACGACGGAAAAAAATGGTAATCAAAATCAAGTGGCTAGATGCTTTAAAGTGTTGAATAATATAATAAATAAATAAATAAATGAATAAACTTGACGGTGATGAAAATGGAAAATTAGGGCTTGTGAGTCAAAGTCAAGTCCTCCTTTCCTTCTTACCGTATCAACCTCGCCATTTTCCACTCCCACCACCTTAGGGCTATTATTGTCCTTTTAACGCTTATACCATTTTTTAAAAGTCTCTATCATTAACTTCATACCATTCCGGATTAATGTGGAATACAAATATTAAATAACTAAGCTTCTAGATGCGAGATTTTACTAGTGATTCTTTTAAGTTCGTGGAGTACCGTTCCATATAGGCAAAAGTTACGAGTTCAAGTTTTGTTAGTCTCAATAGATCTAAATCTATTTTTTTTTTAATATAAACCCTATATATTAATAATATTATCATTACTATTTATTTCTTTAGATAAAACAAGATGAAAATTTTATTATATATATATATATATATACCTAAGAAATGTAAAACATATTTCTTATTTAACTTATAAAAAAAAAATTTAAAANAAAAATTGTTAAAAAAAAAAAAAAAAAAAAAAAAAAAAAAAAAAAAAAAAAAAAAAAAAGTCCACATTGGTAGACGGGTAGTTTCGCCTACCCTCTCTTCTCTCTTCATTTTGAAATTATTGTTTGTTTGCGGTGATTATTAGTATTAAATAGTTAATTAAGATATATTTAATAAAATGTAATAATATTAAAAATAGGATAATAATATACATGAGCCAGAATAAAACACAAATTTTTCTCTCCCTCTCTTTCTCTTTTAATTTTTTTTAATTACAATTATATGGTTTTCTTCCATTAAAACATGGGAATAAAATTATTGTTTTGATTTATCTATATGCAATTAACAATAATTTAAAATTAGTTTCAAATTAACAATACTTATGTTTGAGTCTCGTGTTAAATGCCATTGCAGATGTGGATGTGAAAATAAAATAAAATAAAAGTATATGGTGACGTGGCGATACCTTGTGCCCTAAAGCCGTGTGGAGATGTATTTTTTTATAAAGAAAAATATATTGATTTTATTTTTAGAAAAAGAACTTTTAATTAGCGATTAAAAAAATGGATAAAATAAGGACACGTGGAAAATGTTTATAAAACGTGAGGAAGAGGATAAAGGCTCCACCTCCAGACCAGACAACAGCTGGGAACAGAGTATCTGGTCAACAGACCTCTTCTTAATTTCATATTTTATTTTTCTCAAATCTTTTTTCTTTCTCCAATTATTATTCTAATTCTTTTCCATGCGGTAAACCGTATATATATATATTATGTCAATTTAAAAATTGGATCTTTTTGTATGTCAATTTAAAAAAAAAAAAAAAAACTAAAAAATTGAGTTGTTTGAACCAAACATCGTAACATTGACCACATTGACCATATTTTTAGTCAACTTCAAATGATTTAAAAAAAAGAACAAATGTCAACCTTTAAAATATATGAAATCAAAGGCATCCTAATTAACCAACGACTCAATTTCATCATAATTTCTAACTTTATTACAAATATGTAACAAAAATCTCTTTATATTGGAGTCAAATTGAGAGAAAAACATCTCTAATTATTTTATTTACAAAAAAAAAAAAAAAAAATAAAACATCTCATAAACATTCGAATAAATTTGTTTGAGAATTGAGAAATTAAATTTTGAAACTTCTTTTATTTCTTCCCAATTTTCTTACCACACTTTTCAAACTTTTAGTCAAATTTAAAAAATAAAAATTTAAAAATTTAAAAACTACTTTTTTACTTTAAAACTTGACTTGGGTCTTTGGAAATACAAGTACAAAGAAAATAACAAAACAAAACAAACCTACAGGAAAGAGTATAGTTTATAAATTTATTTTTAAAAAAATTATTAAACTAGACAAGTATTTTTTTTTTTCTTTTCAAAACTTTGACTTCGAAATGTGAAAATAATCGTACCTAAGCAAAGAATTCTATAAACAAGACGTTGAATACAATCATTCACAGCTTTATTAAAATCAATCAACAAAAAATTACACGACATTCAATAGAAATTACTTAAGATAAATGTTTTTAATCATAGACTTTAAAAAATTAAATGGTTATGAAACGAGGTTTTAGAAACTTATTAAACGTCGTTAGAATTAGTATCACCTTATAGGATAGGGAAAGGTCCCATTCTATCTTTATTCCTAATTAGATTCAACAATGAAGCACGAGTTGTTGATTGACTTTGAATCCGACCGACATGGCCCTCTTTCCCCTTCCTTCCATTCATTCATTCATTCAAATATGCCAAAATCCGCACACCAAATCAGAACCTCTTCTCTCAAATTCCCACTTCCACTTCTATATATCCTCTCCCAACCCCATCTGGGTCTTCCCAAAATCCTACCTTTTCTTCTTTTCAAACTTCCCCTCATGGCCGCTGATTCTTCTTGGTTGGATTCTGTTGACACTTCTCTAGATCTCAATCTTCAACCTCTCAGATTCTCCGGCGACGCTCCGGTGAGTGGAGCCCTCAATATCTGTTCCTTTGCTTCTCTGTTTCTCTCGGACTGTTCTTGAGGGGTTTTGTTTTTCTTTTTATTTCTGCAGAAGGAGAGGAATTACATGGAGGTTGAGAGGAAGGTTTCTGTGAAAGAAGAGGTGGGTGTGTTTGATTCATTTCAAATTCTAGGTTCCCAAACAGAGAGTTTGTGTTGTTTTTAATGATGGGGTTGTTTCTGTTTTTCAATTTCAGACTGGGGCTTTAATGGAGGAATTGAAGAGGGTGAATGCAGAGAACAAGAAATTGACTGAAATGTTGTCTGTTGTGTGTGAAAATTACAACACTTTGAGAGGGCATTTGATGGAACAGATGAACAAAAGTGGAGAAAAGGAGATTTGTTGTTCTTCAAAGAAGAGGAAATCTGAGAGTTCTGAGAGTAGCTCAACTGATGAAGACTCTTTCAAGGAACCAAAACAGGAAACCATTAACAAATCTGCTAAAATCACGACAGTTCAAGTCAAAATTGGAGCTTCTGATTCAAATCTGGTGAGGTCTTACGCCCCCAAAACAAACCCACTTTTCAAAATGGGAGATGAACTTACCCATGTTCTTGATTTGAATTTGCAGGTTGTTAAAGATGGATATCAATGGAGGAAATATGGCCAAAAGGTCACTAGAGATAATCCTTGTCCTAGAGCTTATTTCAAATGCTCTTTTGCCCCAACCTGCCCTGTCAAGAAGAAGGTAAATTTAATAATATTACTTAAAATCTTTTGAGTTTTGTTTGAAGTTTTGGACATGGTTTGATTATGAAATTTGGATTTTGCAGGTTCAAAGAAGTGTAGAAGATCAATCAGTTCTGGTGGCCACATATGAAGGCGAACATAACCATCCACAGGCATCTCAGATCGAACCCACTTCCGCCCGTTCTGTCAGCATAGCTCCGGCGCCGCTCACGGCAGCTCCGAGATCCTTGTCTGCGCCGCCCAAACCGACGACAGAAGCTAAAACGATTTCCAACCCAAGATTTGACTCGCCGGAAGTGCAAAAGTTTCTCGTCGAACAGATGGCTTCTTCGTTGACAAAAGATCCCAATTTTACGGCGGCGCTAGCGGCGGCGATATCGGGAAAGATTTTCCAACATTAATTAATCTGGATTGGAGTTTTGGGGTTTAAGAATGGGGCGAATTCTCCATGAAATTAATCTGTAAATACACACAGAAGAAGAGAAGATTTGACCGATTTTTGGAGATGGGAAGATAGTAATGAGATTTTTGAAAAAGAAAGAGACACTAAAAATTCTCCCACCAAATTCTTGTTTCAATTTGTAATGCCCAAATTCTTCAATCAATTGAATGAATTTGAATATGTATTCTCTGTGATCCAACCTCACAAACTATATCTTCCATCTTTAAAAATAAAACACACACTAACTTATTTGTTCAACTCAAAAACAAATAAATAAGTTTTCGAATTTGTATTAACTTCTGTTTTTTTTTTTTGGTTCAATTTCTTATTGAAAATTCATTTTTTTCCTGAAACAAGAAGTTATTAGAATGAAATAATTTGCTTCAATCTAGATTTGAACTTTCGACAAGACTTCTATAAGTCAATTTCTTTTAGTAAATTTCTCGATACTAGAAAGTTATTAAAATGAAATAATTTACTTGAATCTAGATTTGAACTTTCGACCAGATTTATATAAGTCAATTTCCTTTATGTATTTGAATGTGACAAGTGATTGAAAAGAAAACCCATTGTTTTATCCTAGACAAAAACGAGCCAACATATTCTCGATTATTTTTATTTGATTACATTATGAATAGAAGAGATAAAAGAATACTTTTTGATTAATAATAGATGTCTTTAAATTGACAAACTATAAGTCTAATTGAATCTTCCAAGTTTTTTTTTTTTTTTTTAATAACTTTGATGGTGATTTTTAAACTTTAATTAACACTTTTTTCCCCCTTAGAATAGCTTTAAAATAAGTTTCTAAATTTAAAAATTTTAAAATTTTAACATCAATTAGCTAAAAACAAATCAAATTTTTTTTGAAAAGACTTTGTAAAGTGATCAAATTTATAATATTGTTTATAGAACTAAAACTAAAAAATGTGAAAAGAAGCTACAACTAATGAACCATCCCTAAAGCATCCAAACTGGGCTGAGACAAACATCCAACATAGTCAACAAAACCAACATCAACCGAAAAAAAGTTGTCCAACCAAAGGAGGACCCAAATCTTAGCCACAATCTTTGAACAACCAACATTTATTGAGCTTAGATCTCCCCTCCCTCAGTTGTCTTTGTTTTGATCAAATCAAACCAAAATTTTAAAGGAAAAGTCCCATGTCTTACCTTTTAATGATCAGACTGTAATCTTAGGAAATTATAACAAAACCTCTCTCATTCCCATCTACTAAATACCATACCAAGCAGTGCAGTTATAAAATCTAACAATAATTTTGACATTTGAATGTCAGTGACAAATCTTCAACATCTTGAATTGAAAAACATGTCTTTCTGTCAATGAGCAAGAATCCACTAGGGTTCAACTGTATATATGTTATGGCCTTGAAAATATATACTAGGATTCCTGTTAGCCCTTTCAGAATCCACAGGATTTCATTTCAGATTCACAATCCGTAGGATTTCATTGCAAAGTCCTCTTGTAGTAGCACAAAAGGTTGACAAGAATAAAGTTCCTGCTTGCCTTTTAACGATCTCAACAACAAAGCTGTTAAAGTGAATTACAAGTAAAGAAAGTAGACTCATTTTCTAGATTTCAAGTTTCCAGAAGACTTGAACAAGAGCTGGCATCATAATGAAGAGAACCTAAAATTTCAAGAGTTTTTCCCTTTTTTTTTCTTGTTTTTTTTTTTCAGGAAAAAAGGTGGCAAAGCTCTTACTCCTGGTAGTTCTTCAAATTATTAGCAAAATAATAGCTCAAACCGAGATAACATTGAAATTTTCAAGAGTTTAGATCTTGGGGTCATTACCAGGCTAATGAATACTCGAAGCAGCCCTCACTGCCTACATATTGATTCGTTGTTTGGATCTTCCAAGATTACTTTCTCACAAATTCAACTTTGAGGCCTTGCCCTTGTTGCAGGATCTTCCTTGGATTCAATGTGCATTATAAAATTGTATCCCAATGTCCATGACATAATCTATTGTAAGGAGCCCAAGAATGAGAAGCAAAAAGGCTCAAAATGCTTCTTACATACTGATGAAAGTAGTCTCTTGTTTTCTGTGTTTCATTGGCAGTGTTGGAAACAGGAAAGTGTTCCAAAAGAAAGGTTGGGTGCAAATGGATCCTGGGAGAACAGATAATGTTACCCTTATACTTTCTTTGAGGCTGACCTAAAACTAAATAAGTTTGTACTTATCTTAATCTTTTGTTTGTTTACCTAATTACGTAGTTTTTCTTTGTGATCTCTCTAAGCTTTTGATCAGGCGCTGGTCTCCACCTAGTGCTTCACTCCGATACTTGCATTTTGGTGCAACGCAACCATTCATTCTTTCAAAAAGAAGAAAACTCAACTAAAGCTCCAAAGATTGCCAAGGGTTCCAACTTTAGAATGGGTTGAATTTGGAAGGGTAAAATGTACTTCCTACAATTTTTCATTGTTTTTGGCTAAAAAATCAAAAGTGATTGTGAAAATTGTATAAGAAAACTTTCACTTCAAATGCTTTTTACGTTCGTTGAACTGCTCAAAAGCCATCCCAAACTAACAATTATCTCCACAGTGCAAATATCTCCCAATCCAATAAGTTTAAGGTATTCAGGGAACTTTAATCATTAAATTCATTCTAAAAATACGCACGCACAGGTAAACAAACATAGTTATAAATTACAAAACGCCCAAATTTAACTTTCTCGATATTTAACAGCGTAGAACAGTGTCATATGGCTTAGCAAGCAAAATGCACCAACAAATTGCTACATTCGAGGCAGACTAGCACATCAGAGAGAGAGGGAGAGAAGGAGATACCCGAAGTTCAAGAACTTTCCGAAGGTGATGAGAGGCCAGAAGCAACTTGAGAAGTAGGAGACGTGGAAGATGGAGAGGAGGTGAAGCAACTTGAGGAAAGCCATGAATTGGTAGCCATTTCCATAAGACGTCGCAGTATGGAAATGGCAACAACACTCCAATTTTTGTCGAAATACCCGTTCTCATAGTTTTCTCGCCGGATATTCTACTCCACTTTCTCGGGAAAATGATTCCCAGGCAGAAAGAAGATGCAGAGTAGCCCTTTTGACTGGTATGGGCCATGGGCCCAAGTGGTGGGAGTCAGGTTTAAAGTTATTGGGCTATAATCGGGTTATGGCCCAGAAAGAGTGCGTTGGGCTATTATTATTATTGTTATTTATTTATTTTCATTGCAATTAGATTATCCATTAAAAAAGATTATGAATTTAAACCATCACACTTCACAAAATGTTTAGATCATTATTTATGATATTCATCCTTTAATTAACCATAAATAAATAAATAAATAATAATAAAAATGTAGCTTTCGGCAGTTGACAAAATAAAACGACTTTCAACATTTTTTAAACATTTATTAAATATAAAAAAATGAATAAAAATCTCCAAAGCATCGCCTTTTCTATTAATTATGATTTACAAACTTTAAGGAGGCTTTAATTACTCGACACATGCTCCTCCACACATTATGGTGCTATTTTTTTAAAACAAAAATTAAAAAACTTGGACAAATTTTGTTTAAATATTGGATTAAAAGATATAATTAAACGGGGATTAATTTAGGAATTTTCTATTTAGATTAATAACTTTAATGCGTTACAATTTTTTTTTTTTTTTTTAATGCAAACACTTAATATTCTATATCATTTTTCTCACTTTAATAAAATCCAAATTTAGTCGTTTATATATTTGAGTAAGTGAAATTAATGAATTATGATGTAATTTATTTTATTAATATCTACTTATATTTAATTGTGAATATTCCAAGAGGTAGATATGGAAAAGAAGAAGGAAAAAAAAAAGTGATGTCCCTTTTCAGTTTATAATGGGAATTAAAAAAAAAAAAAAAGGATTATTTTTTAGCAATAAATGATAAGAAAGAATAAGGGTAGCCAAGTTGATGGGAAGTTGATGTCTATCTCGAATGTGGAATGTGCTGCCATTAACTTTTTGGCATCCAAAGTTGATTATGTCCTCATTGCTACAATTCCCTCTATAGTTTATTACTTCTTATTTTTGGCTATCTTGCCTTATTTTCTCAATTTCTTTTTTAAAAAAATTAAAAATCGGCCCGTAATAACTTAGCTTTGAATGGATCAAGACCATCAGGCATGCACATGGAATTCGAACACAACATTTCACTCAATGAGAGATGGTAATATTAACTACGTGAACCAAATTCAAGAAGACATGTTATTTGTTTGCATGTTAGATTTTGCAGATAGTTCGGGACATGCATTTGCATCTCATGACATTCCCCTATAACAAATGCTGTCAAACAATGAATGTCATGACACTTTTTGAGGTCGTGTATAAGAAAATGAGCTAATCTCCTGTGAGTTGAATGAGGTTGGAGAACACAAATTCGATCTATTTCAAGTTATGAATGAAACCCTTTAAAAGAGATTTGGAACAAAATATTTTTGGTTTTTAAATTTGTTAAATAGGTATACATGTGATTGATATATGATTGGTTAGGCATGATTTAAATGTAAAATGTATTGTTAAATTATTGTAAGACCTATGTTTAGCATGATTTGATTGCATGTGATATATTGATTTTATGGTAATTAGACGGTGTGGGATTGGGTATTAGCCACCAAGGTCATCGTATAAGGTGAGCCTATATTTTTATTTTTTATTTCGAAAGAGGACCAGAATTTTAATTTTAATCACTTGATATTGGTCGATGATTTTTGAAAACTAATCATATGTTTCGAAAGGATGGTTGATTAGGATCTCTATGTATTGGATAGGGGCGAACTATACGATCATAGTTTAGGTAAGTTATGAGTGAGTGACTTTTTTAAGAAAGAATTGTTATTAAATCGAAAAAAAAAAAGATATGGGTTTTCATGGATAAAAGACGTAAGCCAATTAAATTATAAAAGGAAAGGAAAATAAAAAATAAAAAAATAATAAGGTGATTAGTATATGATGTCACCCCAATTTAATTAATTTTGTTTGACATATAAGATATGGGTTTTGATGGATATCCAATCAGAATGTGTATTTATTTTTAAAAATTGAAAATTAGGAAAGATATATCGAACATTCTAAGATCAAAGAAAATAACTTAATATATATTTGGGCAAATATAATATATGTGGCAAAAGTGGTGTGTGAACAAGAATATATAAATCTAATTAATTAAATTTATGCAACAGAATAATGTATATATGAAATATTTAAAATTAAAGGTGGGAGATATTCATATACAGATACAACCAATTCAGCTCTTTTTGAGATTAAAATAATGCAAGTCTATAATGTTGGTGACGGCTCTACTTTTGGTTCATTATATTTATTTTATGTTCTTTAATCAACCATATCAACCCTAGCTAGGTGGCTAACTTTTCCAAAAAAAAAAACAAAGAAAAAAGAAAAAGTTAAAAGCCCTAGCTTAGAGGGGGAATTCTCACTAGTGGCTCGTAGAATGTGGCATATTTATCCATTTAAATACCTCTCGAGATTAGGGTTGATTAGGTAAAGAATGGAACGCAGGTAGCTATCAAATCCTTAATGTAGAATGAGATTCCTTCTTTTTTTCATTAATTTAATAAAGCCGAACAGAACTTCATAAGAGAATATATATATATTTTTAATCAAATTAGTACCTCTTTGATAAAGCGGGATCTAGTAAGATAGTTTTTTTAATCAAAGAATTTTCGGTATCCATTATGAAAAAGAACAAGGTTATAATAGATATGGCTAGAAATCACTCATAAACAAAACTAAGCAAGGGTTGTTACGAGGGAACGAAACCAAACATTTTAAACAAAAAATATCTCCCTGAGATGATATGTAATGAGTCAAAGCGGACAATATCTACTAGTAATGGACTTCGACTATTACAGTTATGGACCTGATATATAATCAATAGCTTTACGTAAAAAAAAGTCTGACAAATCGACTATTCCTAACCTATAATTGATGTGAAACTTTATTCATATTCTAACGTATTCTTGGATTGGGTTGATTTGATTTGACTCCACAACAAACATTTTGTTTTGTGTGTTAGAAGTTTAGATAATGCCAATATATTCACATTTATCTGAACATCTCCTTCTCCAAATTTTGCTTTCAGGTTTCTTATATTAACCATGTTTTGTTTCTTTGTCTTTGAAGACATGTCTGTGAAACAAAGTTGGTGACACAGACCCGAATGTACCAAAATTTCAAATCAAATTCTCTTTTCCCCTAAAAAGAAATGTTTTTCACAACTCGTCTTCCCATACACCGCCTTAATTCCACGAACTTATCTCAACGCAACAATCCTAATTGTTTCGGTTGAGAGGGAGTCCCACATCCGCTAATTAAGAGGTTGATCATGATACATATTCATTGGTACGGGGCGTTTAGGTGGAAGCTCCAACTATTGTGGAGACCCATGATTCATTCCTTCGACGCGATTGCCGAATGAAATAGCACTTGGACAAGATTGAGCGGATCATAATTGGCATCACCATGGGCATCATGAAGGTCTCATCATAGCCACCAAGTGGGTTTAAAATATATAAATGCGAGGGGCTTTTTGAAGTATCTCTCTGTTTTATAACCTTATATTCTTGTTGAATATAAAGGAGCTAATGAAACAATAATTGAAGAAATAATTAAATGATTCATAGTCATTAGGAGAACATCATTAATGAATTCAATCCATCTTAAAACGTGGATTAAGGTGAGACCCACTTAATTAGAGTTTCTAAAATGGTGTATAAATAAGGGAAATGGTGGGATTGAAGCTCCAAACACAATCCCCTAAAACTAGAGCTTTCCTCCTCTGTCAAACAAAGCTATGGTGCAGAAGATAGCTGATGAATATAGGCTACAAATCATTACAGAGCAAAATAGTAATAATTTGATTGTAGTGAGAGCATACTGTGAAGAGAGGGATAAGGTGTCGGTGGAGGAGCTGGAGAGGCAGTGTGATGTCGGACAGAAAGGGAAGGCTTCTATTTTCACCGATCTTCTGGGTGATCCTATTTGCCGCATTCGCCACTTCCCTTTGCACCTCATGCTGGTAAATGCTCATTTATTTGTATGTGTTTTTAAAGTGGCACCTTTTAAATAGGAAGGTTTTTTGGGAATTGTGTCACAGGTTGCAGAGTATGGAGAAGCAAGAGATATCGTTGGTGTTATAAGAGGATGTATCAAACATGTCACACCAGGCCATTCTCATCATCCTCTGAACCTCGCTTATATTTTGGGCTTAAGGGTCTCTACTACTCACAGGTCTGTCGATGTTTTTTACTATTTGGAATCATAAATCTCTACAATAGTATGATATTGTTAAATGTTAGTTGTGCAATGCAGGAGGTTAGGAGTTGGCACAAAACTAGTCGAACATGTAGAGAAATGGTGCAAGCAAAAGGGTGCAGACTATGCATATATTGCAACAGAATGCGCTAACCAGCCCTGCATCAACATGTTTACACACAAGTTTTCATACACAAAATTCAGATCACCCACAGTGTTGGTTCAGCCTGTCCATGCTCACTACAAGCCAATAAGCTCAGGGGTTGCCATTGTGCGCATTCCCCCGCACGTTGTTGTTAAAATTTATCGCCAACTCTTTGCAAATGCGGAGCTCTTCCCCATGGACATTGACGCCATTTTGTCCAACAAGCTTAATTTGGGCACTTTCATGGCAGTTCCTAAGAAGCTGCTTCCTAATTGGAACCCTGAAACTGGGATTCTTCCTCAGAGCTTTGCAGTGTTGAGTGTGTGGAACACTAAAGAAGTTTTCAAGTTGCAGGTTAAGGGAGTGTCTAAGCTAACTTATGCATGTTGCATGGGGAGTAGAGTGTTGGATTCATGGCTACCATGGCTTAGATTACCTTCATTTCCAGATGTGTTCAGTCAATTTGGGGTGTATTTCTTGTATGGACTATCCATGAGAGGAAGTGATGGGCCACGGCTCCTGAAGTTTCTATGCAGATTCGTGCATAACATGGCTAAGGATGATGTGGGATGTGGGGCGGTAGTAGCAGAGGTAGGCCAACAGGATCCTGTGAGAGCCGCCATACCCCATTGGAGAAGATTTTCATGGAGTGAAGATTTATGGTGCATCAAGAAGCTGAGAGATTTGGAAGGGGATGAGTGTAATTGGATCAAATCTCCACCTTCATCAGCAGGGATATTTGTTGATCCTAGAGACATCTAACTATATCTTTCTTTCTCCCACATCAGTACACAAAATCATAAAAGGAATGTTCATAAATCTCTAGCTTACTCTCCTTTTCCTTTCTCTTTTTTCTTTTCAACGCTCTTCTTCACTCAGTGTCTCCTGTCTCCCGTTAAGATCGCACAACAACGCACACACTCGATCAAGATGAATACAAAGAAATAGGAGAAAGAAAATGAAAGGAGAAATATTGGCTATGGTGTGTATATATATATACGGTTTCAGTTTACTAGATATAGTTTTAACAGATTTAAGCACATCCCCGCTTCCGATTCGAGACCCACTTAGCTGATTAATGGAAGCAAAGGCGGGGGAATTGGCAAGTGGCAATTAAGGAAAGAATATGGAGCAAAAGTGAGAGAATCAGAAGCTTACTAGAAGCTATAGAATAGGCTTTTTAGTTCAGGCATCCCTAAGTTATTTACTGCTACAAATATGCAAATAATAGAAACCAGTGTGGGGTTGGTCCCCTCCACAAAACCCACACAAAATCAAGTTATACATATGTTCTTAGGGAACAATATCTCAGCTGGATCTGTTACCATCATAATGTAAAAACTATTTTCAACGCCTCAACAAATGGACAAATAACAAAAATAGCATAGAATCCAATATCCTTTGACGAGGTTCTGTTGCATTGTCCTGTGCCATAAATCATGAGTCATCGTAATATCTTCATATCCACTTGATTCCGCGTACCCCTCTAGATTTAAGCCTGTCTCTATGAAAGATGAAACTCCCTTTTCCTTTTAATTGCAACTAAGACCTGTGTGATCCTTACTACTGACATAGCTAATGGACTAGATTGTTTAAGCATACTCCCTTTTACATGAGAAACATTAGAGCTCATAGGGTCTAACACATTTGTTAGTTGGAAGTTGGTATAAAATTAAAGTAAGGGACCTGTAATTGATATCAAATCGACAAAAACAACATTGGAGGGTATCTAGAAAAGGCCACTGTTGTTGTGTTGTGTGCACCCTTGAAAATCCCAATTACTCAAAGCCGATTATGAGTATTCTCGAGCTAGGCATGAAGCCGATTAAAGATTGTGTGACTTGATAGTTTTGTTGGATTACCTCGCTTGACAGATCCGTCCTATGGGAGGACAAAGATCATGCGGGTAGTCATTGGAACTAGTACAAATAGGGGGTCGTGCCCACAACTTTGAGTGACTATATGGTCGAGTAGACGAGATCACTAGCTAACCTTTCACGGAAAAGGAGTAAGCTAGTGAGAAATGATGAGAAAAGTGTCTTCAATACTCCAATTGTCAATGGTCAGTCCTGATTATCCGTCCTCCATGGTCAAAACAGAATGAATTCATCTCCTAGATTTCCATAATCAATTTCTAAGTATTTTCCAATCATAAAGTCTCCAGACAAATGGAGTTTCAAATCTCAACTACTCAACGAATGTGTAGAAGACGACAACTCAACTAATAGAAAACATATATACATTAAAAAAAAAAAAAAAACATTAATAATTTTTTTTATTAAGTTTAGTTTCTAAATTCTAAATTTCAAAAGTGGGTGGGATGCTATTTCATAAATATGTTTTTTTTTTTCAAATTTCTAAACTTTGTAAAAAAAATAAATAAATTATTATTTACTTTTTTTAAATTAAACTACAAATTTAGGGAGATTCTACCTTAGTTGGTTGGAGAGGGAAAGAAACTTGTGAAACCTCTTCCTAATAGACGCGTTTTAAAATTTTGAGGAGAAGTTCGAAAGGGACATTGATTGGAGAGGGGAGCGAAACATTTTTTATAAAGGTGTGAAAATCTCTTCTTAGTAGACATGTTTTAAAACCACGAGGGAAAACTTGAAAGAAAAAGTCCAAAAATGACAATATATGCTAGAAGTGAGCTTGAACTGATATAAATTGTATCAAAATTAGACATGGAAGGATGTGTCACTAAGAATATTGGGCTCCCAAAAAAGTGGATTGCACTGTTTATAAGGGTGCCGAAACATCCAAAAAGAGAAAGCCTATTGTTACGTTTAGTCTCTAAACTTTCAAAGGGTTATCTCATATTAGTCCTTAGCTTTACATTTTTGTCTAAATGCAACATTTTAAGAAATTCACCTTCTCTGTCCTATTAAACACAAATTTTATTTTTATGTTCAATAGATTCATTAATTTTAAAAAATGTTTAAATCTTAAAATTTAAAATTTAGAAGGAATCAGATTCACATAGAAAGAAAGCAAATTTAACGTTCAAAATTTCTTTCCATCACAAACCTTAAAATTTAAAATTTAAATTACCCCATAAAGTTGGTGTGTCAGCAGATTGGTCTCCCGCACTGGGTCCTTCAACAGCTGTCTCTGTCCCAGCGCCATTGGATATCAACAACCAAATCCTCGCCCCCCCTCTTCCACGCTAATCTAGGGCACAATTAGAGCCTCCCTCTCACAATGCCGGCCTCGCTGCAGCTCCTTCCCTTCTTCCTCCTCCTCTGCACCGCCGCCTCTGTCTTCCCTGTCTCCGCTACCGACCACATCGTCGGCGCCAACCGCGGCTGGAACCCCGGCATCAACTACACTCTCTGGGCTAACAACCACACCTTCTTCGTCGGCGACCTCATCTGTAACTTCTAAATCCTCTCTCTCTCTCTCTCTTGTATAGATCTTTCGACATTGAAGGGGAAGTTTTAGTTTCATTTTACTTGTTTTTATGATCTTTTGAATTCAAGAAATGTTCTGAGCATGATTTCCGTGTTGAGGTGCCACATCCTTCTCGTTAATCAAAAGAAGCTCAAAAGTTAAAATACCTTTCCAATGATGGAAGTCCTCGCTAGTTTAAAGAATGATCATGAGTTTATAAGTGAGGACTATTAACTCTAACACCATTGGTATGAGACCTTTTGGGAAGCTCAAAGCAAAGTCATGAGAGCTTATGCTCAAAGTGGACAATATCATACCATTGTGGAGAGTCGTGTTCGTCT
Source organism: Cucurbita maxima (assembly GCF_002738345.1). Taxonomy (NCBI): domain Eukaryota; kingdom Viridiplantae; phylum Streptophyta; class Magnoliopsida; order Cucurbitales; family Cucurbitaceae; genus Cucurbita; species Cucurbita maxima. The sequence goes on along the minus strand of NW_019272023.1, from coordinate 5,544,463 downwards.
AACACCCACGATTGCAATGCTGTATTCTTAGAAGAAAAAGGAGCAGCTGAGTCGGCATTTGTCCGCTCCTTCCTTCTCTGCCTCATCCCTATGTTTCGAACTTTACCTCAAGGTTTTTAAAACATATCTGGTAGGGAGAGGTGAGGGTGCTTCTTTCTCCTCCTCAATTGATGTAAGATCTCACAAGTATCTTATTAATTACTTCAAATACAATAGTATTATTTGATATTGATGGTTTGTTAAGACTGCAAATTTAGGTATAATTTGTGGAAGTTAGTTCATAGTGGATTTGAGAAAGACATGTCTCCACTCTTTTGAAGTTGAAATATAATTAGTATTACATTACCCCAAGTCCTAACGCCTTGCAAACTAAAAATTTGGCAGCATTTAGGTATCAGAAGAACCAATACAATGTGTTTGAGGTTAACCAATCAGGGTATGACAACTGCACCACAGAGGGGGCCTTTGGGAATTGGAGCAGTGGCAAGGACTTCATCCCTCTCAACAAGGCCCAAAGGTACTACTTCATTTGTGGCAATGGGCAGTGTTTTAATGGCATGAAGGTGACCATTCTTGTTCATCCTCTTCCTCCTCCTCCATCTTCTCCCCTTGCCTCCAAGAATTCCTCGCCCTCCTCCGCCACACCCCGGACAGGTTCTCGACAATGGCAGATTCGTGCTCTGCTTGTCTCTTTGGCTTTGATTTGGTTTGGATCTGACTGGATTTAGTTGAGCCATGGCTGGGGTATGTAGAGGAGTTTTAGTTTTGGAATGGTTCTTCTGAGATTTCTAAATTTGGTAGCAGAATTGTCTCCCAATTCCCAAACTTGTGAGGGGACATTGTTTGATTGTTTTCAAATTTGTAGGCTGGTTGTGAATGCTTGGTTTGTTCTCATTTGTAATGACAATCACATTCAGCTTGTTTCAGTTCCTTCCAGTTTGCTCCCAAATCGTGGGAGGATTAATTAAAGACATTTTTTTTTTTTTTTTTTTTTTTTTTTTTTTTTTTTTTTTTT
>NW_019272023.1:5513075-5542945 GCF_002738345.1 Cucurbita maxima | reverse complement strand
AAATTTTTTTTTTTTTTTTTTTTTTTTTTTATGTTTTTAGATTTTAGTGTATCACACTTTTGAATTTAAAATTTTAAAATGCAAAATAACATTATAAATAAATCTTGGTAAATATAATATTTTTATAATAAAAGCTTTTTTTCTTCCATATTTTAAAATAATAAGAGATAAAAAATTATTTTTTACCCTAAATTTAGTAGTATTTATCAACTTAAACTTTAAACTTAAAAATAAATATATCAATATGAACACTCCATCCATATTTTAATTCTCATTAGAAAAGTCTTTCATACCATTTAGAAGCCACATGTTTTATGGTATATACTTATTTTGTTAATTTTGAAAAAAATAAGATTGTTGAAGATTTGCAAGTTTTTTTCCATACCTTCTACGATCAATTTTTTTTTATTTCATCCATGGAGAGCTTTACGATTTCTTGGCAAGATTCTATTGTCTATTAAGAGCTTTACGATTTTTTTTTCTTCGCTACGGTGGTGTTGCCTTCATCCTTCATAAAACCATCAACGAGAATGACAATGTCAACTACAACTAGTTTTTGCATTCATGGACATTGTTTGTTTGTTTGAGCTCAAACTACTTACCACCGACGTCACAAAAATTGCTATGGTTGCCATCGACTTCAACAACACTCAAGGCAAGAGGGAACACGAGTTAGTTTATTTTCATGTGAGTTCTACTCTTTTAGCCAAGCTCAAACTACTCACCACCAACTCGCTATACCTTCAACAACACTGAACATTAGGGGAACACAAGAGTTCGTTTATCTTCATGTTGGTCATACTTTTGAGAGTCATGTTTGTTGTTTTCATGATGGTGCGTAATTTTTTTTATAAATAACAAACAAAAGTACCACTTAGCTTTGAACATGTGGGGGGAAGAAATTGTAATGGTAATTGAAACAACTTGACAGAGAGTAAATTGATGCATGCATTCAAGTTTAAGGTTTAAAGGGATGAAATTGAAAGTTTAATCTCAAACTTGGCATATGTTTAGAGTCAAAATGTCCATAAAATTTATATAAAATTTTATGATAATATTCGATATTTAACTTTAAACTATTTTTATAGTTTATAAATATAATAAATATATTAACATACCATCTTAAACAGCGTTTAAATTGGACACCCTAAAAGCAATTTGAACAATTTAAAAATTTATGATCTAATTACTGAAAACATGGAATACAAATCAAGTTCCTAACTTCTAGTTACACAAATTTAACCAGCCAAACACTCCCATTAACAGGTGTTCTGTAACCAAAAATTTGTTAAAAGTTGTCACCGCAGAAAAGAATTTCAATCTGAATCTGATTTCGTATCATTTATTAACTGACAAAATATAAGATCATTCCAACAAACTAAATCACAGTAAGTAGAGAGAACAAAGGCTCCAAAATTGAGTTGGATGAATTTCTCGAGCTCAGCTAAGTTTCTCCTACATCTACTTGCACTTAATGTTAACATTAATTAAGAGGAAGAAAAAAAATAATTAATACAATCAATGGCATTCCGTTTGGTTACCTCCAGCAATTCTCTCTTTAGAGTGGCATCAGTCTTTTGTATCTGAAAAACCAAACAAATGCAGAAAATATGATAATTCCACTTACTCCTGTTATTAGAAGAACCCATTTGAATGCATCAGGATTCCCAAACATTGGTATTTCAAAATTCATGCCAAAAATTCCAGCTACCACCCCAAAAATGGCAACGACAAATGTTGCAGTAGTGAGTAGCAGCTCAAACTGGATCAACTGGTTACGTACATTATCCTGCACATGATAAACTTTAGAGTAATTGAAGACAAATAAAGAAAGATACGACAGTATGATCACCAAGTTTTGAATTTTTCATAAGCAGTTTTCATCATGGGTCTGGTTTAGAAGTTAAGAAGGGAAAAAAATGCAATTTAGAAGCATTAACCAAATTGTAAATTTTCTCTTTACTCTATGTTTTTATGCTTATCCACTAAAATAGCAGGAAGGACCTATTGTTAAGAATCACGACACTTCACAATGATATGATATTTTCCAAGGCTTTGCTTTGGGCTTCCCCATAAGGCCTTATACCAATGAATGAAGATGTATTCCTTACTTATAAACCTATGATCATTCCCTAAATTAGCCAACGTGGGACACCCTTCCAATAATCCTCAACACATATGACAATTTACAGATATAGCTATTTGTAGATAATAGGAAGGATATTGATCATACTCTAACAGGTATTATGTTTTCCAAAACCCAACAGTTCAGCAGATAGAATGAAGTATGAACTGACAAAAGAAAAAAAGAGAGAACGTGCGCATACCAGCTGGATGTTGATGAAATCTTCTGTGTCATCGATGTATTCCTTCAACTAAAAAGGGGGGAAATGAAATAAGAACGTCAACTTCATCACACATAGGTAAAGGAGAGAAGAAACTTATTTAGGTGCAATGCATACCGATGTCAACTTATTCAGGGTGCTATCAATGACAACAAAATATGCTTCAAGAAGCATCTCAAGCTCCTCTATATTTTCAGTTGAACTTTCTGAACTTCTCGTACTCTCATGCCGGCTCCTGGCAATGCTCAGGCTCTTCTCGAGCTTGCGAGATTCGGGTGGTGAAGATACAGGAGAAACAGGAGCAGAAAAAGATGCTCCATCAATTGATCTGTATCCAGTAACAGATTGATCGCCATAAACAAAGGATTCCATTCTCATTTTCTTCTCAGTCAGATACATTTCTGCCATATCTCCATCGTCATCCATGAGCTGCTCTATTTCATCCCTAACCTAAAAAGATGCAGCTCAAAGAGAGAACAAAGACAAGAAATTTGTAGCTACCATTCACATGCCTAAAATCAGGATCACTAGAGTTAATGCAGAATACCTTCTGAACCCTACGAGTCAGGGCAACAAGTCTGCTTTTCAAGCGGCGGACCCGCTCCAAATTTAATGTACTGATTTTGGATGTAAGTTCATCTAGCAACGGGTATGCTTCGATTTCTAACTCTGCAGCCTTCGAGGAAATGGGCAAATTTAGATATTATCATATTAGATGAACCAATCATTAGCTAGTAAAAATATGATGATAAACAATCAAAGATAGTTTCATTTGTAGGGCATTAGTACACTTTTTCTTCATCCTCACTTTTGCCAAACTAAGAACCAAGCAAGAATGCAATACTGATATATTCATATGCATCTAAAAAACAAACATAACATTCCTAGACACCACGATTAACATGAATTAAACAAATGAAAAGAAAGAGCTCAAATTTCTATTTCTACGCACCTGGGAATCAAGAAATGTACAAGCTGCTTCCAAAGCAACTTCTAAAGCTCTGAATTCAAAGGGCAAATAATCAGGAGAGGTGTTTCCAAATACATTATCGAAATTTCTGCTTCCTCTTCTTCGATTTAAGTCAGCTCCATGATTTGCATCATTCTGCCAAACCTCATCAACCCCGGTGGTTTTCAATCGCCTCTGTAGCTCTACCACATACTGCAGTACATAGCTATCAAGGGAATTTAATAGCAAAACTTCTTCAGCTGTTATAATGCATCGAATCTGCTCTAGATTGACCACAATAGCCTTCTCTCTACCAAGAATTGTTGAAGGGTAAACAAACAAAGGATCAAGCAAACGTAAATCACGCGCAGGTAGATCACAACGACGCATCATGGTGAACTTATCAACCTCAATAATCTGGGAGTTCCCAGAGGAATCTACTCGGATCCAAGATCTAAGTCCCTGCCCTCGCTTCTTCAGCCCTAGAACATCCACACCTTGAAAAGGCACCCTCCCAGAGGCTGATGGTCGATTATTAATTGTCTCCCTAAGATTAATAGCAGATGAAGGTTTCGGTGGAAGCAACCGCTCTTTGAGATCCGCCATTTACAGAGATATCTAAATGAAAGAACATAAAAGAGTTGGGAAACAAACACATTCCCAATTAATCCCATATGCATCAGCTAAAAACATATATATTATATATTGAACAGATACATAAACGCCCGCATCGATTTCCTCAATCACGCACTTCAATCTCGAACAAACAATAATCAGTAACATGATATCAAATATTTTCGCTACATTAAATGTAACAGTCATTAAACAATCCAGTCCATCCGCAATGTTCGTGCAGTCTAGAAATGAATGTTACCTACCAATAATTCTCAACCACATCTATGTCCCACCGGAATAACTCCCGAATCTATAGATGTAAATGGCAACCGCAGGTATCAAAGCATGTAAGGAAAGAACAGAAAGCGCAAAAGAGAAAGAGAATCACCTCCAAAGGAGAACTAAGGCGGCGGTCCTCAGAGAGCGTGAAGAAATATATATAATCACTTATCTCGGGCTCTGAAATTAAAGATTTCACAGACGAAAACAGATTAAATTAAGGATTGAAGAAGAAAAGATGAAGGAAAACCTAGATTGGAGAAGCGATCGAATGAAGCAGCAGAAGGATGAGAATTCCGATTGGCTTACATGAAAAGATTAACAGAGATTGAAAATGGGAGTGGTGATTGATGGAGGAAGAAGAACCAAGAAAAGAAGCCAAGCAGGTTCAGGAATCTCAGGCTTCACTCATGCTGACCATATCATTTCACTAACAAATTTAATTCTCAATTATGCCAAAATAATAATAATAATTTCATGGATAAAATTTTATGGAATAATTTACACAATAATTATAGTGAGTAACTAAATTAATTAAATATTTTTATTTTTATAGTGAGTAACTAAATTAATTAAATAATTATAGTAAATTTGGCTGACACAAAAGGCATGGACATGAAATGCAAATAATTTTGTAAAACAGACAATTCTGCTTCTTACAAACCAGGTCGGATTTTATATATATATTTTTAAATATTATATTATTTTCAATTTGATTCACACATAAATACTTGCCTTTTTTTTTTTTTTCTTTTTAATATTAGTAAATTAAAATAGAAAGGTTGGTTAAAAGATCATCAGCACCAGCCAATAATTGTACTGGTAAGTGAGTTTTTTTTTTTTAGTAAAAAAAGTTTATTTGGTGTTAGAGAGATAGTACCATCCCACGTGATTTTGAAGGCGGAGGAGGAATCAAGAAACCCAAGAGCAACAACTACATCATGTAGGTAACGTACATGATGTTCTATCTACAAGTGAAGACCTTTGGGAGGTTGTTGGTAGAAGCAAAATTATGCCACCAGAGGAGGATTCTAACGACGCAGGTAAAATAAAGTCATTTCCATGTCCCTAACGAAATGTTTAGTAGTAATGGGGTTTAACCCGACAATCATTCAGACAATCACCCATCAATCAAAATGGATGAAAATGATGTCGACACTACAGTTAAGAAGAGATATTAACGATGATGAACTCACGCTCACTAAATTGCCATGATTGAAGAGGAGAACTCAAGTAAGCTCACTCCAACAGAAATCTCGCAGCCGCTACAGGAACACTACGACATAGACCAAAAAGTCAAGACAATTTATTTATCTCCACCTAGGCAGATAGATTACAAGTTTGATGTTATATTGGGGGTGAGATCACCCACCACAAATGTGTGTAATACGACTCAACCTAAGCTAGCTGAATTCTACAAACAACTAAAAGAATTGTTGACAGTCAAGTTCATTAGACCCAAAAAAACTCTCGTCGGTGATTACCCAAATGCTAAAGAGACACTCAGCCAACACCTCAGTTGAAGGAGGGGAGACAGAGACGAACTTCTTAAGCAACTTATATTCATGAAGAAATACCGTCAAAATGAATGAAGAGAAGAGTCGGTCAAATGCATCATCCACAAAAATTTCAAGATGGGTATTGAGTTCTGATAAAGTTGAGGTTAGATCAACTCCGATTTCAAGACAACAAGAACCAATGACTCGTGTGAAAATACTATGGACCAGTCAAAGTTATCCACGAAGTCAAGAATGCATCAAGTAAGACTCAATTACTCCCATTTGATGCAAACTAGCCCTATTGTCCATGTCAGTAACTTAGAAACATTACTATCCCGACCAACAAAACATCAAGCACAAAAAGGTGGTACGATCTCATGTAAAGAAGAATAATTTTTCCAGCAAAAAAAAGTAGAAGACATTGACAGAGAAGAAGGAAAGAGTTTACAGACCAAGAAGTAGTTTTTAACAGTTCCTTGCAAATTGGAAGAGACTTATCAATGTTGAGAACAACTGGAAGTGCGTCGAGAGACCTGAAGTTAGTCTCGCCCTACATCACTAAGTTCGTGAAGATTCGGTTGACAGAGGTATCGACCAATTGACTGGAGGAGGTCATGGTCATGCTTGTCCAAAGCATGTTGCTTGTGGTTGCATGTCGGATATCCTAGTCATGCTTGTTCAAGACATGTTGTCCATAGTCGCATGTCCGTTTCAAACCCCTTTCACTTGCTTTCATGTTAGATAAGTTTTTACTGTTTCCTATTGTGTCAATATGGGGGAGTATGATGGGTCATCAAAATCATGTCTATACCGCCAAGGCTAAAATGTTCCAAAATGTACAGCAAGGGATGTGACTAGTTGTCAATTCTTACTACCTAGGTTATATGCTATCAAAATCATTAGGGTTGTTTATTTGCTTTTAACTTAACATTAATTTCTTTCAAACATGACTTGAGGCTCGATATAAGCTAAGGTTGTCCACAAAGTCCAACTTCCGTATGGCTAACTTGTTCGCCAAATTAGAACAAATATCGCACAATCGCTATCCCACTGCCACAAGAGTACGATTGTGACATTGGTTGGGTTGGTCAATGAAAGAGACTTGGGCTGCAGAAAGCAAACTTGGGTTGGGTGGTGACAATAGGTTTGAACGTTGGGCTGGCCAAGTTTGGATACAGGCCTAGTTGGGACGTGTAGGTAGTGTGTTTTATAGATTCTTTTTCCTGAGTTTTTTCTCGTTTAGCCCTATTTTCACCATTTTCTCCAATTTCAATCTATTCTAACCCTATAAATTCCTAAATTATGAACCAAATATTTATATCTAATTTTCTATGATTAAACAAAAATTGATAGATGGGTAACTAGCTCATTCAAGATGGTTTTGACGGTAAGACTTCAAATCGAGAAATATTCTTTATTTATAAAGTCAGGATTATTCTCTAAATTAGTCAATGTGGGACTACCTTTCAACAATCCTCCCCTCAAACAAAATACACTATATAACTTTGTTTGACACTTGAGTTACTTTTGACTACACTTTTGAGGCTCACAATTTCTTTGTTCGACGTTTGAGAATTCTATTGACATGAATAAGGTAAGAGCATGACTTTAATACCATGTTGGGAATCATGAATCTCCACGATGGTATGATATTGTCCACTTTGAGCTCTCATGACTTTGCTTTAGACGTCATAAAAAGCCTCATTGACGGAGATGTATTCTTTACTTATAAACCTATGATCATTCCCTAAATTAGTCAATGTGAAACTACCTCCCAACAATTCTCGAACACTAATTCCTAAACAACCAATCAACTATTCCAACAATGTAGATTCCTAATAATATATGTTCCTAAACAACCAATCAACTATTCCAACAATGTAGATTCCTAATAATATATGTTATTGTCAGTTGATCGGTGCCGTTCAGGAATTTTGTGAGTGTTCCCTATCCATATTGAGATTATATTTTTAAAGACATTTTTTTTTTACAGACAGTTCAACTTTTTTTAATTTTAGATTTAATATATTTATTTGGCACATTTTTTACCATTCTTATATAATAACTAAAATCAATATTTATTGTTAAAATTTATTTTTATTTCAATACGTTGCATATAAGTATAAACCTCGATATATAAGTATAATGTATAGATTAATATATATGTTTTGTATGCCTTATTAAAAAAAAAAAAAAAAAAAAGTAAATGGTCAATTTTGATTGTAATTGTATTTTCATGTTCTAGTATAAGTCGTTATTGATCGAGTACACACGAATACGACTGATTGACAACGAAGATGAAACACAAATGCCCCACCACAACTATGATAGGGCATCTTAGAGCCTTTCCACATTATTAAAAGCCGAAGGCCCGCTCTATTGACCTTATGTACAAAAACATTTGAAAACAGGGAAGAGATTTTCCAGTCTTCCCTGGGCCCTTCCCCATTACAATGGCCGATGTTGACAGATTTAACGACGGTTCTTCTATTCACAAATGCTACTTAATTTTCTTCTAAATGTAGGGATTGATATGCGAGGAATAATCCCGAATTCCTGCTCCTTCCCATCCCATCCATTCTTCCCATAACTCCCAATCAGGATCCTCCATTCCTCTCATCGCTTCATCCACCCCTTCCTCACACGATTCACATGTCTCTATTGGTGTCGATATACCTCTTAAGTTGTTCATCACAATCTGCTTCACCAAAACTTAATTCGGTTAATTGTTACATCCATTTCACTATTGTAAAAAAAAGACTGCTAAATTGTACATTAAAAAAAATTGGAACAAACACTCTATTTCACATGCTGTAAGGTCAAATAAAAGAGCCGCGAAGAAATAGTCAAATTCTTCATTCAATTTTATTAGTTATTGTGTTCGGAAAAAGAATCAATAACTTCCTCTACAAACGTAACGAATTCCAATAATTGATCCTAATCATAGTATGTAAGGAAGAAAACGTAATGAATCAGGAATATGAACACGTACATCGTAAGCTTCATTGATTTGATGAAACTGCACGCCACAATTACTTCCTCTACAAACGTCAGGATGATACTGAAAAACCGGCGAAATTGAAACAATCAGAAAACAGAGTGAGGAAGAAATGAGGAAATAGAAGGAAGGAAGGAATGGAACCTGAAGAGCGAGGCGTCGGAAGGCCTTTTTGACCTCAGATTCAGAGGCACCAGGTTGAATCCGAAGAGTCTGATAAGGATCGAGCAGAGAAGAAGAACACGTAACCCTAACTCGATTCCTAGAACTCCGATCCTTGTTGGAACGATTTCTATGGCGGATCCAGAACGAAGACGACGAAGAACCAGTGCGGGCGATGGAGATTCCAGCAGTAGCAACGGATGCCATTAACAAGAAGAAGGAACAAGGAACCGATGGAAGAGGGAGAGTGAAAGTGGGAGGAGGGAAACGGGGAAGGGTGGGGATAAATAGAAAATGAATATTGGGAGGGTGTGGAGGGCCGAGATCACCGGTTCTTATCCAGTGGGCCCAATTTAGAGACAGATGACGTGTCACCTCGAGGTGGCCTAAAAAAGGACACAAACTTCCGTTCTTATCCAACCTCTTTTTTCCTTCGACCTTTTTACCTTTTTACCTTTTTACCTTTTTACCTTTTTACCTTTTTACGGGGGTTTGGTGGCAAATATTCACAATTTACCGCTGTGATTTTCCCCCCTCTTCTCTTTTCTTTCTTTTTCTTAAAAGAAATTTAATTTGTGGTTAAAAGAATTTCACAATGACATGAAGTGTGGATCTTTTATGAATATATATAATTTTTTGTTTCATACAAATTTTGTTTTCTTTATACATGTAAAATAAATAAATAAATAAATAAATAATCCTTATAAGACAAACAAGGATGATGGGTGCTTATCCCATGTGAGGATTAATATTTGAAAATTGTATTATACTTTATATCCCGACTCTCCCCATTAGGTTACATAGAACCCGATTTACCTAAAATAATTTGCCAAATCTCGAACCCTTCCTTATTTACTCCAACAATAATCCAAACTCTCAAGTTTTAGATTTTTCAAAGGCTAAAAAAATATCAAATTGTGAATCGATTCAAATAGAAAAAAAATACTTAAACCTAATATTTATATTTGTAGTTTGGTTCAAATTTCATTTTTTTTTTTATTGAAAAAAACAATAAAATATTGAAAAAAATAATTGACCCTAATATTTATAATTTGGTAGAATGATAAATGTTCTTATGGAAAAGTTGAATTGTAGCTTTATTTTCACTTAACTACAAAAATGTAACCAGGAAACTAGATTGAATTTTTTGTTTTTTTAAAAATTCAACCTAATCCAAAACGGAAAAAAAATATTTAACCTTATCTAATTTTTATAATTTGGGTTGAATATTCGGAATTAATTCAATTATCTTGTAATAAATCTAAAATTATATAAAGGTATGGATAATATTCTAAATAACAAGTCTACTTTGTGTCCTCCTAACTAAATCATACAAAATTAATATAATTTGTCAAAAACGCCATAACTTGGTTTTTCAAAATTAAAATCTACCGAACATTATTTTACTTAATTTCAGAGTTGTTTTCTCTTTAAATATAAAATAAATAAATAATCCTCCTAAGACTAAGACAAAAGTGAAATTACAAAATTAGTAGTTTTTAAAAAAAGTTAAAAACAAAAAGAAATTAGAAAATTAGAGAGACACGTCAACTCTACATTATTAATTTTTTAATGGTACAATTTTTCGATTTTTTAAATATTTAGTCTGATTCAAATAGAAAAAAAATATAGTCCAATATAATATTTATAATTTGGGTTTGATGTTCTGAATTAATCGAATTATTTAGTCATGGTATTTCATTTTTCTTTATTTAAAATATATTTAAAACAAAAAAAAAACAATAAAATAAAGGGAATTTTTGTTTTCCTGTCGAAGCACCGTCAAAAAGAGAAAAAAAAAAGTAACTAATGAGAGAGGATAAAACGTGGTGGGCATGATGACACGTGACGTACGACACATCTTTTAATGGTCTTGGATAGCCCAGCCACGTCATCACGAATTCAAATCTCGTACTTGTCACACTTCCAAATTTATTCTAGAATAATCATTATTTAAATTTTAAAACAATAATAAAAAATAAAATTTTGGAATCTTAGAAAACATAAGGTCTAAAATGAAAAAAGAAAAAGAAAAAGAAATAAATAAATTAAGAGGATGTCACCGCCGGGGTTGACTCCTGTTTACACTGAAACCGCGTTTGGAACACACCGTTTTGAAGGAGTAAACGGAAGCAGCCTTGGAATACGAGAGTCTAGATTAATGTAACTGACACGTGTACCACATGCAACTGGCAATGGTTAAAAATTTTATATCCCTTTTTAATTTTTTTAATTTTTTAGTAATAATAAATATTTATAAAGTTTTTCAAAAGAGTTTAAAATTTAAAATGGGACAAAAACCTACCTTCAAATTTGACCTAATTTATTTCACTAATTTCAATACATACACAGTCTGGTGGATTCAAACAAAAGTAGATATTTTAACCAATTTAATTTAATATGATTATTTTTATTTAAGTCATATAATTGATTTAATAAATTAATGTATTTCTATGACCAATAAACCCCAATTAATATTTTTAAAATAATTGGAATTTATTTTACATTTCAAAATCACCATGATAGATGTTGATATATTTATTTTAATTACAAATATCATACAAGTTTAATTAAAATAATAATAATAATAATAATCTTTTAAATTCCACTACTCTTTTACTTTTTTTTTTTTTAATAAAAGGGTGTTACGACCAAGAAAACCCATAGGTGTCAAAGTCAACAAAGTCAAGTTGAATTGGCAATTCCACAATTAGATATTTATTACGTGGTAATGACATTTAAATTGGATATATTTTTTCTATTGCCCTCCACACAAATCTTCATTTTTATTTTTATTTTTATTTTTTATGCGATTTTAACAATTGTCATTGAAATTGGCTTAAGAAAAAAGAAAAAAAAAATAATAATAACGACAATTCTCATTGAAAATTATAAGAAATGTAGGTATATTAATAGATCAAATAAATGAAAAAATAGTAAAATGTAATGATTAAAAAAATGTGATTTTTAGCCAAATATTGTGTTAGTCTATGTAATCCATACCATTTAATAAAATTGACCAAAATCTTTTAACATGTTTGAGGCAGATGCATCCGGTTGTGCGAGATAGGGTGCAGATGTGTGATGGCATGTGTTGTTAACCTTTTGGTGTTCCTATTAGGATTGCACTACAACTCACATAATCGATGTAGATAAACACAAAAAGTTGGAGAGACAAAATATGATGAAAAATATTTGGTAAATGTTTTTAGTGACGACTTTAAATATGTATAATAATATAAAATACAAGAATGTAAAACAAAGATCGAAAAAACTCTAGCGTAGTGGATAGATATAGTTCAGTTTAATATGGGATATAACTATCTAATAATCATGTAATATAAGATTTTACACAAATAAGAAATGTCATATATAGTAAACAACTATATATGGTACCGGATTATTAGATAGTTATATCCCATATTAAACTAATTATATCTTAGTTAATAGAAATGAAACTTGGATTGGAAGCCAACTCATCACAAAGACCCATATCAATTTTCCTTCTAACATTCAAGATTCAATTGAGTTGCCCAAGTTGAGGATTAGAACATCCTCATATCTTCGGCTGATTTTATAGAATCATCATTATCTCTAGATTTGTAACTCCGATTCATCTTCAGTTTTGTACATTCTATTCATAGTGCCCATTTTCTCCACAATTCTAATATGTTACTTTCAGTCTCTTTGGAGATTTTCTTCGGTTATTTGATTTTGATCGGTCATGTTTGTTTGGACATTTTGATTTACTTTTTCACCTTCCATCAACACTGAGAGCACTAGCTAATGAATAATCAATTTTCTGTTTGTGAATATTTTCGATTAGAACTACCTCTCGAATTTCATTAAATTGCAATTTCTCAGATCCTCGGAAACTGATGATTGCAGCAAAAAAATATCCCACAGGTGAATATTATATCAAAATTAATACTTTAATTTCATTTTCGAAACTAATTTCCATTGAGTTTAATTGACTTTCATTTATATGATTCGCAGCAGATCTACCTTCAGACATCTGTAAATTAAACAATCTACGCATCAAATATACCTTGCTCATAGTCGACAACGCATTCAATAGATCTAATGCTGTCTTCTCCTTGATTGTGTAGAACATTACGTTTTTGAACAACATCAATCGAATCAACCCTAGGGCTTGCCGATCTTTGATCTTCCACTGCTTTGTGGTCATGGTATCCGACTTTAGTCCAAATCATGGAGATTTTTCTAATACAAATAATCTTCAACTACATCTTCCAAAAACAGAAATTGAATCCATCAAACTTATTGATTCCAATTTTTGAACTTCATACTCACGGATCGTGGTGAATATCTCCTAGCTCTAATACTAGTTGATAGGACTCTATAACAACTCACACACTTGATTTAAATGAACATAAATAACAAGAGAGAAAAGAGGTAGGGAGAAATTATGACTAAAAGTTTATATTAATGACTTCAATTAAGTACATTAATAGAGAATACAGAGAATGGATAAAGTACATACTCACCTAGATTTCAGCATTGTCTTCAACCCTCAAACAGATAGCCAAACGGAGCATTTGAATCAGATCTTAGAGGACATACTACATGATTGCGTACTAGACTTCACAAGAATTGGGACTCCAAACTACATCTGATGGAGCTTTTGTAAAACAATAGCTTCCTGGCAACCATCAAGATGGCATCGTTCTAGGTCTTATATGGAAAACGGTATAAATCCCCGTTATGTTGGGATGAAGTGGGCGATAGAGAATTGGTAGGACTAAGTTGGTTCAAGTTACCAATGAGCAAGTGTAGAAAATTAGAGTAAGGATGTGTACCATTCAAAGTAGATAGAAAAGCTACGCAGATTTGAGGCGTAGAAGCTTGAAATTCAAGATAGGAGATATGATATTCTTGAGAGTGGCACCAATGAAGGATGTCTTGAGGTTCAGGCGTAAAGGTAAATTAAGTTCTTGATTCATTGGGTCCTTCGTAATTCTTGAGTGAATCGGACTTCATGGACAATATCAGTGTATGCTTGAACCTTGGGTCACGTTTAAGAGAAATATTTTGGAAAAACGTGAGTGAGGAAATATGTTAACTTTTTTGTTTTTTAAAAAAAAAAAGTAATATTATAATCTAAAAATGAATAAGCAACAATAACGACTTGCTATAACCCGGGTAAGAAGAATTGACAACTAATCACATTCCCTTATAGTGCATTTTGGGGAATTTTGGCCCTAGTGGGCGTAGACATGATTTTGATGATCGGTCATACACACTCGAATTAACACAAAAAGAAGTAGTAAAGATCTATCTAACATGAAAGCAAGTAAAAGAAGTTTGGAACGAGCATGCAGCCATGAACAACACGTCTTGGACAAATATGATCAGGACATCCAACATTCGCCCACAAGTAACATGCCTGGGACAAATATGACCATGACACTGCACTCCGTCCTCACCACCTAACATGTGCCCTCTTTAGTTTCACCACTTCGGCCAACACAAATGAGAATCAAGAATTCCGATGAACTTAATTCGATAGAAGGAAATAAACACGTCCAAAGATGATAAAAAATAACAAAACTTACAATTTCTCGATGATCATCAAAATGTCGTCTTCCGATTTCGAAATAACTACCGTTTCCTTCATGAATCTTGTATAAAACTTCTCCATAAATAACCTACTAAAAAATCAGAACAAAACTCTCACAATCCTAAACTCTCTTTCGTTTTTTTTTTTGTCCTCTTTATTTTTCTTTCTTCTTCCTTAATGGTCTGATTAAGGCACTAACAGACTCTTAATTAATAAAGATGGGTCAAAATCACCATTTTTCCCCCTCCGTTGACATTATCCAACCTTTTTTTTCCACAATTTTTTTTTTATATTTTTATTAAATTTTTGGAATTTTTCTACATATTTTTATTTTCTACCTCATATTGAAATTCAATTGTCAATAAAATTCTCTAAATTTGAGATTTAAAAGGAAAAGTCATTATTTAAATCTTGCATACATTTTTACTTTTTATTTTAAATTTAGTTTCTATTTGCGGTATATATATACTGGACCTATCCTGTGAACTTCAAATCGAACCAAATTATTTTCTATTCAAAATGCTATTCATTTCTACCGAACCCAATTCTTATAACTTGAATTGGGTTGATATGAATTTTTGGGTTTAGTGTACAATAGGTTGCCTACATGAGTTTTTTTTTTTTTAAAAATGATTAAGAATATGAGAACAAACTTGTATTAAACTCAAACTCCATCTTCAAACAAGTATAGTAATAACGTTTAGGAATAGCTCAATTGAACAAATGATTGATATAACTTACCCTGGCGTAACTTAGAATGTAATATAATACAAATAAAGAGACAACTAATGCCACGACATTAAAATTCAATTTATTCATCAATCCATAACATATCATGCCATGATCCATATGTATACATGTATAAGTGATTCATAACTAAACTTTCCTCAAGCAAAACCAAAAAGATACTTATCCTTCCATATGATTCCTTCTTAAGAACTGATATAGAAGAATAGGAAGAGACCAGCAGAGTTGAGAACAAAGTAAATTATATTAAACTCAAACAAACTAGCAGCTGCGTTCTTCGCCTTCCCCGGCCGGTGGTTGTTGGTGCCTGCCCCAGCGCTGCCTGACTTTCCCCCTTTAGCCTTTAAAACAACCGAATTCACCGCGGTCGTATTCTCTTCTCCGTCATCCCTTCCGCTCACTGACAACCAAGGAAAAGAAGGTAAGGAAAACATTTTACACGTGATCAAGAAAATAAGTCGAAAACAATTTTGATGTTACCTAAAAGTTGATGATGGTGTTGAAGGGGTTGAGAGTTGAACGAGTGGTTGGAAATGGAAGGAAACCCATTGGAAAGGGAAGAAATGGAATGAGTTTGAAAGATTAATAAGAGGGAAATAAGGAGGCATGCATATACTCCCATGATATCTAATGCCCCTTTTTCTTTGCTAGGTGATAGCCATAGCAATAGCCATAGCTATGAGAGTAGGTTATTATAGAGGAGCTTGGATATGTCAAGGAAAAGTGAAGGAAAGAGAGGAATATTTATGCTTCTATTTTAGGTTTCATAATTATTTTAAAAAATAATATATTCCCTCTCTCCCTACATCTAATGGAACAGCTTTTGGGGTGTGAGGTGTTCGTATAAATTCCTTTCTTGTTTGTTAACAGTGGGATTAGATTGATATAAATTATATTCTGTATATATTATATTCTTCCAATGCTTTTTTGAGTTCTATATGTTTTTGATGAAAGAAGAGGGTGTTTCTTACACCTTTGTGTGGTGCTAAGATTAAGGTTTTGGGGATTCTATGATCAAATAAACTCGAACATAGATCGAATTCAGGTTTAATGGGGTCTGATTTATTATGTACTTGATCCCATTCTCAGTAAATAGAGCAGTCTTGAACCTAATGTTGAGGATTATTGGGAGTGGAGTGAGAATGATTCTGTGTTTATAAGTAAAGGAATACATCTACCGGCATTTTGGGGAAACTTAAAGTAGAGTCATGAGATTATGCACTTTCTAGACATAAAGTGTAGACTGGATCCAACCCTTTGGATGCATTTAATTTTATAATTTTATTTATTTTCCCACCAATAAATGACTGGAATAATCCAACTCAAACAAATTATAGTTGAATTAGGCTGAGTTAATTATTTAATAAGAGTTATTTAGGTTGAAAATTTTCAAATTTGAATAATTAGGTTGGGTCTAAGAATGTCATAATCCAACTCGATTAACCCGATTAGACCCAACCCATAGACACTCTACTAAAAAAAAAAGAGGAGAATTCCACCTCTAGATGACAAAGAGAAGAGAGTATATTTTACTACTTTCAAAAAAATCTAAGAAATTTTTGGACACGATCTATAGTTTTTCTATTAAAAAATAGGCAAATTCATATCTATGGTCGGCACGTTTTCTACCGATTAAAATATACACCACCTTTTAAGCATATGAATGAGAACACATGCAAAGAAAGTTGAATAAGACTTGAAATGAATGGAATATATATGTATAGTGTGTGATTAGAATGGTGCTAAAGAGTACCATTGCTCGATGTCAAACCAGTTTTATAAATGAAGAAAGTGAAAGGTGGAATAAAGGAAAAAGATAATGTACACCAACAAGGGAGATCCAAAATGTTGTTGCCTCCCAAGAATCTGATGCCTACTTCCTCATGCTCGCCCTCCCATTATCGACGCTTATTAGATGTCACATCGAATTCACATCTAACAATTATTTACCCTTTGAACTTTAAGATATCAACAATGAACGATTAACATAAGTTTTCCATCATGTGTTTTTTAATGTATATTGTTTGGTTTGGTTTCTTTTATATATTGGAGGCATCAATCCACTTTTTGAAATATACCTCACTTCGTGGTATCAACAAGTTCTTTGTTACAATTTTGAAAAGTAAAAGATCTCATTTACTTTTAAAATGTTGTTTTGAAAAATAAAAGCTCCAATTTCTTTTAAATCTAACCATCTAGACTAATTATCCTATTTTTTCTTTATTAAAATATCATCCATGCTTAATTAAGTTCACTCTAATTAAAATATATATCTAAATATTTTAGGAATAAAGATATCTAGAAAGTTTAGGAACATTATTATTAAGGTATTTAGGAATAAAGATGCCTAGGAAAAACATTTAGGTATTTCAAGAATAAATAATTAGATATTTTAAGAATAAATGGTATAGTTTCCTCGTGTAAATACCCTCCACTTTAACAAGGTTTTCATCCCAAGAAATCTCAAGGAGTCACAAGCAAAATAGTGTAGTAGTTTCTAAAGTATGTCTTGTAATTTCTTCTCGATTAGTTTTAATAAAGAGTGCGAGTGTTTCCCACAAAAAAAAAATTGTGTTCAACAATCTAGAGTGTCAGAGCAAAGTTAGTGTAGTTTGTTTGATCTCTTGAAATTCTTAGTATATTATGTGATTGCAGCTCTGTCTGATCTTCCATGTCAAAAAGGATTTCTTAAGATTATTAGTGTGTGAGTTTCTTTGGGTTGTGAGTCGTCGAGTTTTGTATCGAAAAAGCTTGTTTGGTATTACTGTGGTGTTTCCAACATGATGGGTGATTTCCAAATCATTTTATGAATTAAGAAACTCAATCGCAGCAACTACAATATGTGGGCAACATGCATGATGCTCTATTTACAAGAACAAGACCTTTAGGGAGGTGGTTGGCGGGAGTGAAACTACTCCGCCAGAGGAGGATCGTAATGACACTTTGATGAAATGGAGAATCAAAGCAGACAAAACAATGTTTTCCTTAAAAACAACAATCGAGGAAGAGATCTTATAGCATATTTGGGATGATAAGACTTCGAAAGAAACATGGTATACATTCGTGATGATTGTCTCAAAGAAGAATGATATGAGGTTACAACTTTTGGAGAACGAGTTGGGGTCAATCTCACAATGCGACATAACGATTGCTCAATACTTTCACAAGGTCAAGTTAATCTGTCGGAAGATGACTGAACTAGACCTGAAGTCTGTCATTAGAGAAGCTTGAATGAAAAGGATCATTATCACGGATTGCAACCAAAATATAGAAGATTCGTTATTTTTGTACAATGATGGCTCGCTCAACCATCACTAGTAAAGTTTGAATACTTTTTAGCCAGCCAAAAAGTCATGACTAAGAAAATGAGAGGCATCACGTTAAAGGTTGAAGAAAAAGCGCTCTACACACGTGAAAGACGAAGCAACAATAAGTTGTCTACCAAACGTGGATACAAAAATGGGGACAAAGGAAGAAGTCACCAAGGAGTTATACAACCTAGGAGAACTCAGAAGAACGACAACCAATGTTCTCAAGGGAGGAAATATTAAGGTATTTGCTACAATTAAAGTATTTCCATTATGCCCCATACGGTTAGATTTTTGAGGGCCATGTTGTTTTATGTATTATGCAAGGCTAGAAAGAAAATATTCATGACTGGAATACGAGTTGGAAAATATGGATGAGTGTGGTATGCATGACGTAAGAAATTACAAAAACGACCCTATGATGAGATTTGTGATGAATGATGTTTTATATACTTTTGGCCTTCTTAAAAAGGATGATGGGCTATTTAGATTTGTGCTCCGGGTGATTGATAGATGTTACCTCTCGTTGAGCGTTTTGCTTGTGTGTGCATGATATCATATTTGATAGCTTCAGGTGTGTTCTCTTGGTAGAGCATGTTTATCTGTACAGAGCTAGGGCACTAGAGTTAGATTGATTAAACGATTACCTAGGTCAGGATGCCTCTAGTAGACTGAGCACCATAGGATCGTGAATGACGGTCAGAGGGTCTACTCCCTAGTGCACTCAAACTAAGAAAGACTTGAGTAGTCAGAAGAGAGCAACTTGGAGTCGCAAGCCTGTGTTAAGCCACCTAGCTGCCCTAGGAACCTATTAGACCTCCTTAGCTCCTAGATATGACCAAGACAAAGTTTAATTATGGATTACGTGTTTAGGTGATCAATAGGTATATCTCCCTATTAAATCATACATAAGAGAACTCAATTAAGATTAGGACATACAACAAGTGCGCACGTTAACCTAGGTCAAAACGTTTCCAATAGACCTTGCACCCCAAAATGGTAAGCAATGATCAGAGGTCTAGATATGAGTGAACCTAGAGATTTGGATTAGCCGAGCTAATCCCGAGCGTTCTTAAAACGAGAGATGAGATTTAAACCATGTTGGATGAGGAGAGCAAGCTAGCACACACCATGTTGTTCCCACTAGAGAGAGAATTTTACGAGGTAGCGCCTCGACCTAGGACACATGTTACATATTGCTTAGACAGAGAAAGTTACCTAAGTCTAAGAACAAAGAAAGTAGTTCACCTATAGATGAGATTTATCGCTTAGGAGACCTGCATCAGAAATGAGTGAACTACACCTACCATATCTAGAATGAGTTCGTGAGAAACTAATGCTTGGAACTTCAAGACACCCTAGATATTCAGGTAGCATTAGAGATTAGACTCGAACTTCCTAGAGCCTAGAGAAAAGCCCATAGATACCTACTACGTTAGGGATGTAATGAGAGCCTATAAGTAGGTTGTTTATGAATATATTTATTTAATCACTCCTTTCCTCTTTCTTTTGAACAATGTCGGTCTTATAATTGAACTCAACGTATTGAATTTTGGTATTGTTGATTTTTTTATTTTTTATATTTATTGGATTTTTATCTTTTATTTTATTTACTTTTATTTTTATTTGATTTTGTCTTCGACTTTTTAGTCACGATCTGAGAGTCTAAATCTCAAACATCGGGTCGTGACAATAGTAGTATCTACGAGTGTTTTGTAATTTCTTCTCAATTGATCTTAATAAAGAGTGCGAGTGTTTCCCACAAAGAGTCATGTTCAATAGTTATTACATGCATGTTAATGACGGTTTTGTGTGGAAAACTATTTAAAAATAAATTATCTTAAAATTTGTCATAGACAAAAATACTCATAAATTTTTCATCATTGAAAAATAAGTTAAAACTTTTAACAACCCAAAAAAGAGCTTAAACTAGAAACTATTAAGCTAACCTAACAATGAAACCTAGTAATTAAAGTAATGATTTGATAGCATATAATCCGTGTAGAAAGAATAGACAACTAGTCACAATTCCCATAGTACATTTCAGGCATTTTATCCTCAGAGGTGTAAACATAATTTGGTGAAAGATCATAAACTCTCGTATTGACCTGACAAGAATAGTAAAGACCTAATTACATATGAAAGTAATAAAAAAGGGGTTTGAAACGGGCATGCAACCATGGACAACACACCTTAGACAAGCATGACCGTGACATCCTCTACTTGATATACTTCTAGCAGATTCAACATTGAGGTGTCTCTTATAATCTACTAGGAACTATTGAAAATCACTTATCGATTTGTCAACTTTTCGTGTTTTCTTTGTCAGAATCTTTCCTACTTTCTTCGCATTGGAATTCTTCTTCATGGCATGATGTCATACCACCATCTTGTGGCTGGTGTCTTCGTGGTCAGGATAGTAACCTTTCAAGTTACTGATGAAGACAGAAGATTAAATCGTATCCACGAGAGAAATTGGATCCTATATGATGTCTTCTCGACCTTTTAAATAACTTCAACTAGAAATTCAAAGAAAAATATCATTTCAAAAATCAATCATTTATTTTGTAAGAAGAGAGTTTCAAGACAAAGAGACCATTGGTGACTAGTTTTAGACAAAGAAAGAAAACATGAAGGACAAAGTTTACTAAAAGGTAAGACCGGACTGATGCCCCGGGACATGCTCCCTTTGTGACAATCCACATCCCTCAACACGCTCTCTCTTGACCCAACGCCTCACGTACCTGAAAAAAAAAAAAAAAAAGAAGATATAACAAGGATGAGTATAAAAATTATACTCAGTAAGCCACTTATTTGTAGGCTCTTACCGCATCCTAATCTTAGCAAACTTCCATGGTCTTTTCTTTGGCTTTAGATCGTAGTTCTGGTCTCATCTCCTTGGGTCTTCTTTGGTTCTTCGTACTTTCATTTAAACTCTAAGAGTTCCCTTATACCAACCTATGTTTGACTGGTGCCTTGCGAGTAGCTACCTCGGCATGGCTATGAGACTACTTGGTGTCTTACTTAGGAAGTGAGCTGCAACCCCCTAGTCTCATGGTAATCCCCCTTTGTTCGGGGAGCTAAATGGTTTGTTATAACATGGGTCTCCCGTTTCCCATGCTAAAACGACTTTAGAGCAGTCGAGTCCTGATCAGGAACGCACTAGTCTCTCACGAAGCTATAACATCAATCATACACAAGTAACCTAAGGGTACTCTAGAGGTGGTTCGTATGCCGTGGTAGTTTCTTATGCTCCTAGGGGAAGATTAGGTCTTCACTTAGGGACTTGTCACTCTAACCACAAAACCCTAGTCTTATTGTTAAACTGAATCATGAAAGCTATCTTATCGTTAAATTGAATCGTGAAAGCTAACAGAGTGTGCCCATTATATCTAGCATCATCATACAACAGTCATGCAGCTATAAACAAACATGTCCATTATATCCATACTCTTAACAATCAAATTACCTACATTCAATCATGGAAAGCTACCACCTAAGGTAACTAAACTAGCATGCATGCATAACCAAGCGACTCCTACAAGTATTTCTTCCTAAAGTTCCTTGTGGTTACTTACTTGGATGACACGTGCCCTTACGTTAGTGTTTCAACCCAAATAGAGTGTCCAAAAATACTAATTTTCCCCAATTAGATCCTATTTCATATAAAAGTAGGGTTAGAATTGGAATCGAAAGGAAAATAGGGAAAACAGGAGTCGAATAGGATGAAAACGAGCTTACACATGCTAGCCACGCGCCGAGACAAGTTCACTCGCAGGTTCCACGCGCGCGTGTTTTTTTGCAACCACGGGTCGTTGATTCCGTTTGGGTGCAGTGGTTCAGATGGACCGCGGGTCGCTGCGGTTCTTTTCGTCACACATGTACCGGGTCAGTTGAGGAACGCGGGTCAGGTTGACGTTGCGACAGATGCGTGTCGCTGGAAGATTGGAACCGCGTCGCTCTAGGTGGCGTTCGACGCGTGCTGGTGACTATTGGAGCATGGAAGACCTCTCGCCGGTTGACACGTGGCACGCCATTGCATTTTCTCTCCTCCTAACAGAAAAATGGATTTTCGCTTAGTTTTCTGACGTTCTTCTAATTTTTTTATCTCTCAATTTCTAGTCCAAACTGAAATGATTTCTTCATCAAAGTTTTAGATCGTACTACAAGCTAGGTGCTAGTTTTTTTTTTTTTTTTTTTTTACGTTACAAACTCTCCTCGAAACTTTCGTCCCCAAAAGATGGTATCTCTTGAAAGAGTTTGGGATATGATCTCCTTACATCATCTTCCTATTCCCATTTCGCCTCCTCATCTCGATGGTTACCCCAAGCGACCTTCACCAAGGGCAAAACTTTGTTGCACAGTCGCCTAGTGTGTCGAGCCAAAATTTTACTAGATCTTTCCTCATAGGATAGATCTTCCCGAAGAGGAGGCGTTTCGTGTTCGATCACAGGAGTAGGGTCTGAGGTGTACTTTCGCAGTATAGAAACGTGAAACACATTGTGAACGGCGGCGAGGTTTGGTGGTCGGGCAATTCTATAAGTCATGACCCCAACTCTCTCTAAAATCTCGAAAGGGCTTAACTTTTCTTTGTTTCCAAACCTCATCACCCCCTCATAGGAACTACCTTTAGGAACACATGGTCATCCACCTCGAACTCGAGGTCTCTTCTATACAAATCTTCATATCTCTTCTGTCTGCTCTGTGCGGTGAGAATTCTTTGCTTAATTTTCTGCACTGCTGCGTTGGTGACCTGAACCAGCTTTGGTCCCAATAGTTGGTGCGTGCCTACTTCTTCCCAAAATATCGGTGTTCGACACGTACGCCCATATAGTGCCTCAAAAGGGGCCATTTGGATGGTCGCTTGATAACTGTTATTGTAAGAAAATTCTATTAGAGGTAGATGTTCGTTTCAACATTTAACGAAATACATGACACAGGCTCGCAACATATCTTCTAAGATTTGATTCAATCTTTCGGTCTGTCCATCTGTCTGAGGATGGAATTTTGTACTAAACCTTAGATTAATTCCCTATGCTTTTTGGAGGCTTTTCCAAAACTAAGAGGTGAATATGGTGTCCAAATCTGATACTATGGACACTTGTACCCCATGGGGGCGTACTATCTCTCTGATATACAGCTGAGCCCACCGATCCACACGATATTTGGATTTTTCTGGGATGAAGTGAGCCGCCTTGGTAAGTCTGTCAACAACTACCCAGATTACGTTGAAATTCTGCTTGGTCTTAGGCAAACCTGAGATAAAATCCATACAAACTGCTTCCCATTTCTACTGAGGGACCTTCAAAGGCTGTAACAATCGTGCTGGGTGCTGTCTCAGGGCCTTCACCTGCTGGTAGGTGAAGCATCGACTCACGAAATCCGCTATGTTCTTCTTCATCCCTGGCCACCAATCACATCCCTTAAGATCCTGATACATCTTTGTACTTCCAGGGTGGAACGTGTAAGAAGTATCATGGGATTCCATCATAATATCATTTAGAATTTTCTCGTCACGGGGAACACACAGGCGATTTTTCCATAATAGGCCCTCATTTGAAGAGATAGAGTGCCCCGCTAGTATTTCTGTCTCTATTTGAGTCCACACTTTCCTAAGTTGTTCATCAGACTTTTGTGCGTCAATAGTTCGTTTTCGTAGGGTAGGTTGCATGGTCATCTGTATTATCTGATTAAGTACTGTTAGATAAATCTCTCGGTTGAAAATCATTTTTAGTTACTATTTTTTAGGTAACTATTTTTTCAGTTAAACCCACACAATTAAAGTGAGTGGGAAGTCTAGTCGAGTGGGAGCGCTTTAATTAAGTTGCCCACTTATTTTTTCCTCCGTAATGATTGCCTCACATTCGCTCAGTCAAAGATCCGCAATGATCGACTACGGCTGCTCACGCAGCTTTGGTGCACGGCAAACTGCCTTAACATTCTAGAGTTGGAGATAGAGCAACTTGTCAGCCTCTCAGCCAGGACCGAAGAAGTATCTTGGAGGTGGCACACAAGGTATGGACACCTGAACTTTCCTGCTTTACAAAAACTGCACAAGGAGGAGAGGTGTACAAAAACTACACAAGGAGGAGATGGTGCACAGTTTACCGGCAATCAAAGGCGTGAACAAGCTGTACGACGGGTGTCTCATCAGAAAACAGAGGCGCACCCCCTTTCCATCTCAGGCATCCTACTCCTACTGCGTCGATGAGCTGTTGAGCTTGTGCACGACGATATCTGCAGGCTCATCAAGTCGGCGATTTCAGGTGGCAATACCCTCTTGCTCCTTCTGGTTGATGACAAAAGCCGCTTCATGTGGCTGATCTTGCTACAAGCGAAGAGTGAGGAGGCAAAGGCGATTAAAGCGCATTCAAACGAAGGTGGCACACAAGGTATGGGCACTTGAATTTTCCTGCTCTACAAAAACTACACAAGGAGGAGATGGTGCATGGTTTACCAGCAATCAAAGGCGTGAACAAGTTGTACGATAGGTGTCTCATCGGCAAACAGAAGCGCACCCCCTTTCCGTCTCAGGCATCCTACTCCTACCACGCCGATGAGCCATTGGAGCTCGTGCACGGCAATATCTGCGAACCCATCAAGCCGACGACTCCAGGTGGCAAGACCCTCTTCCTCCTTCTGGTTGATGACAAAAGCTGCTTCATGTGGCTGATCCTACTGCAAGCGAAAAGTGAGGTTGATGACAAAAACCGCTTCATGTGGCTGACCCTGTTGCAAGCGAAAAGTGAGGCGGCAGAGGCGATTAAAGCGCATTCAAACGTGAGCGGAGGTAGAATGTGGGAAGAAGATGCAAATGCTGCGCACGGACCGAGGTGAAGATTTACCTCAGCAAGCTTCGGTAAGTACTGCGATGAGCTCGACATGCAGCAGTAACTAATGGCGTCCTACTTCCCAGCAGAACGGGGTGGTGGAATGCCAAAATTAGAACATCGTCGGGACAGTAAGATCATTGCCGATGACGACGGGATGTCTGGAAGGTTCTGGAGAGAGGCGGTAATGACGACCGTCTATCTCCTCAATCGATCGCCACGCAAAGCCTCGACGGAAAGACGCCATACAAGGCCTGGTACAACAAGAAGCCAACAGTACATTATCCCTGAGTGTTCGGTTGCGTCGCATACATGAAGGTCGTGCATCCCCACCTTGCCAAGATCGACCTGAGGGGGCTGAAGGTTATCTTCATAGGCTACGAAACCGGGAGCAAGGCGTATAGGCTCTATGATCCTTTGGGGAGGGAAGCTCACGTGTCGAACAATGTGACAGAGGCAGACCGAAACTCAAATCAATTCACGGTGGAGTACCTTGTCACCGAGTCAGGAGAAGGAGGAGCGCAGCATCAAGAACCGTCATTGCCACTAGTAGCTGCACCGGGCACGCTTATGCCAACCCCAATCACAACTCCGGCTGCACCCCCTAAACCAGTGAAGTTTGCAACACCACGTATTGCTAATTCGATGCTAGATGCCAATCACGATGATGATCTGGTGGCCAGGAACCAGAGGATGGAAGACCTATTAAAGCAGGTTCTATGACACGTCCCAACACTATCACACTACCTCCCTTAACTCTATGAGTAGCCATCAATAGCTCGTGAGTAGGGGTGGACACTGATAGGATGGTCTCTAAGGGTACTTTTTCTAGGTGTGCTAACTCAACGAATTCATCAGATACAAACGAGTGTGTAGATCCCGAATCAAATAATACAAAAGCCAAATAACCAAAGATGGGTAATATACCTATAACAACTGCGTCAGACGCGTCGGCTTGCCTAACTGTAGTTGCATGTGCTACAACTTGCCCCTACTGTTGTTGGGTACCCTGACCCCTCTGATTCATTATTGCAGGTCGGTTAGTGGTATGATCTCTCCTTTGAGGACAGTTTGCTACAAAGTGTCATGTTTGGCCACAACTATAGCATACATCAGTTCTTTGTCGACATTCCCCTAGGTGAGAGTGCTGAAACTTAGGACATGAATTCTTGTTTTGTACTAAGGCTCTTCCTTGATTAATAATGCCTCCACGGGGTGGCCTGCCAGTTCTGGCAAGGTTTTAGTTTATCTTTTTCCCTTGAACTATGTTGTGGGGTGTTTGGGCTAATCCTGATTGTAATTTGTCAATATGAGGCATATCAATGAGGGTCGCCAATTTGAGGGCTTATGTATAATCTGTGGATGCCTGAGATGTCACATAACCTTTAATGTCCTCCCTTAGATCAGCGATAAAACGTTCAGCCTTCAGCTCTTCAGTGTTGACAAATATTGGGGAGAATCTTGCCAATCTATTGAATTCCAAATCATAATCCTCTACGGATTTGTCACTCTGCTTGAGTTTAAGGAACGTTGCCTGTAATTTCATTCTGGTAGTGACCGGATATTATTTGTGGATTTAGGCTCCTTTGAACTAACACCAAGTTCCGCAATGGACCTGAGCAGACATTTCATGAAAAAGAAAGTTGTTTCCATAGCCTCGAGCCAGGTTTCTGCTGCAACAGGATCTATTTTACCACCGTCAAAGGAAAGTGGGTTATGCCTCTGGAAGTCTTTCAAATAACGAGACTCCATAGTCAGTCCCTGAGTCTCTGATCCCTTGCAATGTTGTCTATTGCATTGTTGTTTGTTGTATTGCCTGTTGGATTGTCGCCTAGTTAGCCACCAGTGTCTACATCATTTGAGTCATCTGAGCCTGATTTTCCATAGAGGTTAACATAAATGCCTATAGCACATCCGTAGTGAGATAAGTTTTTGGCTGGCTAGGTGAAACCTCTATATTATTGGTGGGCACCGGTGTAACTGCCTCGGGAAAAGGGGTGGTAGATTCTGCGACAGGTAAGTATTGGGTCGTCGCTCTCCTTCGACTCATTCTTGATCTTGGTGCCCGTGGTATAGGACTCTCATACCATTGGGACATTTCACCAACCTCCTCTTGAGGTTCAGGTTCAGGTTGTTCCCCCTCAGGTGATGGAACATCAGTGTCCTGAGCGACTCTTCTTCTTCCCCTTTTGGGTCTAGGCTCGAGATAGGGTCCACGTCTCTTTGGTGCCATTAGTTACCACAATAGAAAAACTGCAGTTACAATTCATTCAAAGCACATCCTCTAGTAAATGTGTAACTATAACACAACAAACAGTCATGATAAATTCCCTACACAACAACAACTTAGCTCTTGACTTCGCAATTCAAATTCGTGAGATTGTTTGGTCATGAGCGACACGTGATTGATGGGCGTGTCACAGAGGATTTGACTCTCTATCCTAAGTGTTTACAAGACCTATGTCCTGGTGCTCTGGTACCAAATTTGTCACGACCCAATATTTAACCTCAAGTCGTGACTTACAATGACTATGATGTGTAGTGTGTATGCAAGAAATTCAAAGGGAAACATCATTTAAAAAATAAATAATTTGTTTCGTAAGAAGTGCGTTTCAATACAAAGAGACCATTGGTGACTAGTTTTAGACAAAGAAAGAAAACATGAAGGACAAAGTGTACTAAAAGGTAAGACAGAACTAACGCCCAGGGACACGCTCCCTTTGTGACAATCCACATCCCTCAACGCGCCCTCTCTTGACCCAACGCCTCACGTACCTAAAAAAAATAATAACAAGAATGAGTATAAAAATTATACTTAGTAAGCCACCTACTTGTAAGCTCTTATTGCATTTTAATGTTAACAAACTTCCACGGTCTTTTCTTTGGCTCTAGATCATTTAGTTCTGGTCTTAGCTCCTTAGGACTTCTTTGGTTCTTCGTCCTTTCATTTAAACACTAAGAGTTCTCTTATGCCAACCTGTGTTTGATTGGTGCCCTGCGAGTAGCTACCTCGGCATGGCTATGAGACTACCTAGTGTCTTACGTAGGAAGTGAGCTGCAACCCCAATTAGATGATGCGTGCCTTTACGGTAGCGTTTTAACCTAAATAGCGTGTTCAAAAATACTGATTTTTTTTCAATTAAATCCTATTTCATATAAAAGTAGGGGTTAGAATTGGAATCGAAAGGAAAATAGGAAAAACAAGAGTTGAACGGGACGAAAATGAGTTTACACGTGCTCTCCACGCGCTAGCCACACGCCGGGACAAGTTCACTCGCAGGTTCCACGCACGTGCATTTTTCTACAGTTGTGGGTCGTCAATTCGGTTCGGGTGGACTGCGGGTTGCTGCGATTCGTTTCGTCGTGCGGGTACTATGTCGACTGAGGAACACGGGTCGGGTTGACGCTGCCGAGAATGCGTCACTGGAAGAATGGAACTGCGTCACTCCAGGCGGCGTTCGACGCGTGTCTGGCAGCTATCAGCGCACGAAAGACCTCTCGTTGATTGACAAATGGCACGTCGTTGCCTTCTCAATTCTCCTTGTTGGATGATGAAAGTCTCACATAGGCTAATTTAAGGAATGATCATGGGTTTATAAGTGTGGAATACTAACTCCATTGGCATGAGGCCTTTTGGGAAGCCCAAAACAAAGTCATGAGAGCTTATGCTCAAAGTGGACAATATCATACCATTGTGGAGAGTCGTGTTCATCTAACATGGTATCAGAGCCATGCCCTAAACTTAGCCATGCCAATATATTGGCAAATCCTCGAACGTCGAACAAAGGACTCCAAAAAGAAAAAATGAGTCAAGCCTCCTTGAAGGTACGAAGGCAGTCAAAAATGGCTAAGACTCCAAAGGAGTCAAGCCTCGATTAAGGGGAGACGTGCTTTGTTCGAGGGGAGGTGTTGGATGATGAAAGTCCCACATCGGCTAATTTAGGAAATGATCATGAGTTTATAAGTGAGGAATACTAACTCCATTGTCAAGAGGCCTCTTGGGAAACCCAAAGCAAAGTCATGAGACCTTGTGATCAAAGTGGACAATATCATACCATTGTGGAGAGTCGTGTTCAGCTAACACTCCTAACAAAAAAAATGGATTTTCAATTAGAAAATAGAACATGTAACATTTGCTAATAGGCACGCAATGAGCCTGGTCGAGTTGAGGCGTCGGTGGCGGACTCGGGTTTTTGGTTCGGGTTGTAGCGCACGAGTGTAGTGGATGCGATCTTTGGCTAGTGGGTTGGATCGGGTTGTCTTTTAACATCGCAAGGCGTGCCCTCGTCAGGCATCGACGCAATCTCCTTCTCTTGCTAAACACGTGTCCTCTTCTGAGCCTAACGCCTTGCTTCGCCTCTCACCTAATGCATGTACACTCCTCATCGCTTCCATATGAGTTTTTTTTTTTCTTTTCGAATTCGATTAGTTTACGATTCTTTTCTATTTTCTTTATATTTTTGTAACTTATCATTCAAAACTCAAATAAATCTGGTTTCTTCACTATACATACATACTCTAAAGTTTTTTTTTTTTTTTTTTTTTTTTTTTTTTTTT
>NW_019272023.1:5502457-5512644 GCF_002738345.1 Cucurbita maxima | reverse complement strand
AATTTTTTTTTTTTTTTTTTTTTTTTTTTGTGTATTTTGTTAATTTTGAAAAACAATATTATATTTTTAAAAGATGCTTTTAATTATATTTTATGATTTCTTCCTCGGATTGGTTTATGCAATAGGACAACCAAAGGACAACGCCCAGAGCGCAAAATTCAACGATTTCGTCTATAAATTCAAAATCTTTCATCCTTTTTCACTCATAATTTCAATTATACGTCTTTCTTTTTCAAACATGGCGTTATGAAGTTCCCCGGTTTCTTCCCTAATCCCAATTACGTCACACAACTACGGATTCAGTGGCCTCGCATGTCACACAAATCTCCATTAACTTCAGCGCCGGAGAAGCTTCGAGCCCCACAATCGCGATTTTGATCATTGTCAAACCCCAATTACCGAGTGGAGCAAATGGGGATTTTGACACCTTACATAAGTCAAAAGGATATACAGAGGAAATGGGCATTTTTACATGTTTCTTTCTGCGGCAATTTGTGGGGAGTAATTGGAATCATCGTCAAGAGTGGAGGACGAAATTCCAAGTGATGAAGCAAACGTTGTTGTGGTGTCGCCACCATTAAGGTATCTCTTTAATCGATCCAAGTCATAAGCAGCATCCAGCATTGTGGGTCTTGTGGATGGAGATTCTTGAGTGCAGAGCAAACCCAATTCGATTAGCTCTCGGATTGCCACTTCCCACATTTTCTTCACTTCAGGTGATTCATCTCTTGAAACTCTCTGTAGAGAACAATCCACTACTTTTTCTACTCTGCCGTAGTAATGACTCTTCACCCACTTATGTAAGCTTAGCCCTTCATCAAACATGTCGTCTATTGGCCTTTTTCTTGTTACCATCTCTAGAACTAGCACACCGAAGCTGTAAACGTCTCCTTTCATGGAGGCTGTAGAACCAAATCCGTATTCTGCACCAAGAATAGATGTGACATAATTGATGCACTCAACATGTTTGATAAAAGTCATAGATGAAAAAACCCGAAAATACAGGATGTTTGTTGGGAACTTATTCAATGATTAAACTTGTAGCTTCGTAGCTTATCAACCTCAAAAGTTTAGGCCTAGTGATACTGATAACTTATCATGGTCTAAAGGAGAGAATCTTAACTTCTAACTCACTTGACAGTCCTAATTTTTTACATTTGCTTGGTATGTTGATGAATTGAACATGAAGTTCTTGGATTTTTAAAAGCAGAGAGTTATACCTGGTGCAATATATCCAATTGATCCAGTTAACATGTTTGCAGTTGATTTTCCCATGTTTTCAGCAGCTGCACCACTTCCAATTCCAGGAGTCATTAACCTTGAGATCCCGAAGTCAGAAACAAGAGCTGTCATGTCATCTTTTAGAAGAACATTGCTTGGCTTTAAATCACAGTGTATGACTCTGACTGGAGAATGATGATGCAAGTATGCCATTCCTTCAGCTATATCACTGCATATATTCACCCTTTGGATAAGGTTTAAATCTGAAGAACAAGAAGCCAAGCTGGCAGGTGAATGTGGATATAAATGGCTATCCAAGCTTCCATTTGCCATATATGGTAGAACTAGAGCTTTAAAGTCTGGAAGACTACAAGCTGTTATAATTCTTATAAGGTTTCTGTGGCGAATTCGCTTCAGAACTTCACATTCTCTGTGAAAACTTTTCGTCGAATTTCCAGATTGTGTGTGCAAAACCTTAACAGCTACTGTTGTTCCATCTGAAAGAATGCCTCTATAGACTCGTCCATAGCTGCCTGAGCCAATTAGTCTCTGTTCATCAAAACCTCCAGTGGCTTCTGATAGTTGCCTGCTTGTTATTCTTGGAAAATTGTGCATAAAATCTGGCATCTTTGATCTCCTTGATGATTCACTATTTCGTGCTGAAATAATTGCGTTTAGATGTTGACAAGAAAACCAACAGCATATTGTTGAGAAGAACGATGATATGCATATGATTAAAATGAACACAGACAAGAATACAGGTGATTGAAACCGATTTCTCTTGCTAGAACAGGCTGGTATTCCAGGAATTGTCCCACAAAGGAGTGTATTGTTCAAAAATGAAAGAGGTGTGGACGATATGAAAAATCCCTCTCTCGGAATCATTCCTTGGAAGTTGTTGAATGAAAGATTCAGGTAAGTGAGATATTGAAGCTTACCTAGACTGGCTGGAATCATGCCTGACAATTGGTTTTTAGAAATATCAAATGATTCAAGGTTTGCGAGTTCGCCTAGGGAATCTGGAAGATGACCTTGGAGGAAATTGTTTGAAAAATTTATGAAACTCAGTGCAATGCAACTTGATATCTGAGGGAAGATGTTTCCAGTGAGGTTATTGGATGAAAGGTCCATCTCTTGAACATTTTTCAGCTTGCTAAGCTCAATTGGCAAGTTTCCTTGAAAATTGTTATGAGAAAGGTTAATAAAAATTCTTATCTCTTGCAACCCGGATATCTCTCGAGGAATGCTTCCTGATAACATGTTGAAAGATAAATCCAGCTTTTGTAGACCTGTGCACTTTACCAATGCTGAAGGTATCGTTCCTGACAACAGGTTATTGTTGAGAAACAAATAGATCATCTGAGTCAAATTTCCGAAACTCTCTGGGATTTCACCTGAAAGTTGGTTGTGAGATAGATCTAACAATCCAAGATGTGGCAACTCGCCTAATGCTTCTGGAATGTCTGAAGTGAAGAGGTTATGTGATAAGAAAAGCTGCTCCAACTTCGACAACTTGCTTATCTCTGCAGGAATTGTTCCATTAAGTAGATTTGAAGTCAAATTCAGCCCTGCAAGTTTGGAAAGCTTGGCCAAACTTGGAGGAATTGATCCAAATATCTGATTTTCCTGCAAAAACAGAACTGAAAAATTGACACCCAGCTGACCAATAGAATCGGGGAGACTCCCTCCAAGCCCCATCCCAGCCAATTCAAGCTCCTCCAAACTACTGCAGTTTCTAAGAGAAATAATGAACGGTTCGAGATTGGTATTTCCATCATGGCTTACCATATAATTATTTGATAAATGAAGGAAGCTAAGTGAAGGCAGGTTTCCTACCAGCACTGCAGGCAGTACGCCAGAAAGATGATTATGTTCGACATCCAAGTTATAGAGCGAAGTGTTTGTTAAAGAAAGAGGAAGTTCTCCACTGAACTGGTTGTTGTACAAATTGAGATTCCACAGCTTTGGACAATTTCCAACTTCTTCTGGAATGCTTCCGGTTAGCAAGTTGATGGAAAGGTCTACATTAAGCAACGACGTGCAATTAGAAAAGAGAGAAGGTGGAACTGTGCCATTTAACTTGTTCTGCATAAGACTTATTACAGTAAGCTTGGACAAACTAGCAAGGGAAGTTGGTATGGGACCTTCCAAACTGTTGTTGTCAAGGCGAAGGCGATGAAGATTTCGAAGAGAACAAAGTTGAGAAGGAATTTCCCCAAAGAAATAATTGTTAGCAATATCCAGAACTCGAAGACCCGTGAGATTGGATAGGATGGGTGAAATCTTTCCCACAAGTTTGACATCAATCAAACTGAGCTTCGATACACGGTGGCGGTGTCGGTCACAAGAAACACCAGTGAAGTTACATACATCAACAGCTTCAATCCAGTTAGCTAGAGTGGAAGTGGGGTCATGTGTGATGCACTTCCTGAAGGCCAGGAGGGCTGCTTTATCAGTGAGCAAGGACTTATGAGGAGGGTAGTGGTGACCTATAATAACTGGAGTCCCAGAATTCAAAACCAGACACTGAAACAGGAGAAGGAACACAGCCCTGAAGAAAACCATATCAAGCAGAACAACAATACTACAGTGGAAATGACCTGTAAGTTTACCTTCTTCTCTCATGGTATCATCATCCTTTACTGCTTTGTTTCATAAAGGGGAGAGGAAAAAACATATAAGAAAATTTAGTGGGATATAGGTTTGAGAGCTAGAATTGGTTGAAAAGTGAGCTAGTGCAGAAGTAGCTGAAAGAGAAAGGGGAGGGATTAATGTAATTACTGGTGGGATTTGATATTTTATTGGGAAAAAGTGGGTGGCAGGAATGATGAAATGTGAGACTAGAAATGGTATTATTCGCTCATCTTTTGCTTTGTGGAGGGCTGCAATCACTATGATGATGATATTTTCGCTCAATATTTAAAGCTATATCCTAATAAAAGAGAAAGAGAAGGAACTTGGTGGACTTTGATCAATAAACATCCTCTTCTCTCTCTCTTTCCTTTGTGGGTGGTGAGTGGGTGTGCTTGTGGGGGGACATTCTGGCTGTTCTAGCTGGTGGCTGCAACATGTTACAGTTTTTTAAAATATGTATTCATTATCTTGAAATTACTTAAGCATCTTATTAAATAAACGAATAGGAGGAGGAAACTGGAGCAGAGTGGGTAGAGCACAAGGGTGAAAGAAAAAGGCAGGCAGGCTTGTGGTGTGTGCTGCATAGTCAAAATGTTAATAATGATATTAAGACATCCCGTTGTCTGTGTCATCCGATAAATCAGTTCAAAGGTTCCTTCATTTTCTGTCTTTTACTTGCATCTCCGTCTTCTTCATTTCCATCTAAAATTGTTAGAAGAGAATAGGCAGTACAGGAGGAGGAGGAGGAGGAGGAGGGGACCCAAAACAAAATTGATCAGGATGAAGGGGGCCTGAACTCAAAATTTGGAGTAGAATGATATGGTGGATGGCGGCCTCTCCTTCCGTCCTGAAACCCATTTCCATATTTTCTTGGCTTCCATTTTCAATCTTCAAAAGCTCCTTAATTCACATTCGTATGCACACAGGAAGGACACACAGAGCGAGAGAGAGAGATTTCAGTTTCTTGAAGGAATTAGTCAACAGAAGGAACACGATTTTTGTTTTGCTTTTTTTTGTTGTTTGCTTTTGGTTATGGATTAGAGGTCAGCTCTTGCTGATGGGACATTTGACAAGGAAACCATTCATTCCCCATTACACATTTTTTTTTCATTTTTCATTTTTCTTTTTGTTTTGTTGTTGCAGAAAACCAATGACGAAGATGGAAACCGAGCGAAAATTCTCACCCCTAAACAATGATATGATATTATCCACTTTGAGTAAAACTCTCGTGGCTTTACTTTAGACTTTCTCAAAAGGTTTCATACCAATGGAGATAGTATTCTTTACTTATAAATTCACGATCTTTCTCTTAATTTGCCAAAATCCTCAACAATCCCTCCCCTCGAACAAAGCACACAGACCTCCTTCTCTGGAGTTCTCAAGCAGCTTCCCCTTAATCAAGGTTTGTCTTCTTCTCTGGAGCTCTCGAACAAAGTACACTCTTTGTTTGACACTTGAGTCACCTTTGACTACATCTTTAAGGCTCACAACTTATTTGTTTGATACTTAGAATTCTAATAGAATTCTATTGATTGAGATAAGTTAAAAGTCATCTCTATAGGAAAAAATGACTCTTCTAAATTTATGAACTTTTAAATTTTTTCGATGAATTTTTGAATTTATCAATTTAAAAGTAGTTATAAGCTTTGAATTATAATCATAGCTGTACAAAAATTAACTCAGAATTCAATGAAAAAGAGGACATCATAGTCATTAGAAGCAATATATATATATATATATATAGAAATCATTATTGATGATAATTTTTTCATTTAATCTTCATATTTATTATTTTAATTACATTAGAAAAAACGTACAAAATTACAGGAAGAGCCAACAAATATATGAAATTGGTGAATTAATATTATTGCTATGGTGCGCCACCATTGTT
This sequence comes from Cucurbita maxima, assembly GCF_002738345.1. NCBI lineage: Eukaryota > Viridiplantae > Streptophyta > Magnoliopsida > Cucurbitales > Cucurbitaceae > Cucurbita > Cucurbita maxima. Next base: position 5,506,898 of record NW_019272023.1, on the reverse strand, counting down.
TAATTATTTATTCTGAAATTGGTGAATTAATCTAATTTAAAACGTGTTTCACCTGTGATAAAACTTAATCCATTGAATCTTGCTTGTTATAAACCAATCCCTAGTATTTAATTTATAACAGTTAATAAACATGTGTTTAGTTTGATAAATATTTTACTATTTACTATTTCAAATATAATCTTTTTTTTTTCTTTTTTTTTTTTGTGAGTTTCAATTCCGTGCACGTGTTAAAATATGTCATTTGTCAAAATAATAATAATAATAATAATAATAATAATTGATTAGGAAAGAATTCCAAGATATAATGAGTCTACTTTTAGCATATGACCAAACTCTCTAGGTTTTTATAAGAACGGTTTAAAAGTGGGAATTAAATTCAATAAAACCTTAAACTAAACAATATAACATTATTGTCTAAAACAATCAAAAATATTATTAATTTTAAGAGAATATTTTATAAATTACCATTTATTAAAACAAAAGCAAACATAGTTCGAGTTAATTACAACGTTTTAAACCAGTTTTCAAAATAAGCACAAAAGTAAATACTACCAAAATAGACTCGAGCCTACCTAGAATTCCTGGAGTTTCTAGTTCGGCTACATTGCCGTCTTGATCACGTTTATTTGAAAAAAAAAAATCAAAAATAATTTTGATGCATAATTAATTTACTCGGTAGATAGCTAACTTGTAATTAATAAGTTTTATTAATTATCTTTCTAGCATATTTTAAGCTTTATTTACAACGGATTATTTTCAAGTCTTTGGTTTAGATCGGGTCCTCGGTTTAACCATTACCTTAGCTCCTAGTCTCATCTACTAGAGCCTCTCCATTGACATTTCTATTAAAGTCTTTGATGGCCTGTTATTCTATTAAAGTCTTTGATGGCCTGAAATAACACACAATCCAACTGTTAGGAATACTCATTGTTCTTAACAACAAATCAGTTAGGGGTTCTTCAAGATTAGTTGTTTAAGAATACTACTACACATCTCATATCATAACAAGCTCATAAGCATAAGCTAGAGTCATACATCATGCGTATTAATTATAAACACAAGCTCATAAGTAGACGCTAGAGTCATACAACAAGTTCATAAGCATAAGCTAGAGTCATAAGCTTGATCTTAAAACTCATTTATACAAACACTTAATTAACCCTAAAATCAGTTCCAAACAATAAGAACACTACTAAACCAGTTAAAATAGAAGGTAGTCGGAATTGTGCCAACAATTGAGCCAACCGCATGCCTTGACTGGATTGTGCATGTGTTTAGCTCTTATTTCAGCCTAGGCCAATCTGTAAGCTAACGCACTCGGGTTGGGCAAAGGCATTTAGATTGTGGGTTGAACTTTGGGCTAGGTTGGGTTGAAGTTCTTTACTTTTGAGCATACATTAAGAAATGAAGTGGGAAAACGGTCATAAAGCATGCTCGAAAGAAAATAATATTAATTAAAGGGTTATGAATGTCTTTGTGACAGTTATGAGGTCTTAAAAGGTCGTTGGAGTATGTGAGGTGCCTGGATCGTTTCAACCAAACTTTTGTACGAAATACACCATAGTTAACTTACTGTTGGATACTATAAGCTAGTCTTGTCCTACTACATTTAAATTTGAAACTAGCTCGTGTTGGAGGTATGAATACCACCTCCTTAAGGAAACTTAATACTAGCAAAATTTTCGTCCTACCACACCATTCCCAAAATAACATCAAAATCTGTCATGCTTAAGACCATTATGGCACGTCCAATAACCGACCCAACACTAACTCACTCGACCTGCAAATGACACAAGATATATGAGTGAGTAGACCCAAATCTGAAAGTGTTAGGGCAAGGAGCCCAAGTCTTGATAAAAGAATTGTTACTATGCATCAAAGATAATGGAATCCTTGCTAGTACATGCAATAGAGGGCAGCTGGGTGACCTAACACGAACTTTTGTCTCTAGGGTACTATGTTCTGACTCCTCGAACTTTTCCTAGTTTGGGAGTACTAAGGTTTAGACCCCCTATAACCGCCGCTTCTGATCCTAAGGTATTCAGTCTATTGGGGTGTCCTGACCTAGATCATCATCTAGCCAGCTTGACACTAGTCCCTAGTCCTAGTTTGTGCAGATAAACACGCTCTATAGAGATACACAATCAAACACTTATAGCTAGACATATTGTATCATCAGTCATACAAAGCTCAATAACAGAGAGCATTCTTCGTTCAGAGCACAAATCACACTATCTCATCCTTTATTCTAATGAGCGGAGAGCATTAAAATCAGCATGTATCATAAATTCTCATTCTAGGGGCATTTTTGTAATTTTCTATACGATACATTGTATTTGATGGTGTTAATATAATATATGCGGAAGCAATTTGGATCTTAGGCACTCTAAGTACATCAATCATAGTAAATTAGCTAGCATGTTCAAAAGCATTAAAACTAAATGAGTTTGAATACTAACCTTTTGTCGCTCAAGTTTCTTTTTCCTCACGTACCGGTTTCGAACCACCACTAGTGTCTTCTCCACTATTCTCTGGCCTTAGAACGAGATTGTGGAATCCGGTGAGTGACTAAAATTGGAGGGATTTAGTATATATGAAGAGAGAGTTTGTGAGAGATTTTTTTTCAAGGTTTTTCCCTTCGAAGACCTTCCATGTACCATAATCACTCTATTTATAGAGACATCTTTGCATGTTCATGCAAATTTGAGATCACCAAATGTTGACACTCAAAATTCCACTCAAATGTTTGGGATTATGTGGCAAACATGCAAAGTTTGAGTTCACCAAATTTTGACACTCAAAATTTCATTATAATTTGTGGAGTTTATTTGTCAAACATACAAGTTTGGTTAAACCAAATTTTGACACCTCAAAATTCCACGGGATCAAACATGGATTTTTCCATTAAATGAAGTTAACAATTTAACTTTCTTCATTTTGATTCAACCATCCATTTGAATTATTAATGAAAATTAATATTTAATATTAATTCAAATGTCAACCCAATTAATTCTGACATATATTTGATTAAGGTATTTAAATTTTATTTAAATATCTTAGATTCTCTCTTTTTGTTTAATTAGTAAATAAAACAAAAATGCGGTTAAATATATCGTATATATGTAGCGCATTCTCCCTAATTTGAATTCGAACACTTCGAACTCACTCGTCACACTGTTTTATGGTTTAGTCCGATATGAACTAGCAGAGGGATCTAATGGACCTATAGATCATGGGCTCCTACGATCCAAGATTAACCGGTTAAACTCATTAACTTTGTTAACTAACATTCGTTAACTATTAGGACACTCCACTATAGCATAGTAGTTGCACTCCCCTCACTATAGATATATTTCTGTCAATTTGATATAACCATGATTAGTAAGTCGATCCTTCACAGGTTGTTCGTAACTAGATTTGGGTCAATTTACTGTTTTACCCCTGAAGTTACTTCTTGTTCCTTATGTCTCACTGATCCTCTAATGAACAATTAGTTTGTGGTCCAACTAGTAAACCGAATCCCTCTCAGGCTAATGAGAGGGTGGGGCCCCTTGTTTAAGACTTGGAGTTAGTGTTTAAGGAAACTACCTCTCTTCTATCCGTAAAAGTGGGTAGGAGTGAATTCCACCTTCTTCTATCCCTAAAAGTGGGTAGGAGTGAATTCCACCTTGCACCCCACATTCACAGCCATTCATTCAGTCTTACCCCTGAAATGGGAGGGTTATTGAGTTTGCGAACTCGAGCCACTCTCACCCATGCAAATCTAAGGATAATTTCGAATAAACAGAAGTTCATGGTTAGCTTAAGATTAAAATCGAGTTACCTAGGTCATTGAATGAAAAGAAAATCACTCAACAGTAAACGACATTATAAAGTGAGAGTAATTTTCTTCTTGGTCCGATCTTATGTAATACTCATTACATAGAACACCTCCACTCACATGTCTCCACATGTACAATTTAGTGATCACATACTATCCCCATACTATAGATCATTTTGACTATATACTTGAACTTGATCCACTCTTATGTCTCTACACATAGTTCAAGTAATCATACTATAGTCAAGAGTGTTATTAGTTTATTGGATTTAGATTAATAATCGTAAAGTTCACTTTATTCAATAACAATCTTTACTGATAAACAACAATTATGACTTTATTGAAAATAAAATATGTTTTTGTTTACGAACTATGAGTTTTAGGACATAAAACCCAACAGTATTGTCATAAAATATTGTCATAAAATGCTTTTATGAAATTGTAAATATGCATATTCTAACCACCTAGAGTAAGATACTCTCATACTAGCACGTCCTAGCGATCCTGATAAGTACTACTTGAGAAAGGTCTAAATCGCTACTTACATGGATGAAATATGCCTCCCCAAGCTAGTTTTTTTTTTTTTTTTTTTTTTTTTTTTTTTTTTTTTTTTTTTTTTTT
>NW_019272023.1:5498635-5502164 GCF_002738345.1 Cucurbita maxima | reverse complement strand
TTTTTTTTTTTTTTTTTTTTTTTTTTTTTTTTTTTTTTTTGTTAAGTGCTCCAATATTTCTTAAATTTCTCTGGTAGATTCTTATTCTAGTCATATTATGGCCAATATCAAAATTGGAGGGCTAAAAAAGGGCACTCACATACGTTGTCACATACCTTCACATGCGCAGAAGAGATCTAACGCACGTATTTCAAGTGCACGTGTCACACAAGTTGAATGGGCATACTCACGGGTTGGATTGGGCATATCGAGTTCTATCACTAGGTTTGAGTTGAAGGCTGGCGGATCAGTTGCATGGTTTAGGTTAAGTCGCCTTCTAATGATGCGGCGCGCCCTCAACCAGACGTGTTTATACTATCGTTGCTTGACACGTGGCCACATTGCTACCAGTCGCGTTCTACTGTTCCACGTCCAACATGTGTCTCTCTTATTCTCCTCACGCTTGCGTTGATTTCTAGATTCGCATTAGTTTTTTCGATTCCTACTCATTTCTTTGGATTTTCATAACTTTTCCTAAAAAAAGAAAAAAAAAAAATTGATGCAACTGGGTTTCAAAAAAATTCTCATAATTATTAACTATGGGAGAAAATAAACACGCTCAATGCTGGCGGAAAACCATGTTCTTACCTTTTCTCGAGGCTTGCTGGAACTCCAAGTTTCTTCATAGAAATGGTGTGAAATCTTCCCTAAAATACTAAAACGTCACCACCTATTTTCGCTAAATCTCACAAATCGAGAAAATTGAGATAAGAACTCAAAAATCTTACCTTCCGCTCTCCTTGATAATTGACAAATTTGAGTTATCTTAGGACCCATATTGGTTCTCTAATATCCACTCGCTAGTTTTTGTGAAGGAACTTTGGCCAAATTCGGACTCCAAACCATCCTTGAAGTGATTTCTCTTCTCTTTAATGTTCTATTTAGGACTCTTACAAACCCTTCATTAGGAAAGCGAGCAGGGTCAAAATGATCCTTTTGTCTCTCGAGATTAACTTCGACCATTTTTTCCGATTTTCACTTATTTTATATTTTCTTGAGTTCTAAATATTTTTCTTTTCTATATCGTCTTGAAATTCTTCCTCTAAAATTCTCAATAAATCTTGGATGTTCAAACTTAAAAGGAAAACTAACAAATTAATCATTACCCAGATTTGGGTGTTACGAGAAGACAAATCATATGAGTTTAAAATACTTATTTACCGGTAACTTGAACTAGTCAACCGATAGTCAACTCTAAAACAATTTATCATAGATTCACAACAAGAGATCCTAACCTTGCAAAGATTTTGAGCTATAGCTTGCGTTATAATACATTATTTCATATGATTTCAAAATTTTCAAATCATACCAAATTTACCTTGGCTTTATTTCTAAAATAATTTTAAAGTTATAGAATTAATATATATATTTAAAAGTTTATGGAGATTTTGTATAATATAGTGAAATAAAAAAAGAAAAAGATATCAAATTGATCTAAAAAGAATATCCCATTATATTTAGTCGTGCACTGCTCGTGAGTACCATTATTTCAGATTCATAGTGTAAAATAGCAAAAGTCAGTGCCCAACTCACCGGTCGCGCCCTGCTTCCTGCCAAATCTAGGGTTCTCTTCCATCTCTGCTGCGTTTCAGGTTCCTTCCTCCTGACACGCTGTCGTTTTTGCCCCTCTCCTTCTTCCCCTTCTGGCAATTTGTTGAAATGAAGCTCACTGTGAAGACCCTCAAAGGAAGCCACTTTGAAATTAGGGTTCAGCCCACCGACACCGTAAGTTCTAACCTTTCCTTTTTCGTTTGTTTTAACCTTCTCCATTGCTTCATATCAATATTTGGGCTTGTAGTTAATTTATTAATGTACCCGAGTATGCCAGCATTGACCTAGCTGGAAATCTTGAGCTTAGTTTAATTGTTTTTTTCTTTAATATAATTGGAATAGTGGAAACTACCGGTGGAATTGTTTTGGAATTGAAAAGATTTTTAAATTAGGGTTTCTTGTGCTACTTAATCTGGGAGTTGCTTTTCTTTCTGAATGACGATCGCATAATGTTTTTTTTTTAAAAAAAAAAAAATACTTTTTATTTGAATTGTTCGTGATCTGCTGGATTTGCATTGCTGAACACAAGTTGGAGAAGTCTAAGATATCATGAAGTGTACTGTTCTTGTTGGGGACGTTTTAGTGTAGAAGCTAACTAAGTATTGTTCTTGATCATTTGATGTAACCCACCATTTGTAATCTAGAAAGTTGTAGAAATGATTTTAAATCCTACAATTTGAAATCTGAGAAATGGTTTTAAACTCTTTATTTGTTTTTGGAACGATGAATGTAATTAAAATTTTTGTTTGAATGGTAGCTGGAAAAGAACAAAAAATAATACTTCTACCTATATAGGCTTTTAATCTTGATTTATATTAAAAAATTAACGTTTGCCAAGGTTTATTAAGTAACTTAACTCAAAATTCTATGAAATCATTCAAAATTTGATCATTTTTATCAGAAAATTTTTCTGATTACAAATGTTCGAATTTATTCGAAATCGTGAGCAACAAAATAAACTGATTTTATTTTTTCCTTTTATTTATTTTATTTCTAAGTGAAACTTCTGGTGAAGGTGATGGCTGTGAAGAAAAATATTGAAGATATACAAGGAAAGGATAATTATCCTTGTGGTCAACAATTATTGATACACAATGGCAAAGTTCTGAAAGATGAAAGTACACTGGTAGAAAACAAAGTATCTGAAGAGGGTTTTCTTGTTGTCATGCTCAGCAAGGTATCTTTGGTCCTGCAATTTTCTTAATATAAGAAGCACTAAACAAATGTTTTCTTTTTTTTTGGATTTTAGTGGATGACTGAAATGTGAAATATGGTTATGCTTAATTGTATGCATTTGTGTCTTCTGCAGAGCAAAACATCAGGCTCGGCAGGGCAGTCGTCAACTCAGGTAATGTTGCTCATTTTTTGTTGCAAGTTGTTTATGATTCTTTAATGCTAACCTCCTCTGGATCCTATTTATTGCAGCCTGCTCAAAGCACCCCTGTTGCTCAACCAATTTTAAATTCGACTCCTGCTACCCATGTTACACCATCGCCAACTCCTGCACCTCAAGCTTCCACCCAAGCACATTTGTCGTTAGTTTTTCAAGAATGGTCTTCTGTATGCCTTTTCCCTTGATCAGTTGAGTAATTATAATCCATATGCATTTTTTTGTTCTTGTTTTGCAGTGCCCCCAAGAACACTACGTCTACTTCAGACAGGGTGACAGATAGGTATGGCTTCTATTTCGTATTCATATTTTTTAACTTCAATAGGCATGAAATTGGTTAGTAAGTCACCTTCTATTTCCTAGTATTAAATCTATTCTGCAACATAACACATATCAAACCTGGTAAAAGCTACAGACTGAATTACTTTTATAGGAGTTTTTGATTATTAAGTATTGAGTAATACGTTTCCTCCTCTTTTGCTTTATTTATAAATGAAGCATTTTTCCTACTGGTGGGAAAGTTTCTCATTCTTTTTTTTTTTTTTTTCA
>NW_019272023.1:5489919-5498174 GCF_002738345.1 Cucurbita maxima | reverse complement strand
GGGGGGGGGGGGGGGGGGGGGGGATCATTTGCAGTATGCAAACAGATACATATGGTCAAGCTGCTTCAAATTTGGTCGCTGGTAATAATCTGGAACAGACCATTCAACAATTAATGGATATGGGAGGTGGCAACTGGGACAGAGAAACAGTTGTTCGTGCACTAAGAGCTGCTTATAACAATCCAGAGCGAGCAGTGGATTACTTGTACTCTGTATGTCTAAGTTGTATTCTATGCATTCTCTTGAAACCTGGTCATAATATTTTGTCACTAATTGTGTTTTTTTGTGTTCAGGGTATTCCGGAATCTGCAGAAGTTGCAGTACCAGTGGGTCGTTTTGGTTCTGGTCCAGCCACTGAAACTGAGGCATCCCTTCCTGCACCTGCTTCTGGAGCACCCAACACAGCCCCCTTGAATATGTTTCCTCAGGTAAGTTGATGCATGAAAAACACTTTTGTTGGTTTGCTCACGTTCACTTATTTTTTATTGGGTTGCAATCATGCAGGAGGCACTTTCTGCTGGCGGTGGTGGCCTTGGATCTCTTGAATTCCTTAGAAACAATCCGCAGGTACTTAGTGCAATATCATTTATTGGGTTTTCCTTATTGATAAGCTCATTTGCTTTCTTTACTAGGTATCTTAGTGCATGGAGTGTCAAATCCGTTGTTTGGTCTAAGTCCTTTTTCACCTAATAGTTGTGTTTGTTTGCATCTTTTGACATGTTGGTTCGTGTTAAATGTATCAACTAAAAAGTTACAAACATTTGAACTAAAAAACGTGTATTGATTATATTTGTCCAGTCGTATCATTCTATTATTTGTATATCACTTGTACACAGGCCCAAAATCGTGATTTATTTTATTTCGTATGGACCATGGATTTGAATAGAACTAAGTGCGAAGTAGTTACTGTTGAGGTTTCTTATCATTATTCATATTATAGTTTCAAGCCTTGCGGACGATGGTGCATACAAACCCTCAAATCTTACAGGTCTACACATCCTTCTGCCTTGAAATTTGCTTAGAGGTTATAATCATGGTTTTCCTAGAGTTAAATCTTTTGCTTCTGGTGGCAGCCCATGCTTCAAGAACTTGGAAAGCAGAATCCCCAGCTTTTGAGACTCATTCAGGATCATCACGCAGAGTTCCTTCAGTTAATTAATGAACCTGTTGACAATTTTGAGGGGTCGGTCTTACACTACTATGATCTGGTTAATTTAAATCTCGTTAGTTTTGCAGTTCTTTAGTTGTGATTGATCTCGTGCATATAAGATGATAGTTCCATAGATAACCCTCGTCTTATTTTTCTCCCATCACCAAATTCGCAGCGCTTCTGCTGTAGGTTCCTGCATGGGACAATAATACATAATCAGGTCAGGTGTATCTATCTTTAGAACAAGCCATCGGTAAACTGGTTAAGCCATAGATTGAGATCAGAGGTTCAAATCCTTCCATTTGAACTACAAAAACATAGTCATGGGTAGATTAAGAACTGTTTCTGGGACTGGTTTACTCGAGATACTGTTCACTCGATTGATTATTATTTCATTGGTTGAATCTCTTTTGATGCGACATTGCTTGCATCCATCTGTAGAACTACAAACTATGTTCTTTCTTTCAGAGAAATGTTTGAACAGGCTGAGCCAGACATGCCTCATGCCATTAATGTTACTCCAGACGAACAGGCAGCCATTGAACGAGTACGAACTCCTTTATATTCCCTGAGACGTCTCTTTGTGTTCCCTCTTCAAACTAAATCTTTGTGCTCATCATTTTTCTGCTTGCTCCCTTGTATGTAGCTCGAGGCAATGGGATTCGATAGAGCCTTGGTGATCGAGGCATTTTTGGCATGCGATCGCAACGAGGAACTAGCAGCTAACTACTTACTGGAGAATTCTGGAGATTTTGACGATTAACGAAAGAAGAACTAATTAATGTTAACCGCTGTGGATTCATTATTTTTGGTGCTGAGGTGAATTGTTTCCCTTTTCAGCATTATTCCGAGTCAGTTTTTGCATTGCATTTTATATACTCCACTAATAAATAGGAAAATTAATTGTTCAAGTGTATGGTGTTTCCGATTTAGATAATTGGAATCTTTATGTTTTATTCAAAGCTCATTTGTTGGTAGCTGTAGCTAGTTGGTTACAACATTATTGCAGATAGATCACGAGATTTTATAAACTTTTCTCATTGTCGTGTAAATATAATTGTTGAAAAATATCAACAGATTTTGACATGACATTTTGTTTCTTGTGATATGTTTATGCTATTAACATAAATCTCTCTCTATATATATTAAATTTACCAAGAAATCTTCTTATTTGAAATCCAACAAATAATTTAAAATATTTTTTTTTTCTTTGCTTGAAATGAATGCATCAAAAATTGTGTTAAGATGGTGTTACTGGAAAATAAAATAAAAGAAAGTTAAAAAGTTTAATAATATAGGCTTTTAATTATAATTTGTTAATTGAAAATTAAATATAACAAAGGTTAAATAGTTAAATTAACTTTAAATTACAAATTTAATCCGTACTTAAAATTTACTAATAATAATATTAGGCAACATGAAATTCAATTAATATATAGTTATTTTTAAAAATTTAAAATTGGGTAGAAACTTAAAGGTTTGAATGGGAGACCAAGACGTGAAAGAGCGTGGACAATTTCGTGGTGTCCATATCCTTTCTAAGACCGTGACTCACGGATTGAAGACATTGCTGCAAAATTTCCCCATTATTAATGTGCTCCTGCAAATCCACCATTCTCTCTCTCTTCGACGAACTGCAAAAGCAAGGGAAACAAATTCTCATCTCCATTGCCGCTTCCATTCTTTCAACTGTAAGATTCACTCTCTCATTCCCTGTAATTTCTTGTTTCTTTAAGATCTCTGCTCTTTTTCTACCTTTAAATTTGATTTTCCTGCCGAATGTCCGCTTGTTTTCTCTTGTGATGGATGTTGCTTTGCCTTATGGATGCGGTTCCTTTTGTTAATTGGAGCTGATTATTGCGACAATGTGCACAACCATTGGATCCAGTTCTATTTTCCATTTTGTTCTTAGCGACGTTTTGGTGTATGATGATGATTTTCTCTCTGTTGCTATTTGGCATGCGTTTTAAAGAGTTGTTGAGGATGTGGAGATGTACTCTGTGTTTGATTTTCTTGTTAATTGAAACTATCGAGCGATGTTTATGGATTTGGAGTTGTGTTGAACGGATGCCTGATAAGATCTCATGCGGCTGGTTTTCGATTAGCTTTGTTTGAGGTTGCATAAATTATATGCAGTCTCGTAGGATCTCTATGGTGTAGTGGAGCAATTCTTGTTTCTCGAGCGAGTACAAATTTTTCGAGTTTAGGTTTATTTATATCGGTTACTTGGTGCTGTTTGCTCATGGATCAGTGATCTTGGATTATTTTGCTCTTCTAACTTCAATGTTGACTTGAAAAATAAAACAGTTCGAATTGCTTTTTAATGTATGAGTTAACTTTTGAATTTCTAGTTAAAAATCATGCGATCTATAAAATCACAAATGTTTTGTATATCTACAAGTTTTAATACATGATTCTGATTTTGTTGCATTGTATCTTCTCTAGAATTCAACAAATCTGCAAGTTCAAATCTCCAAGAACTAATGTTTTGGCCAAGCTTTCAAGGATTTTATTGTTTCATGCATTTCAAGATGCTTTGTTGTGCTGCAGATTTAATCGTCATCTTACCTCTTCAAATTCTTATATATTTAAACGGAATCTGAATTTATTGAAATGCTTGCTGAAGAGAAGGGCTCGTGTTGATATCTATCTAAATTTGACCATCTTTTGCTCTTGTAGAAGATTCTGCGTTCGGAGCTACATTTTAGAGCACAGAGAAAGATTAGTGCTCTTGAACATGGTTCTTGAGAGCATTCTATCTTCTCCTCATAGGAGGCACCCACCATTTAGAAAACAGTTTCCTGCAAATGAGTTGGGCAGTTGGTCCACTCTCTTCAATCGACATCGCTTCCTCTTAACCGCACTGGCACTCTTGACTTTACTTTGCACAATCTATCTTTACTTTGCTATCACATTAGGGGCTGCTGTTTCTTCTTGCTCGGGTTTGACTGGAGCTCAAAGGGAGTTGTGTCGTCTGGAGCATGCTGAAGCTTCTCTGGGTAAAGGCAAATTCAAATTTCTATGATACATAGGGACCTCGAGGTACAAAACCTTCTCATGTATTGGTTCTTCTCTTTGGTGGGATCTGTATTTATAAACAATTGAAGATTGCCATAGGCCAAAAGTTCATTCATCCATTTTGATTCACATATATATATATAGCATATAAGATGTAGCAGAATGTCATGAGCATTGCTTCCTTGCATTAATTTGATATTTTTGTTTGTTTCTTCTTTTTGATGATGGGTTTGTAATTAAAACTTCAATCAGAATGTTCATATTATTGTCATTACAATAATAGATGGGAACTACTGCTCATGCCCTACCTTACTTTTGCTGCATCTACTATCTATGACCTGAAATGATTTTAAGATGAACTCTAGCAGATTGTCATTAGAATGTCTTTTGCCTTATTCCTGCCCTTAAAAATTGAAAATCTATTCATTTCACATAATTTATCTGAAATGGAATCAAGGAGAGAAAACAGATGTGATAATCAGTTGACATTATTTATTCCAACATACTAAATAAATAAATAAATAAATAATGGTTGAAGGAAACATGAAGGAGTTAATGATTTTGGTTGTCGCTTGATACGTGGCTTAGAACATAATTTTTTCATTAATTTTTCTGAATTATGAGGAAAAAGAAAAATATACCCATCGTCATAAATTTATCCTTAAAAAGAAATAAAATTGGTCAAAAGTCGACTAGAATTAGGGCAAAAAAGAGGAATATCGGAAAAAAAAAAAAAAAAAGGAGGAAATGGGAAGGATTTCTGCCTTGGGTCCAGACCTCAGGCTCAGATTCCCAACCTACGTTCGAACCATAGTCTCGGCCGGAACCATGTCGGCCCGACAGACGCGTGTCCAAACCTAGTTAGGTTCGAATTTCGCTCCTCAGATGCAACCCAGCCCGTTCGTCAGTCGCAGCCCAATCCATGAGCGTCCTGCTCAAATGCAGCCTAGCCCAGCTCGCCGCGTGGCCCGGACTCATCCACGCTCGGTCCAACACCTGCCAGCCAGCATGCGCTATGATCCTACCTGCTTCGCCCAATCCGATGACTTGCACGTGGTAAGCCGCCTCCAGCTCTTGGCTTAAATGCGCCTCAACTAAGTCGACCCCCCTAAGGTTGGCTCCACCGGCTCCAGCTCCAATTATTTGGCTTATCTGCCCGGTTTATGATTTTTTTGAAGATATCGGACCTATTCCTACTATTTATGATGCCAATAAGGTCACTATTTAATCAATTTTAGGTCATTTTTGGAGTTAAAAGGGGATTTAATTAATATATATATTATGCATTAACTCAATGTCATGAATTCATTCTATTGAATTGAATTTAGGGACAAATTCAAGCTAGATCCGAGGATAATTCAACATAGGTTAGACAAGTAGGTGACTTTATTATTGACTTGGTTGGATGGATTTATTAAGTATAAATGACACGTGCTTTGTGGCTATTGCACGTGACGTACCTTGTGATTGTTTAATATCTGTTTATTTTGCTATGTCATACTATGACACGTATGTTATGTTATATTGTAAGTTATGTTATGAAATGTTTATGTTATGTTGTGGATCTTGTTGTGACGTTCATGCTGTATGATGCATTATATTATATGACATGTACACTATGTTAACCAATTACCTCAGGATTATGATATACTGTTACACTACGTATGCATTCATGAAAGCTATATTTATGAAAAAATGAATATACGACCTACATCATATATTTATGTCATGATTTAAAGCTATGAGGATTTCATGCATTTTTGTGTATCCCATGTATCAAAATACTTCCCCATTATAATGAGTACGGACACATACATTACGGTATCTATGTACATCATGATATTGTGTGGGCCTCTTTCTCTACGTCTTCAACAGTTGAGCGTGGGTTAGCTGAAGGGCAGCCCATGGAGTACTATACGCCTGTCTAGTAGTCTCTGTCCGCATACTTGAGCTATGTGTAGAGAAGTTCTACACATTCAATTTTAGGTCAAAATAGAACATAGAGTTTAAGTCCATTAAAAGTTTTTATGAAAGAACGAGTCCCTCCATGATTGCTTGCATCTACATTTTTGTACCCTAATAGTAGAGTTACTGATTATTTTTTAAAATAATCAAGTCATGCTCTACTTTTATTTTTCAGGTAAAGGTAAGTAATTTTGTATGGATGACGATATCGCAATGATGGTCATGAGACCGAAGTTAGGATAGTTGCATTTATGTTTAAATTGTAGTACTTAGGTTAGATCAAGTGTTTCCATTACTTTGTTTGTTTTTTTTTTTTTTTTATTATTTTGATTCCGCTATTTTTGTGATGCTTACTTTTATTTGAAATGAATTTTGAGTCCATATATCGTTTCAAATGATTTAAATGAACTTTTACATGCATATTAGACATGTTATGCATGTAATGACGGCCTTATGATTGTCACAAAAACATTTTCAAACTTTTACATTAATATTCTTCCACCATTACGAAGTATTTGAACTCAAAACTCAAGACAAACAACCGTACCATGTAACTAAAAACAAAGTAAAAAGAACAACATCAAAGATCAAATGTTTCAATTTTGCTCTATCAAATGTTTCCGTACCATGTTGTTTCTGGTTCGTTAGTGAGCAAATGTTCACTCGTAATCATTTCAACTTTAAATTTTAAATTTGAATATCTCAACTATAGGGGAACAGCCCGTCTTATATAATTTGTATTATTTAAGCAACATCCATAATGTAATTTTACATCACATAAGAAGTGACATTACATGTAAACTCATTAGGTTAGGTCACGACCCAGTAGAATCACATCATATACATGCAAAAAAGTAACTTTACTGTTTGGTAGTATGCAACACTAATAGAATCATATCAATTCAAGGAGTGACCCAATATGTGTGTGCACGTCGTGTAAGACACGATCAAAGTAGAATTATATCATATAAATGAAAGGAGTGACTTAGTAGTCAAAACACGACCCTAATAAAAACACATCTCATTCGTGCAAGGAGTGACCTTCCAATCGTTAAGGCACAACTCTTGCATACCTTAATTTATCCTATTAATATTTTAAGCTCTTCCAAAAAAAAAAAACCTGTTCTTTTTGTGCAATCTATGTTCAATTTCTCAATTTATTTCGCTTTCTAGAAAATTAGATGATGCTAAACCATTTTTGAGTTAAACTATAAAATATTAGAACAGCTACACCGACTAGAAAAACAGAGAATAACAAAACCGAATCGACCAACTTAGCTTGGTTTTTCGGCTAATCCCAATAGCATCAATAATGGTAAATTTTAACTCTTTTTTAATTGTTATTATTATTTTCAATTTTCAATTTCATATATTACAAATAAATAGAATGAAATAATTGGAGGTAAAATAAAAGAAATAATCTCATTGGTTTCTAATTCCTTGTCCATCTCATTTCTATTCTTTTATTAAATCTAATATCTTTTTGTAAAATTAAAAAAATTCTAATGGTTTGGTTAAATAAAATATTTAAATAACATATACAAATAAAATTAAACTATATTCCTTAATAAAAATTTATTTTAATTTTATTTTATAGTTGTTATTTTTAATGTCAAATAAAATTAAAATTGAGATCTATTACTAATTATATGTTCGATTGGCCTATTACTTAGTGATGTATTTTAATTATTAGTTGAAATATGAAAGTGGTATTTTAGTAATTATAATACAACATATTTAGCAAATAACGTCCCTGAGCTTCTAATTTTGACCCCAAATAATTTTATAGTAAACAATAACAATATAAATTCTTTTTTTAGAGTAAAGATTTTTACCCGTTAACAATTTATCTATCTATGTATATTTAGCTCACTTGAGGAAGCTAAAACATCTCTATTAGAAGCGTTCAAATGATTAAATGATCGAAAAAACTCCGTCAATCTAACTCATAAGTTTGAGCTGGGTTGGTTCATAAGTTCTCATAGCCCAAACATATTATTAAATTTAAAAGTATTTAGTTTATTTACGTATATTTATATATTTTTAAAATTATTTTTCTTCCAACAATTTATAAAAAAAAAAAAAAAAAAAAAAAAAAAAAAAAAAAAAAAAAAAAAAAAAA
>NW_019272023.1:5482066-5489834 GCF_002738345.1 Cucurbita maxima | reverse complement strand
AAAAAAAAAAAAAAAAAAAAAAAAAAAAAAAAAAAAAAAAAAAAAAAAAAAAAAAAATTACTTTGTATTCTTGGAATGTAATTTCATAAAAAAAAAATGAAATTAATTTGAAAATAAACTATAGATGTTTTATATAAAAAAACTTCTTTTTTATAAAAATAATTAAAGATAAATAAACGGAAAAAAAATTTAATCAAGTTCAATTTAAATATTTATATTCATTATTTTAATGAATGGTTTAGATTTAAAAAATTTAGGATGAATAAAAATAATATATATCAACCCAATGCAAGTGAATACCCTAATCTCTGTTTACTTTTTTGAAGTCAAAATATCTATATGTTCGGTGAGGTCAAAGATTCCATACTTATTCTATAATTATTAAACTAAAAGAATATGGTTTACATAAGTTAAAAGTAAATATAATATTTAAAAGTGAATTTATACATCAAATCTCCCCTTTTATTATTCTTTTCTATTGATAACAAATATTAAAATATATAAAAGATTATGGGTGGGAAGTTTAAAAAGTACAACATAGTGAATTTGCTATTTTTATCCTAAAAAAATTTAAGAAAAAAATCGAAACAAATATATATATACACACGTAAGTATATATTATTTAGTTAACAAGGGATTCCCATAAATAGACGTGTCTAATTAAAAAGAGAAGAAAAAATAAGCTATAAAAATTAAGTTAATAGAATAAGAATGAGATTCTAATTTAGAAATAATTTCACGTTTTATTCTCATTCCTCACTTTAGTAAACAAAAAAAAATTGGGTCCCACAATTTTTATTCTAATTCTTAATTAGGAAATGCTCTATTAATAGTCAACTACTTTTTAAAAAGACTATATATATATATATATATATAAAAAGTAGTTGCTTCACAAAATACATCAAACTTGAGTGTTGGATAAAATGTTCATATGAACTTTTATATGATATGTGAATTATAAATTTTTCTAATGAACTAATTAATTCTATATTAGTTCCGTTTACGACAAGGGAAACTGTCAGGTACTAAAAACCTAATGTAATTATTGAAAAAGTGAATAATATTTAAAATAACTGAAATAAATATTAGAATATTAGAATCAAAGTCAAATTTAATATTTAAGAAAGGGAGCTTCAGAGTGCTCTCCCAATTTTTGTGGATTCTTTGAAAATGAATTTTCTTTTTTTTTTTTAAATAAAAAATAAAAAATAAAAAATTGAAAAACGGTGCCTTGGTGTTCAAACCTTATCCACAATTGGGTCCCACTCTACAGCATAGTCCAAAATCACACCACGTGGACGGGACGCACTTACGTGTGCAAAAAGTTTTCGACACGTTTCACATTTGTCCATCTCCAACCAAAATCTAAAACGGAAAGCCGCAATCACTTACCATGAGGAACATTGCCAGGCGGGTCCCACGAATTCCTCGCGTGCTGCCACGTGCCTCCCAATAAAACGACAAATCTTAAACCAAAATAGTGTCTCTCTTCTCCAAGAAAATTATCCAAATAACTTTTTATTATTTTTTCAAAAAAGAAATAAAATTACAAAATCCAGAGTTTGTAATTAACGGGACAGTCCCGAATGGACTGGAATGGGGCTGACGTGGAAGCTTGGATTTGGGGGCGGGGGCGAGGGCAATTAAGTCAATTGAGTTTGCCGTCTGCAAAGGCTCTATAAGTTTTAAGGGCGTGGCGTGCCACTGCGCTTCTTCCTCCACCGAATTGGAAACCGAACGTAGCCGTTAACCTTGTACAAAGAGAAACAACATAAACCACTGCGATTTTGCCGCCGGCGATTTCCCTCACTTCTCACTCACTCGCTGTAGCTCGACTTCTGCTCCGACTGAGTTTTTCAAGAATCGCTGATCTTTCCCGCCGGCTAGATGGTTCAGCTGATGAATTCGGGCACGGAGAATATTCCGACGGCGACGAAGAGGCTGAAGAAGGAGGTTGAGGATTCTTTTGACGACCCACGCGATCAGTTTCACAAGCGTTCCAAATCCGAGTCCTCTTCCCAGGTGTTGCTCTGATTTTCTCTCAATCATCTGATTCAAATTGTTCATAAATAAGCGATTCTTTCTGGTTCTTTTGTGGCGGTAATAGAAAACAGAGTACTTTGTGGATGATATTTGAACTTACAACAGGGTTTTGCTTTTCTGATTTTGTTTTTGAATATGCAGAGGTGGACATCAGAAGCCAATGTGTTTTCCATATCGTCCACTCCGTACAATCCTCTAGATGAGCCAAGTCCATTGGGTTTGAGCCTAAAAAAGAGTCCGTCTTTGTTGGATTTGATTCAAGCAAAACTGTCACAGGAAACTGCTGAATTAGCGACTATAAGCAAGGAGCAGCAGAAGGGAGCCAATGGTTTTAGTACTGCAGACAAGCTCAAGGCTTCTAACTTCCCTGCGTTAATTCTCAAGATTGGTACTTGGGAGGTACTTATCTGGTTTCCCCTTTGGCTGCTTGCCTGTTTACAACTTTATTCTTAATTGTGGTTCTGGTTTTCTTGATTTGCAGTATAAGTCGAGATACGAAGGAGATTTAGTGGCGAAGTGTTACTTCGCCAAGCATAAGTTGGTTTGGGAACTTCTAGATGGGAACCTTAAGAACAAGATTGAAATCCAATGGTCAGATATCATCAACCTCAAGGCGACTTACGCCGACGATGGTCTCGGGACTTTGGATGTCGTAGTGAGTTACATTGTTTCCTTCATCAAGTTGTGTGATTTGCAGCCTCTACTTCATAGGTGTTTTACCATTATGTATTTCATTCTGTTTTGCAGCTGGCGAGACAGCCCCTTTTCTTTAGGGAAATAAATCCACAGCCTAAGAAGCATACTTTATGGCAAACAACAGCTGACTTTACTGGTGGAGAAGCAAGCAGACACAGGTGCCTGATTCATTTCTGTTGCTCAGCCTGACAATTTGGGTTTTTTTTTTAAAACATGGATTCTACTTCTGTATACTTCTGCAGAAAGCATTTCCTGCAGTGTTCACAGGGCTTGTTAAACAAGCATTTTGAGAAGCTCATACGTTGCGATCCTCGTCTCAACTTTTTAAGCCAACAGCCAGATATTGTGTTGGAATGTCCATATTTTAAGACCAATGGTTCAAATGAATCCGAAGAAGGAATTGATTTGAAGAGGGAGGAAGGAGCTACTTTCTTTAGTTTAGGTATGGTGTCGTCATCTGGAGCTCGATCACCTTCCACCATTAAAGAACATGAGTGTCTTGCCGGTGCTTCTGAAGAATATTCTGAGCAATCTCGATCATCTAACTCAGGTAACGACATGAATATAATGAAAGATGGTTCCACTAAAACATCCATGTTTTAATTCTGTCTTCAAGCTGCTGCTGCCTTTTCACCTTATCTCTGCAAATAATTTGACTTGCTAACTATACATTTCAGGGCTGGAAGCTCGCATGACGACTGAAGAATTGAGAAACCATGGATCAGAAAGTTCAAGACTGTTCAACAAATGGGATCAAGTCATTGTTCCTGGAATCCGTCCATCAATGTCTGTTAGTGATTTTTTCAGTCATATTGAACACTGCCTATCACAGCAGATGACACGCACCGGCTACATGTTTTCTGAAGAAAATCAACAAAGCAGAGAGGGCACGGAGGGACTTACACGGTATCTTTTTGGTGATTCTGAACATGCATCCGACTCTGGTGAACACAGACCATCATGTCCAGGCTGAATTCCCTATGTTGTCTTCTGCAGAAGAATATTCTTCAATGTCTAGAACTTCGTAAACCAAAACCTAGTCATAATAGCCTCAACATCGGTGCAGCAACACCAAACCCATTTGCAAGAAGGCTTCCCTGCACGCAATGGCTCGATGTTAAGGAACGATTAGGTGGGTGGGTTTCTGCTTAACCTTCCAAGAATAGCTGCTCTCCCTCAGTTTTTGTTCAACTTGTTCGATGATGGTTCTGATGACCGTGCTAGAAAGCCTTTACTTTGGTTCAGCTTGTTAATAGAGAACCTAGAAAAGCCTCTTAATCAGGTCTCTGCTGAAAAGAACAAAGGAGAAGAAAAGCATTTCCCCTATCGTCCCATTACTGTGTAGTTAATAACAGGTGCCTCTTCACAAGTCCACTTGTGCGAACATAAGCAGGGTGCTTATTATATATGTGCCTATATCGACCAATGGCAAACCTTCTCTTTCTTCTCGACTTTGTAAAGGTACGAGGCAGGTTGAGATATTTTTTGATACTAAATCCTGAAATCTTGTTCAAATCCCATACAACACCATCGGCACATAGAATATCTATTGAATTAT
This sequence comes from Cucurbita maxima, assembly GCF_002738345.1. Lineage (NCBI taxonomy): Eukaryota > Viridiplantae > Streptophyta > Magnoliopsida > Cucurbitales > Cucurbitaceae > Cucurbita > Cucurbita maxima. The sequence continues at coordinate 5,485,537 of NW_019272023.1, read as the reverse complement.
TCTTTTTAAGTTCACAAGTTTGAGATGAGCAAACTTGACTCGTTCTTCTTTCTTAGGATGCCTAGAAATCACGAATAGATCCAAGAAAACAAAGCACTATCATCTAGCTTTCTATCACTAAATTTTCGTGGGTTAGAAGATATAAGTAGACTAGAATTCACTCTTTTTTTCTTTAGATTTCTTGAAATCATGTAATATTTTAAAAATCTTGGTTCAAACTGGAGATTGTTAATTGACATTATTGAATGTCATTGAGGTTTGACATGCCCAAGTTTTATGCGGAAAACACAGATGCAGAAGAACAAGTACCTGCCGTGGCCTTTCCCAATCAAGTGGACCATGCGCAAAACCACTCTCCAATAATGGCGCCATGAGCTGGAATGCATAGCATGTGATCAACAGTTCCATTTGGCCTGCAATTGCACATAAAAATTTTATTTTAAGTTTGTATTTACCTTATTGTATGTTAACTAAACATCTTACAAGTAAAAGAATGCATCCACGTCAAGTAGATATTTTAACAGATCAGACTGAGAAGGAAGAGAGATAATATGTCTGGAGGCCAGTTAAGGGTCTTTGAGAAGTATCTGTGCGAAGGAGAAGTACTCAGAGCATGTATATGAAAGCACATAAAGTAACAAATGTAATGATCATCATGATTCAGCCTCGAGAAAGGTAAGACGTGTGGAGCATCACTATTATAATGATAAAACAATCAACCATGACAAATGATGCTACTGATGATTAATCTTCTTCCCAATTTGAATTCCACTCGAAATATTCACAATATGGATTGACAGAAAAGGGAAACGTAGTGTCCCACAAATGGTTGGTGATAAAATACCAGCAGAAAGTGAGAGCAGATCTTGACTTATTTATAGGAAAAATTCTTGATTAAATCTTCCATTCAAACCATAATATTCAAATCTTGCAATCCATGGAAGATGAAAAGTACAGCTTTTCAATCACTCCTTCACGTACGAAGCACCAATAGGAGCGAGCGCCTAGAACTATTGCTCCAAAAGCATTATAAGAAAAGGCCACATCGATCCGATTATGACATGTTCAGCCAGCAGAACCAAACAGCTATATATCATTTGGATAAGAAAAACAAAAATGGCTATAACAACTATTACAATCCTTCCTTCTGACACTCTTAAAAACTCCCACAGCACGACATTTGAAGTCTCATTTCATATCAAATTTGAGCCATACGCAATCTGAGAAGTAGTTAACGACTTAACATAAATTTGAGCCATTTCATACTTTTCTATAGGTTCTATTTTGCACAATGAAGACTCATTCTTTTGAGAGGGCTTCCTTATGAATGCTTTTATTTTCGTATGCTTGTTTCATTTATTATCAATCTAAACTAATAAAAATCAAAAGAAGGCAAGTGGAATGAGCTTTTACATACTAACCAGTAGGGAGTCCAAGTATGCCTCGCGCCACAGCTTTCAAGTACTGCAAATTCGCACAGAACACAGTCCAAATTTTAATTCGTTATTTGGTTCCATAACACTCCACACCTTTTTTCCCACGAACAAATAGAGTAAAATGAAACAAGCGAAGAGAGTCAACTATACCGAGAATTGCTTTCGGTCCGTACGATAACGGTGTGAATGTTTGATTAATCCACCACACCTAAATGGTGTGAAAGTTATCTTATTTATAATCAAATGAATTACAAGGATATGGAAATAGTAATAAATGGAAATAACAATAAATGAAAAGATACCTATGATAATAAAGCAAATATTAGATATTTGCCTTATAATAAAATATCAAATATAATATATATGGTAAACTATAATTTATTACTAAATATCCTTAACACCCCACCGCAAGCTAAGCGTCGGATTTAAACGAACGTGAAGCTTGAATCTGAAAAATTCAAAGAGGTTGAGAAACACTTTTCATGAAGATGCTAACAACACGGTTCTTGGCCATAAAAAATTGTAGAGGGATCGCCGCTCAGCGGCGATGCTGCCTTGACTTCGGCGAGAATATGTCTAACCCATGAAGAGGGATTGTCGCTTAGCGACGATGTTGCCTTGGCTCTGGTGAGAATATTTCTAACCCCAAGAAGTAAAAGGGGAAACCTAGAGCAAGGGACAAAGACAATGTTGAAGCCTGAAGAGTCGCCACATTGGGCGAAGGAGCCAATTTTGGCGAGAAGGGCAGTCGGAAGAGTCGCCTCATCGGGCGAAGAAGCCAATTTTGGCAGGAAGGGCGGCGGCAACTTGGTTGGCGAATAGGCCAGTGCGGCACCCAGATTCCGAAGGTAACTCTCTGCAAAAGGTTGATAGGTTTAGGTTAGGGTTTATGTGAAGGATGAAGGTTGATTGGGAAGAAAATGAGAGAGACTATATTGGCCAAGGGGAAAACCGATTGGGTTAGAAAAGGTGAGGTTGTATGTACAGAGTATGACAAAAAGTGATTTGGAGGTCAATAGGGTGGAGCCGAAGAGTAATCAATCGGCTCCGACTACGGCAGCCATGAAGACTGCCCCTGCGGCGTCAAAACCAGCAGGGGTGGTGGAGAAGAAGATTAGAGGATTCAAAAGCCATTGAAAAGAAAGGATCGGGGTTGTTAAACCGAGAGGGCTCTGATACCATGTGAATGTTTGATTAATCCACCACACCTAAATGGTGTGAAAGTTATCTTATTTATAATCAAATGAATTACAAGGATATGGAAATAGTAATAAATGGAAATAACAATAAATGAAAAGATACCTATGATAATAAAGCAAATATTAGATATTTGCCTTATAAATGGAAATAACAATAAATGAAAAGATACCTATGATAATAAAGCAAATATTAGATATTTGCCTTATAATAAAATATCAAATATAATATATATGGTAAACTATAATTTATTACTAAATATCCTTAACAACACTCCACACCTTTTTTCCCACGAACAAATAGAGTAAAATGAAACAAGCGAAGAGAGTCAACTATACCGAGAATTGCTTTCGGTCCGTACGATAACGGCTGTAAAGAAGAATCACAATCGGAGAATCAACAGCCTGAACAAGGAGAAGAAGATAGATCCTTCAAAATGTAGAAAGCAGATTCGAAAACAGAAACCTGGGGAAGAGGAGGGATGAAGTTGAAGCGAGTTGAGAGAAGACGCACGCTAATCAAGAGAGAGTGCGAGAAGGATCGGAGATGCGATCGGTAGAGTAGATATAGCGAGCAATCCAGAAGGCAGGCCGCAGATCAGGTGGACGAAGAACGGCTCTACAATTGTTACGGGAGTTGAGGCTTTACCAGCCATCTCCTCCTTCTCCTTCTCCTTCTCCTTCTCCTTCTCCTTCTCCATCTCCATCTCCGTCTCCGTTTCCATAACTGTACCTTCTCGTAGCTCATACGGCAATCCCCCGCTATAAGCTTTTAAAGAAATAAAAATATTTTTATCTTTTCTTTCTTTCTTTTTTTTTTTTTTTTTTTTTTTTTTTTT
>NW_019272023.1:5462886-5482051 GCF_002738345.1 Cucurbita maxima | reverse complement strand
AAAATTTTTTTTTTTTTTTTTTTTTTTTTTTTTTTTTTTTTTTTTTTTTTGTCTTAAAATATTTTTAAATTGTTAAATATTTTAATAATAACTTAAACTTTAAAAGAATCTAAAAAAAATTACCATATATAACAAACTTTAGTTCCTTATATTTCAAATATGATGAGCTCGTCAAAAGAAATTTTAAAAAATATTGGAGCTTTTCACATGATGGGCAAAGTTGAACGTAAAGATATAAATGCATTAAATACATCTTAATTTGCATTTAATGAACTTATAGTTGAATTTATGGAACTTAGTCTAAGGTTACAAAATAGTTCATTTTTTTATTGCAGGGCTTTAGTTATAATTTCAATATTTATGTGTTATTTAAGTTAAATTATATGCTTACTATATTTCATCATTAACTATTATATTAATATGGATGTTAGCGTGTATTTAACTCACATAGGAAATATTATATAAAGTTTATTTTCTTTCATGGTACACCTGACAAAAGAATAGAGTTTTTATTTTAGGTTTGTTGAGAGCTAAATTGTTATTCTGCAAATTCTTATGTTTAGAATTTGCATCCTAGAGTCATACAAGTGTTATTAATCAAATCTCTTGTGTATTGATTCGAATCTTGAGTTTAGAAACGAGTTTGTTTTTCTGTTTATCTTGATCATCAAGGTAATTATTTCCATAACTTTTTCTTGGATTGATTCTATAACACAATGCTTGCACAAACAAGAGTAGTTATTACACTTTTATTATTGAACTTTGATTCATTTTAAACGAAGGTGTCTGCGAAGAAGAACTCTTATATGGGAGGACATAAGAAAAGGATTGCTTTTCTAAGCACAAAAAATTGATCTCGACATTTTTCTGCATCTCTTGCGACATAGTCATGTTACCTGTGATTGAGCCATAAAAAGGAAAATGTATATTGTTGGTATAGGTACTAACCCGGGTTCAATTACCGGTAGTAAAAAATGTATCATTTGATTATATAGCATATTTGAATTTTATCCTTAATCCATATCGTTTATATTTTGGATATTTGTACAACCATCGAGAAGTTTAGAAGCGCTGAAGACAAAGAAACATCCATGGTGGAGACTTGAGTTCCATACCCATATCTTGGATATATGTATGACCATTGTGAAGTTTAGAGGCATTGAGACAAAAGAACATTCATTGTTGTCGAGTGGTTAGGGTATCTGGTTTTTACCCAGGAGACCCAGGTTTCATTCCCGACAATGAAAAACTTGGCACCAAGTTACCATTTTATAGTGACATTGTACTACTATTCTTAATCCATAGCGTTTATATTTTGGATATATGTATGACCATCGAGAAGTTTAGAGACATTGAGACAAAGAAACATTCATTGTGGTCCAGTGGTTAAGATATCTGGCTTTCACCTCAGAGACTCGGATTCAATTCTCGATAATGAAAAACTTGGTACCATTTTTTTTTATAGCATATTTGTATTTTATCCTTAATCAATATCGTTTATATTTTGGATATGATTTTCGTCAAAGTGGTTAGGATATCTAGCTTTCACACAAGAGACTTGGGTCCAATTCCCAACAGTGGAAAACTTGGTCGTCTAGAAAATCAAAGTTCTATTCCTAATCATTGTTATTAATACCATTGTATTACTATTTTATTCTAAGCATGGCTCTCATTTTAATATCTCGATACCCCTCTTTTCATCGAGAGTCACACTATACAAATATTAATATTGTAACAATGATGAAATAGAAGTTGCATTTTTTTCTTTCCTTCGATTCCGACTAGGATCACCCTCGAAAAAGTACAATTAAATAAGTTTCTTTAAAATAAGTTATTTATATAAATTAAAAGTATTTTGTACTATTTCTAACCACAATTAATCCGAGATTTGAATAAGATGGAAAGGAAAATAGTACATGTCAATTATTACTCAAGCACGATCAAAAGGTCACTTTGACAAACATCATCTCATTTTCATGTTATATATATAGTTCATACCTCATTCTTATCTTATAATATATCATAACAGAAACAACTCGTTAGAACCACGTTAAACGATTGTGGTTATCTCTAACTCCAATATTTCACTATCTTACAACAAATAGCCCATGTAAGATGATGGTCCTAAATTTGAAGCAAATATTGAAAACTCCAACTCAAGGAAGAAAAAAGAACCTTTTAACAATACACCTTTTAACAATTATTATTTCTATTTACACGAGCCTTAGACTTATCACCCTACGAAATGGGGCTAAAAGTCGGAAAAGGCATCATTTCAGTTGTACTAGTAGTTGAGTCAGAGTTAGGATTAGACCACAAAAAATCCTTCCAGAATCGCTTGTGTTTACGCTTCGGTTGGTGGTGATGATTGATCAACTCAGCTTCTGATTGCTTAAGTATTTCCCACATAACCTTTACATCTTGATAGCCACACGTTTCTACGTCGTCATGAAGTTTTAAAAGTCCTTCATCTGTAGAACCACGACTTTAAAAATTCAATAATCTATTTCTAGTGTAATTTTGATGTGCAACAATAGGAAGTGGTACAAAAGAGTTAGCCATATGAATCTGATTCCTTGATGGAAGCATCTTTATTTGGAAAAAAAAAGGAAAAAGACACATAATTTCCTCTTTTTTTCAAGCCATTAATAATGCTATGTGACATGGAAGCATAAAAAATTGCTTTATCTCAATGTTTATCCAATCCACCTTTATAAAGTTAATTAATTAATTAAAACCCTCATTTTTTTTTAACTTTAATTACCATAATTTATTTGGTATAAATAATAATAATAAATAAGAAAAATAAAATTTATCAAATTTGGAATTTTGTTCTTGTTTTTCCCCATATATATATAATTATGGAATAAATTTCATTAATTATTACTATAATAAAAAAAAATCCGATTCTAAAATTAAAAATTATGCGATAAAAAAAAAAGTGTACGGACGAAGAGGAGGGCAAAAAGGGAACAAAAAAACAGACCATTTTTGCGAGCTTTAAGACGGCCATAGACGGCGAGCCAAACACGCCGTACGGGAAAAATAATCTGACGCCAAAAACCCATAACAACACACCCTTTAATTTCAATCTTCTTCTTCCTCTTCCTGAACAACCACCCACCGCCGCCGCATCCGCCGCCGCTGAATCGACAACCTAGCTCAGCCAGACTCGCCGGCCGACCACCACCCACTGCACTGTTTTTGTAGAGAGAGAGAGAGAAGAAAGGGTATGGAAATGAAAGTAACGAGAGGTTGTTAATATATAATGAAAGAAATCCACCGACACGTGACCAAACCATAATTAATTAAAATGTTCTCTAAGTTTTAAATTAAATTAAATGTATGTATTTATAATTTTGGTAATGTGTATTAATTAAAGGGGAATAATACAATACACTAAAGATACACTTTTCTTTCTTTCCATGATTAAGACTTCCATTATTCCTCACCTTATAATATAATTTGTTAACTCAACTTAACCTAAGTTTTTAATTCAATCCAACGGATAATTTTGAGTATTTCTTTTGAATATTTGTTAAATATAAGTTTATTCTTAAATAAATAGAAAAATTAATATCCCCTCTAAACTAAAATCTAAAATTATATTCCAATATAGTTAAACATAATTCTAACTAAATTTTGAAAATTCCCTACTTTTCTTTAATTCCTTTATATTAAAAATAAATAAATAATTAAAAAAGAATATATAACCTTTTACATTTGTTTTTAATATCATTCTGCTTTGTATAGAATATTTATATAAATAAAAGTTTATGAACCTCTTGGTGGGTTTTCAATTAAAACTTTTACCCTTTTTAACATAAATAAATATATATAATATATTTAATCATTTCAAATAAATAAATAAATAAATAAATATAAGAATATATTGAGATTACAGTGATCTTAAAAGTTAAAAAGAATTATAATTAATAAATACTTTAAAATTTTGATAATTGCTCTTTTTTTTTTCTGTCGTCAAATTGTTGGGAATTTTTTTATCAACAAAATTTTGAATAAAACTTTTATGCAAAGAAAATAAATTATTAATTTAGATATAATACGGTTGTATAAAAATATTTTAATTGGGTCATGGCTTAAGCCTTATCCCAATTAATTTCGTAGTGACAATTCTTAAAGGACAAAAATTGGTGTAAATTAGGCTAGGTTTTGACTTTGGAAATACAACAAAAATAGCTATAATTTGTAAAGGAAGGACAATTATCATACAATTTTCCATTTTTATTCTATGATTTGGTTCCTAATTAAAGGGTTAGGTTTATTTTTTTTTACTGTTAGATGTTATTCACATCACATCACATTCAAGGTAAAATGATTTTCGATAAGACTTCATGCACGTTGTAAGTTGATAATAGTGATAAGATAACTATACTATGATTGGACTATGTTTCAGGCACGTTCTACAAGTTACTAGATCAGACTCTCTTGGCCCATTTATTAATTTAATTCATAATATGACCGTCGCACAAAATTTAAGAAGCCGAAAAACTAACCAAATTTGACTTTTTTAATTGATTCGATTTCAAAACTAATAAGTCGGGTTGATTCAGTAAATGTTATCCATTTTAATTGCATCGATTGTCCATTTTCTATCCTTAATCCCAGTATGTTATGTTGATTTAGGTTGGATCTTGACCCAATTCTTATGACTTCAAACAAACACAAAAAAGAATGATTATTTTTCTACTTTAGGCTGCCAACCCTAGAAAGAGCCAAGAGGGGAGAGGGAAAGATTTAATTTTCCATGAACTATTTGGTGGGGCTTTTTGTTGCAAATACATATATTTCAATCCCTATATTAACAACTTGACGTCATCTATCTTGGTTTCGAGAGATATACTTTAGTGGGTAGAGCTCTGTTCTTGTTCGGAGTCGAAGCCTCCTTCTTTATTGTCAAAGTCTATATACTATTATATGGTCGGCATAGTTGAAGATACGGTTGATTTTTTTTTTTTTTTTTTAAATCTAAATTATATGTGTCTATAGATATATATATATATATATATATATATATATATAATATGTGTGTGTGCATGAATATATGAATAATGGGTCAAGTTTTGGTCAGCCTGATCTCATACGACCACTAACAATGGTGGGTTTAAAGATTCTAAATCAAGAATATATAAAAGAAAATTAATTAATTTGTTGGCTAACCACCATTGATTTCATTTGTTTGGTGCTATTAATTAATTATTTGTTTTTTTTTTTAATAAATGAAATAATTTTAGTTAATTCCCATTCAAGATGGTGGCTTAGCTTTTTGGGCATGTGGCCAGAGATGATTTTGTCATATAAATATTATTTAAAAATTTTAAATTATGATACTATTAAGATTGTTGTTTAATTAAACACATTAATTTTGTAATTTGATGAACTGAGTCTTAAAATTTAATTATAGAAAATTTTAAAAAATATATAGTAATATTTTATTTAAATAAAGCTAAGTTTAAATGAACCAATATAGATGGAAATGAGAGGTTGTCGGACGTTGTTAGTGATGGGTAAAGGGCGAATAAAAAGGTGAGGTTCTCAATATTAGATAGTTACCCCTAAAAAAGGGTTCAAAAGAAGTGGCTTTTTCTTGAGTTTATGTTTGATTACTCCTTTGACCAGCCTTAGTCATTTAGAGCCAATTAATTTGCTTGGAAGAGTAGGATCGGTGATTTGGTTGGATGACTTGTTTGTCGTATGATAAACACGTAGGGCACGTGTCGTGTTTTATAATTGCTTAATGTGTGCTATGTTATGTTTATACTATGATATATGTTATATGTAATATAAACCAAGATATCAATCATGTAATATAAATTTCAAGGACGAAGTGAAGCAAAAGTTGTTCAAATTATCCCAAGATATTGCAATTCATGTCATATTAAATAAGAATCAAGTTTCATCTTCTTTCTTTGACTCGTTTTTATTCAGATTGCTCTTTTAATACTCTTGTTTGTGTGTTGAGTTGTCTAATCACTTTGAATTGCACTTACCTCTTGAACATAGTTTGCCTCATATATCAATTTGTTTTGGAGTTTGATTTGTGTTTGCTCAATTGTGAGGGTGAGTCCGTAAGGGGTGGATACATTGACTTGAGTGTTGACAAGAGTGAACATACATGAGGGAGCGCTCGTGAGGTCTTTTTTTTTTTATTTCTTTTACTTTCTTTTGTAGCATGGCAAGTCCATAAGATAATCCTAACATTACTAATTACCGAATGAAAGAAGCACAACTAACCATAGAAAAATTAATTTGAGAAATAGAGGAGTTCGACAGATCGAACAAGAAGATTGTAGATTCACAATCAAGCTAGAGAATTCCACCACCTCCATAACGTGCGGATCAATATGATGAAGACAATTCTGATCAACAAGAGGGTGATCAACATATAGTTGGTCATGCCTTGATGTGAGGGAAGGTATAGTGTCCGCTCTCCATCACCCCAGGACCCTGTGACCTAAGAAAACTCACCATGTGGCACATACGTGTGTTACAGCGAGGATGAACGTTGCGAGACGATTGTGTTGGGTGACTTCCTTTGAAATGGGGTTTACAAGGATAGTATTGGTAGGCATGGGTGTGCCGTTATTGTGCCCCGACGATGCGTTGGAGGTTGGATTATACACCTGCTATCAGGTACGGAGTCTGTAAATGACATGACATGACATGGACACGGGAGGGTCGAATGCCTCAATAGAACTCAGATGGATGGATATTTGAGATATCCCAATATTATGAATGACATGTGGGTCCATTCTCGATGACATGACCAAATGAGTTGTGATGGTCGACGAAACTCGTGACTTGGGATGGCCTAGTGTAAAAGCAAGTCGGTTCTGTCGCAGAAGATTGAATATGCAAGCACAGACGATGTGTGTGACCAAACAAGCTTGAATTTCGCACAAATTTAGGGCGTATGACGTGTATTAAGATACTTCATCGCTATGTTTAGTATAGACTCATACCTTGCGATATCTATATTCACCAGGATATTATACGACTCTTTCCCACATTGTGGTGTCTGACAACGTGAGCTTGTGCTAGTCTGACAAGCAAGGCCTAGACGGTACATATACAAGTCCATCTGGTGGGACCATGTACATGTGCGTCGGTCATTAACAGGAAAGTACTCCACATCTAACCCTGCTTGGAATGGAAAGCAGAGCTCAAGGCCATACCATGTATATTTTTACTAAAACATATTTCCACCATGATTGTTTGTATTTATATTTCTCGAAAAGCCTGTATCATAATGTTTAACGTGCTCTCACATACATCAGTTAAATTTATTTCATGCTCAAATCTTGATAATAGGCTTCCTAATACTTGCTTTCAATTATACTAAGAGCATAGCAAAGTAGAACTAAACGAGGCTAGTTGGGTCACCCTTCTTCTTCCCAACGATTTTATCTTTGCATTTTCTCTCTCCTCAAGTAACTTCTGCCATTCGTATCTCTCGAGTCTGGCCCCAATTGCTTCTGCTCCCTTAAACAAGCTTGAAGTTCTCAGCACGCTGAGTTCAAGAAACCAAGAATACGGGTTGAGATGAAACTGTAATATCTATATGTATGTATATGCCATATGAGGAAATGATCAAATATGATAGTATCCTTATATTCACTAATCTTAGTTATAATAGGTAAAAATGAAAAATATTAATGAAAGACAAAATACAATGCCTAAGCATGGACAATATGGTGACCATCACTCCAAGACTACTCTCTAGGCCCAATTAGGCCCATGTCGGAAATAGAAGAAGCCCATTTTAGCTTCATGCAACTTTCTTTTTTCTTTAAGGTTTATTACGTTGGTAGCATTTACATTTCGTTTTAAAAAATAATTAATAAAAAGAAAATGTCTCGTCACGCTTTCGTCAGCTAAATAAACTATAAATAAAATTTTTTCAATAAAATAAAGAGAGATGAAATAATAATGGTGTTTTTTTATAAAAAAAAAAAAGTTAAAAGGGAAATTAAGGGAAAGAGGGCCACGTGGCAACGACCAAGCATCGTTGGTGGTAGGTAAAATGGAGACTGATATTGAAATAAAGAAGAAGAAGCAGGACCTTATTTTTTCCTTTTTCAATTTCCTCAAAATCCGATAGTGGGACCACCCAAATTTAGAAATATCTAAATTAATTAAAAAATAATAAACATGATTATTTTTTCTTAATTTTTAAAATGTTTATAGAAAAAATATAAAATTAGTATTTTAATTAAGTTAGCCAAAAATAAAATAAAATCATATATTTAAAAAAGGAATGGATTTTAGGATTAGATAAAGGCACTTTGATAAAAGTAGGGCACCCAATACAAGAGTTTATGGGGCCCACCAATCACCTAAATCTCCAACTCTCACCAACCCCATTTTCTCACCAACCATTCCCCCTCCCAAAATTTTGCTGATTAAGTTATTAATAATCTTTTCAAAACCGGATTATCACTAAATAACTCCAATTCTTCAATAATATTCTTAAAATTTATAAATTTAAATAAATAAATAAATAAAACATAAATCATTTGACCCTTGTTTTAAAATACCCATTAACTCAAAAAGATTTGAATTAATAAATTTTGGCTTCTAAAAAAGATGTCTTAAATTTTTTTTTTTTTTTTTTTTACTAACTTAATAGTTAAATATAAGATAGAATACTCACCGCCTAATTTGTAATACTTAGAATTAAAAATAATTTTTTTAAAAAAAAAAATCATTATTCTCCATTGTACCTAATTTTTTGCATAGTGGAATCTCTAATAATACGTTTTATATTCTTATTTCTTACGTGTCTTTCTCTACCCATACGTTTTTGTTTAAATATTTAATTTTGAAATTTGGATTTATTAATAAAATCCTTAATACATTTAACTATTCAAAATAGAATTAATTTGAAAATTATAACACTATAATAAATAAATAAATAAATAAATAAATAAATGAAAATTCCCATTTACTCCCGTCACCAACCCCAATTTTTGTCCCGTCTCCAATCCAACTCCCTATATCTTCATCTTCATTTCCGGTCATCCAATTCAGAAGAACAATAAAATCTTCCATTAAGAGATTATTCGTTCTTCTTCATCTTCAAAACACACCAAATCCGCCATTGAAATGGCTGTTGAAGCTCTTCAGAATGACTTCATTTTCCGCTCCAAACTGCCCGATATTTACATTCCTAACCACCTTCCTCTGCACTCCTATTGCCTACACGAAAACCTCGCCAAAATCGGCCACCGGACTTGTCTAATCAATGCCGTCACTGCCGAATCCTTTACCTACCACGACGTCGACCTCGCCGCACGCAAGGTCGCCTCGGGATTGAACAAACTCGGCATTGCGCAAGGCGATGTGATTTTGCTCCTCCTCCAGAATTCACCCGAATTCGTCTTCGCTTTCCTTGGTGCGTCGTATCGCGGCGCGATTATGACAGCGGCGAATCCTTTCTTCACGGCGGCGGAGATCGCAAAGCAAGCAAAAGGATCGAATGCGAAATTAATCGTGACGCAATCGTCGTATTATGAAAAAGTGAAGGAAATAACAGAGGAATTACCTGATGTTAAAATCATGACCGTCGATTCTCCGCCGGACGGTTGTTTATCATTCGCCGATCTAATTCAGGCCGACGAACGAGAGATGCCGACTGTTGAAATCAATCCGGACGATGTGGTTGCGCTGCCGTATTCCTCTGGAACCACCGGATTGCCAAAAGGAGTGATGCTTACACACAGAGGATTAGTGACGAGTGTGGCTCAGCAAGTGGACGGTGAAAATCCGAATCTGTACTACCGAAATGAGGACGTGATTCTGTGCGTTTTGCCGCTCTTCCATATCTATTCGCTTAATTCCGTCCTCCTCTGCGGATTACGGGCGGGGACCACGATTTTGATTATGCCTAAATTCGAGATCGGTTCGCTTTTGCAATTGGTGCAGAAATTCAAAGTGTCGATTGCGCCGATTGTGCCGCCGATTGTTTTGGCCATCGCGAAGTCGCCGGACCTCGATAAGTACGATCTTTCGTCTATCAGAGTTATCAAATGCGGCGGCGCTCCGCTTGGGAAGGAGCTTGAAGATTCCGTGAGAGCCAAGTTTCCCAAGGCTGTGCTCGGCCAGGTACTGCAAATTCATTAAAAAAAAGAAAATTAATAAATCAAAAATCATTTTAAACTTTAAATTATATTAAATTTGTAATAATTATATTGAATTGTGGAATTTTGTTTTTATTATGTGTAATTATGATTATTTTTTATTGGCATTTAGTAAAAAAAATGTCCATTTTTGTAAGGATAATTAAAAGACTTAAATGGAGACCAAATGGCAAAAAGCAGAAATCCACGTGTAATTTTTTTATTACCATAGAATTAATTAATTTTCATTTTTTTTCCCTAAATTTTTTGAGAGGTTTCTTCCACCTAATCAACAACCCTTCAAAAAAAGGAAATAAGTTGTTTAAATTTTCACCTAAAACTTGAGTCAAATCATTTTAATTAATTTATTTTAAATATTATATGAACTAAAATTTACCTGTAACATATCTTTCACGTTAAATTATTTGGTTTTTTTTAACTTTTAATTTTATCGGTTAAATATAAATTTAAGGTTAATAATTAAAAATAATTTAAATACAAAACTAGAGCTAACTAAATTTATAATTTAATTTTTGGATAAGATGTAATCCTATTGGATCACCGTGATTGATCAGAGAATTCGGTTGATTGTAGGGATACGGAATGACGGAGGCCGGTCCAGTGCTAACGATGGGTTTAGCATTTGCAAAGGAGCCATTTCCGATGAAACCGGGCGCCTGTGGCACCGTCGTGAGAAACGCCGAGATGAAGATTGTCGACACCGAAAACGGATGTTCGTTGCCTCGAAATACGCCAGGAGAGATATGCATCAGAGGCGATCAAATCATGAAAGGGTATCTGAACAATCCGGAGGCGACAGCCGCCACAATCGACAAGGATGGGTGGTTGCACACTGGCGACATCGGATTCATCGACGACGACGACGAGCTGTTCATCGTCGATCGATTGAAGGAACTTATAAAGTATAAGGGATTTCAAGTGGCTCCAGCGGAATTGGAAGCTCTGTTGCTCACTCATCCGGCAATCTCTGATGCCGCCGTCGTTCCGTAAGAGAATCGATTGTGATTTGATTTTCGAATTGGGTTTGTGAAAATCGCAGCAGATAATTATGGGTTAATTGAATTGCAGAATGAAAGATGAAGAAGCCGGAGAGGTTCCAGTTGCATTCGTGGTGAGATTGAAGAACTCTGAAGTAACTGAAGATGAAATTAAACAATTCATATCAAAGCAGGTAACTTTTTTTAAATTATGAATTGGGCTCCATAATAGTATGATATTGATCTATCTCGATTCTCCATAATGATATGATATTATCTCATCAGGTGGTTTTCTACAAGAGAATCAAGAGGGCGTTTATGATAGACGCAATTCCGAAATCGCCGTCCGGAAAGATCTTGAGGAAGGAGTTGAGGGCAAAGTTGGCAACTGGTTTTCCAATTTCTAATTAATTATTATTCTTCCTTTTCCAAATTCTCTCCTTTTTAAAAAAAAAAAAAAAAAACAAAATATGGAAACTTGTTGTATGCAACTGCTCAAACAAACTCATTAAAGCTTTTTAATATTAATTACCAATCATTTGGTGTCACGATCGTACATTTTAAACAATGTGAGTTGTGATTTTGACATGCTGATGACAAGTCATTAGAGGAATCCAAGGCCCATATTCCTTTTTAGCCCATCTTTGTGGCTTCATCGGATCTTAGACGTGATTTGTCTTCGTCAACTAAACACAACTTATGTTGAGTCTAAGTTAATTCGGTTACACACGCTGCCAACGCATGTATGTTCAATCTTCTATAACCTAATCTACTTGCCTCTATACTAGGTCAAGTCATTCAACTTGACCTTGCCTCCTCTACTCAAGATCAAGGTCTCTCAACTCAACACCGCATCTAAAATCATTGTAGTTTCCAATTAACATGACCCATACATGTTAACTTCATCCCAAGTCATGGGGTGTTCTCAGCTAGCATAGCTTGTTCGGTCATGTCCATTGTTTGGATAGCAGGTGCATAATTTAACCTTCAACACATGGGCAAAGGGCAAGGTCAACACACCCATACTGTTTGACATTGTCCTTGAAAGACCAATTTCAAAGGAAGTTACTCAAAACGCTCGTTTTGCCACGCTCGGCCTCACTATAATATACACATTCCATAAGGCCCAAGGGTGGTAGGGAGCTGATATCATGTCTCAGATACATTTTGAGGTATTTCCAATCCGGCATGTGTAAACATGATTTTGGCTAAATATCATAAAGTGTCGTGGAGCATTCATATGTCTAATTGACACTAAATTTTGCGTGCTTTCATATTTCTTGAATCCAAAATCGCATGCCCAAATTCTGTTTGAAACTCTGACTTTTGAGGTAAAGGTCCAGAGCCTACCCAACCCTTCAATAAGCCTATCTTTGACACTTTCGTCTTATTATTTCCCCTATCTTATTTATGTCTCGTCTTCTCTTCCGTGCACACATTACATGGTGTTGGATGATGCACCATCCTCCTTGGTCGCATCATGGCATTCGTCTGTTCTGGCCCTCGTGTGGTTAGATGGATGCTACTTTTTTTAAATGATTATAGATTAGTATTTAGTTATCTTTAGTTTATATGACAATATTAAACTATGTTGTCGAAAAAGTTACAACCTAACAACCCAACCCGAAAGGAGAGAGTTGGGTTGGGTTGTGAAAATTTTTGGATTGTATTACCAATCCAAACAACCCGAACTTTTTGATTTGATAAAAAAAAATCCATCAGCACAACCCAGACCAACCCAGACCATGTACACTCATAATTTTTAAACCTAAAAATAAAATCTCAATGAAATACACATTCAGTAGGAATAATGCAACCTCTACTACTACATATTGCCATCAAAACTCGTAACTCATCATAGACCGATCCATACCATGTTTTACAAAATTTTGCAAACAGTCAAATCTGAACTCAACCCTGTCGCTCTTCTTTCTTTCCTCGCGGGCAGCAGGGTGCCTTGCGTGATTCTACTGTGTTTTTTTGCACTTGACTGGGTGGACAGTTGACCGGAAGAGAACTTAGATTCGTCCGGCCATCAGGCGGGCTAGTGCTTATCTTATGTGACAACACTACAGAGCGAGTGGCTTTTCTAGGCGGGCTGCTGTGTGACAAGACTACAGAGAAAGCAAGTGTTCCCCAAGCAAGCTAAGAGTTGGAATGTTATTTCATTTTCTATCCAATATCCTCGAAATACCACATTCATATACTCTCCACCCCGATCTGATCGGGGTCTTTTTAATAGATTTGCAAATAAAAGTACTCATTTAGTATTAAAAAAAACGCTCGTACATTTCTTGCTTATGCAGCAGCAGTAACAACAACAACAGGGCGTACATGGTACAGTCTAAATACACAATATTTCTGCAAGTTTAATTTCCTGGTTTCGGTTTACCTGACGATGGCTTAAAAACTCGCCTCCTCTGTTGTCGGTCGCCTCAAGAAATATCGTAAACTATTTGATATAACCTGTAAAATTCGACGTAAATCCTCAGTAATCCGCAACAATATTGCATGTTGTAACCAGTAATCTTGTTGTTTACCAACCTGCTGAAGAGGTTTGATCAGGGCTTTACCCCTATAGCTCACATGAAACTTGGTCTTAGCCAACAATCCCTGTACTCGCGACAAACAAACTTGCAATTACCATGGAAGTTAAGTAGTAACCGTGAAGGACTGCAAATTTCAAACTGAAAATAGTCACCTCAGTGTCGAATTCTCCAGATCCAACTGCGACGTTTATGTCAGTGATGATCTTCACAAGATCGACCAATAATCCCGGTCGGTCAGCTGTCTCCACATACAGTAAGCTGTAAAGGGTAAAAGGAGTCTCACTTCATGTATGCAAAAGATTATGCCAATGATTTTCTACCCAATCACTTCATGTATGCAAAAGAATTACCTTCGGTCAGGACCATCATCTCGTATGCTTATGTGCGTAGCAACGTCCACATCAACCTGAGAAATTATAATGTATGATAAATGAGGTAAAGGAGCAAACATCATTCCAATCAAGAACCTACCAAGAGGATCCATGATTCTGTAACACGAGGTATCAAAGTTAGGCAATGATGCATAAAAAATGTTGAAATGAATAGGCAGATCGAGTGACATGACATACATTGAGAAGTAGAAGAGAGCAGACTCTTATCCTGATACAAAGAGAAAAATTGTTGGGCGGTTTCTGCACTCTTACTCCTATCGATTTCTAAACCGGAGAAAACCAACATTTGAGCCTCTTGTTACATTGTTAACCCGCCCCCCACCTCCACCCTCACCCGCTCTCTTTGTGAGATCCCACATCAATTGGAGGGAAACAAAACATTTCTCATTAGAGTAAGGAAACTTCTCCCTAGCATACGCATTTTAAGAAAACCCATAAGCGAAAGTACAAAGTGGACAATATTTGCTAGCGGCGGGCTTGGGTTGTTACAGATGGTTGGGCAGTGTGCCAACAAGGACGCTGGCCCCCAAAGGAGGTGGATTGTAAGATCCCACATCAATTGGAGAAGAAAACATAACATTTCTTATAAGGGTGTGGAAACCTCTCCCTGGCAGACGCGTTTTACAACCTTGAAGAGAATCCCAAAAAGGACAACATTTGCTAGCAGTGAGCTTAGACTGTTACAAATGTTATCACAGCCAGACACCGGGCGGTGTGCCAAGGAGGACGCTGAGCATTTCTTATAAGGGTTTGAAAACCTCTCCCTAGCATACGCATTTTAAAGGAAAAGCTCAAAGAGTACAATATCTGCTCACAGTGGGCTTGAGCTGTTACACACCTACCCGCTCACAAATAGAAATATAAACAATATCATGCCATAGCGGATAGGCATTTGAAATGGAAAGTTATATAAGACCTCTTGTTTAGGTGGCACAACTCCAAAGGCAGCTCCCATTGCTAACTGAGCACTTGATTCCTGAACAACCAACGTCAAATTTAGGAACTCAAAAAAGCAGGTCTCTAATAAACAGAGATCCACCAGACTATTATCTCTTGAACCATTACCGGATGATACTCAATCAAGTTTCTTATAATTGTCAAACGAATTGCCTCCAACAACTCTGGATCATCTACCTTTCTTCCAGTATCTCTGCATATTAGCAAACCAATCAAAAACCAAAATCACAATGGAACAACTTTTAAGTTCAAATCTAATTCAAGGTGTTGCCATTCTACTATCACAATCTACCATTCAATAATGTAAAAGACAGCCATAGAAGCGTGTAACGTAATAAGCCGATACTTACGCCCTCGTGATGGAAAATCTGTTGTGTTTTCCAGAAGAATCCAAAAAGACATTCGCCTTGACAACATTCAGCCCCAGGTTTTTCAGAGCATTCATCTATAACCAATGCATTTTTAATGGCGATTATACGAAACAACGAAACAACACAACTCATAAAGCTTTACCCTTTAGTATTATCATCTAGAAACAAGCTCTAAGGAATGGAATGCTAAAGATGACTTTGCCAACATGAACAATTAGCTTTTTACCGTGTCGAGAAGAGCTCCAAGCCGATCGCCAAAGGTTATTTCCACCACAGTTGCATCTTCATCAGAGTCCTGGTCTATTATAACTATGGGCGTTGGAATTGTATCAGTATCACCGTTAATTCCATCCTCCTGTGCAACCACTCCCAAGAGAGAGAGGTCCAACAAAAATTAAGAACAAACATGGAACAATTGCAAATCATATGCATTGATTGATACCTTCAGTACCTGAACAGATATAGCTGATGAAGCTCGTGGAATCCTCTTCATGGTGGAAGAACACAATCTGGTGAAGGATCAGTAGAAAACATATAAACATAACTTCACAAAAATGAAATCGTTGTACCCAAATGCCACAACCAAAATGTTTTTAAACCCAATTGTTATAGCGGAAACAGAAGCAAGATCGATCGCACTCACACACCCACAAACAGAAATTAAACAAAAAGATATGAAAACATGGTTCAAAGAGAAAAAATTTCACTATATCCACGAGTGGTAGTTAATCACTATAACCAAAGTGTTTACAAATGTATCTCTCACACTCTCACACTACAAAGTCCCTCTTACAAAGCTCCTCCCAATTGCTTGGTTTTTGGATAGTATGACTCGGCTCCCTGGCCCGTAGCAACCAATACTTTCCACCGGGTTTTCCTATTTCGGGACTATATGCAAAATGCAAATGCATGCAATGCTTAGTGAGGTGGTGGGTGCTCATTTCAAATAGGTGAACCCTAAATTTCTACACATTCGATTTTGAACAAAGGAAACAAGAACAATGGGAATGTTGGTTCATTTTCAAGTCAAGTGAGAACCAAAAACCATAGATTTGAGGTGAGGCTGATATTCCCCGTGGAGTCACCAGCAAATACAAAATAGCAATGAGTACACATTTCAAAACAAGGCTAGACAAGCCTTTATATAGGCCTAGCCATACTAATTCGCACACATGAATCAATTAAATGAGACTATAAACCAAAAGGATTATGAACTAAACAAGAGTTATGAACCAAAATAAACGAGAATAAGAACCAAAAGAGTTATGAACTAAATCAGAGAGTTACGAGAATACATCTCCATGACAACTTACAACAGAAATGTGTCCATAGGAACCAGAATAAAAGCAACCCCCTCAAGCATGAAACTAAATTAAACCATGTAATCTAAATCCACGAAGAAACCCAGATACACATGTTTCAAACTGAAAGAAATCATAACAATCTTCAACTAATTGAGAAGGGTATGATAAAATTAAGCAGAAAGACACACCAAATCAAGCAATTGATAGCCATACCTTCTACTCTGAAGTAGGCAGAAACATTTAGTCTGAAAAGCGATGGAACCCTTGGCCAAAACCCCATTAGCAAAACGGGGTTCAGAGGATTTGAGGGTCCAAGAGCTGCGATTGGAGTGAAGCCCAGAGGTCCAAGAAGCCATAGCCACAGCCATAGTGATTGAGAGCAAGGAAATCGGAAACCCAGAAGCAAAAATTGAGGAAGGAAAAGAAAATCAAAAGGGGTTAGAGGGAAGAAGCAAAATGGGAGAACATTTTGAGGTCAGAATAAGAGAAATGGGTAGCGAGTAAGGAGAGTGTGGAAATATCCGCCATTGGAGATGGATAGGTTGATACCTCACCCAATTTATCTTCTTTTTTCGATCACTCTTTGATTTTTGACGTTTCATTATGAACAACTTACAATCATTTTTATATTTTGGATTTTTTTTCTTTTTTCCAATTGCCACTTCGTCGGTTGTACCTTCCAATTATAGCGACGCGTTTAGCTCATAAAATTTGGATTCCCCCCTCCCATCAAATATAGTAAATTTTCGTTCATTTTATATTTTTACTAATATTTTCATATTTTAATTTTAATATATTTAAAATTTTAATGTTCTAACTTTTATATACTATAATTATATCAATTTTTTAATGGAAATACTTTTTAAATTATTTCAAAAATACTATCTGATGATTGAATTATCAAAAGATTTATTAATACTTTTAAACTTTTTATAAAAAAAAAGGAATTTTTTAAACTTTTTCAAAAAACTCAAAAAATAATTTTATAAATACCACATCTTAAAAATATTTATGAAACTTTTCAAAGAAAAAGTTGATAATGGAGAATGTTTGCTAAATGAACGAGAGCCCTAAAAATTATCTATTTATAATTAAATAAATTACAAGAATATGGGAAGAATAATAAAAGTAAATAATACAGAAGAAAAATATTTAGATATTTGTGTTCTAATAAAATATCAAATATGATATATATGATGAACTATAATTTAGTATTAAATATACTTAAGAATGACGGGTTGATAGACCATTTTTATCCATATATTTTTAAACTTTAAACCCAAATTATAAAATTTAGGAATTTGTGTGATTAACTAAGTATTGGTAAGACAAGAGAAAAGTTTGAAAGGTGAAGACTCAACATGTAAGTTGGGCCTTGTTTGAGGCCGACCAAAGCCAAGGCCAATGAGCCCTAGCATGGTTGAAACTCAATCTTGCCCAGGTCAATAAAAGCCCAAATCAACTAGACTTAAGTGGCTAAGACCCAAGCTCGATATGGTTCCACTCCACAAGGATCAAATTAAAAACGCTACCGAGCCTTCGTCCAACTAAGCTCAACATGAATTCTTAGTTACGCCAATGAAAAACTAGTTTAGCATAGGTTCCATAGTGTGTGTCTAATGAGTATTACTTTGGTGTATCTTAGACCTTAAAGGTTCATGCATTTACTCCACTCAGAACTTAAAAGAGCTGCCACTTAGTTCGCATAAATGATTTACTAGGTAATTTGTCTTATTTAATTTGATTGGAACAAAGTGAATATTCTGGTTGATGAAAGATGAATATAATAAAGATGTATTAAATAAGGAAATTTTAACATTTAAGAACATCAAGATCAGTACTCTGATACCAAGATATATCATCATTTTAATTGGGATTACCTTTCATAAGATATATATCTTTTTAAACCCACATCTCACGAGTTTTAAGATATATATGATTGAACACCGCACATTATCAATATTTTATTCTCTCTTTCTTATTCTTAACATGCTATTGGAGCCTCTTATTCTTAACCATGTAAAATTAAACTCCAACGGAAAATCGTATGTTATAGTAGCTAGAGATAAGTTTATTTGCAACTTAGGTTACATGCTTAAAATCATTCAAATTTGATACTTTTTATCTTACTCGTGGAGTGATTCAAAGCTCAAACAAATTTTCTTATACTGAGATATTTGAGTAATAAGGTAACCCAGATCTTATTTTCTCTTGAAATCATTATTTATGGTTTACTTCCCTCTTTAAGTTGATTCTTTATTATTTCGAGGTTCTTAAATATTTTAGATTTAAAGGTTTCGTTATTCAACTAAATTATTAGATTTAAAAATGATTTGAAATTTGTATATGGCAACTTTGCACTTTAAGCTTTTTCTTTTTCAATTTTCAACCATTTTTAAACCCAAAAAAAAAAAAAAAAAAAAAAAATTAAATGACCTAAAAAAAGGGTAAACAT
>NW_019272023.1:5456667-5462411 GCF_002738345.1 Cucurbita maxima | reverse complement strand
AACCATTTTTAAACCAAAAAAAAAAAAAAAAAAAAAAAAGTTAAATGACCTAAAAAAAGGGTAAACATACAAAGTTTAAAAGCCCTCTAAAGAATAAAAACAATTTGCTATTAATTATTTTACCAAAAAAAAAATTAAAATAAATAAATATTTAAAAATATCATTAAACTTTAAAAAAAATTAAAATATTTAAAAATATTTTTAAACGTTTTTTCTGTAAAAGTATTTTTAAACTTTTTAAAAAAAAAATAAAATTTATGAACTTTTAAAAAAATATTTTTGAAAAAAATTGAAGTATTAAAAGATTTTCATACCAACCATAAGAATTTTTTTTTTTTCAAATTTTTAATGTAAAATTACATTTAATTAAATGGTCAAAAAAGGCAATTAATTGAACATTTTTCTCAAATACAGATATTCATTCGACCAAATCATTGATACACTCTTTTCTATTTTTTTTTTTTTTTTAATGTTTGATTTTTACTAAAGTTTTCTATTTAAAATACTTTTATACATATGAAATGTTAGGAGCACTTAATTTATATTTTTTTAAAAAAATCAAAAATTTAAATTTTTTTTATCTAAACCTCACAAATTATTATCTCCAAACCTTTGTTCTTTTGGTTACTTTTGAAAGTTTCTGGATGCTTTTGAAATGGTGTGATAATGATATTTTTTAAATATTTTTAAAAAAGATTAGAAACATTTTTTTCAAATTTTTTTAAAAAAATTAATAATATTAATAAAACATTTTGAGATTGGAGAATATATTTTAAGATTTTTGAAAATTTAAAATTATTTTTTAAACAAAAAAAATTAATTATTTCTATTAAAGAAAATAGTATTTAAAAAAATATAGTTTTTGGATAATTTTTTTTATTAATTTAAGGAATCTAAAATTAAAAAAATTACTTTAGTTTGCCTTTTTTTACACTTAAACCGAAGTCCATAATAAGAAAAGAGAAAAAAAAAGAAGGCTAGATGTGAAAGAAATAAAGAAAGAAAGAAGTCCATAAAGCATGTGAGCGCTGGTGCACCACAAAAGCTAAAGCTGCCCGTGTCGCAAGCGCACGCCCCAATGCCTCCGCCGCCCATTCGTCTCACTTTTGTTAGACGAACACATCTCACCACAATGATATGATATTATCCACTTTGAACATAAACCCTCATGGCTTTGCTTTGGACTTCCCCAAGAGGCCTCATACCAATGAAGTTAGTATTCCTCACTTATAAACCCATGATCATTCCCTAAATTAGCCGATGTGGGACTTTCATCATGCAACAACTTAACTCCAAATCAATTTCCAAAATCAAACCATTTCAACCCTTGCCAACCTATTTTTTAAACCATAAATTATATAAGGCGGATAAGATAGACTCAAAATCCAACATTTACGACTCGTTCATCTCTTACCTATTGTACAAATTACGCGTCACAAACCATCCCACTTGACATTCAGAAAGTCACTCTTATCCGTTGAAAATTATTGAGAGAAGTAGTTATACATTGGCTAATTAAGAGGAAGATCATGAGTTTATAAGTACTCTCAAAGTGGACAATATTTTAGGAGATTTGTAATTTCTAACATGATAACAAATTTATGTCATTAACTTAGTCATGTCAATGAAATTCTCAAATATCGAATAAAGAAATTATGAGTCTCGAAAGTGTAGTCAAATGTGACTCAAGTATTGAATAAAGAGGGTAGTTTGTTTGAAGGCTCTAAAGAGGGTTTGTGATTCCTACGAGATATTAGAATTATACCCTTAACTTAGTCATGTGAATGAAATTCTCAAATGTTAGAACAAAAAGTTACTAGCCTCGAAAGTGTAGCAAAAATGATTTTAGAACAAAAGATGCACTTTGTATGAGGACTCTCGAGAGAGTTAAGGCTCGATTAAGGAGAAATTGTTCGAGGGCTTCTATACATTATGAGTGATGGTCTCTTTTAAAAGTAATTCCCTCTCCCAAGCGAAACCCGCCATCATCATCGTCATCTTCAACCTGTTGTCGAACCCATTTAGCAGAAAAAAATGGAGCTCCTGTCTCAATTATGGTCATTGCTAGGCCTTATCACACTCCTCCAAAACATCCTCCCTTCCCAATTCCTCTCTCTTCTCCATTCCCTTTACGAATCCCTTCAAGATTTCTTCACCCCTTACTCCTATTACGACATCCCTGAATTCAACGCCTACTGCTCCCTCGACCTCAACCAACTCTACCGTCACGCCACCCTCTACCTCAACTCCCTCCACAACTCCGCCGCCTGCCGCCATCTCTCCCTCTCCCGCTCCAAATCCTCCACCACAATCTCCTTCACCGTCGCTCCAAATCACTCTGTTCACGACACCTTCAACGCCCAACGGATTTCCTGGACCCACCACGTCGACACCGTTCAGGATTCATTGGATGAGAAACGAAGCTTCTCTCTCAGAATCCCCAAACGCCACCGCCATTCCCTACTCCCTCTGTATCTCGATCACGTCACCTCCACGGCGGCGGAATTCGAACGGACCTCTCGTGAACGGCGGCTCTTTACCAACAACGGCAATGGCAGTTCTTATGATTCTAGCTGGGTCTCTGTCCCGTTTCGACATCCTTCCACATTTGATACTCTGGCGCTCGAAACAGAGCTGAAAAAACAGATTATGGATGATTTGACTGAGTTCGCCGCTGGCAGGGAGTTTTACGGTAGTGTCGGCCGCGCGTGGAAACGTGGGTATTTGCTTTATGGACCTCCTGGGTCCGGGAAATCGAGCTTGATTGCAGCAATGGCGAATTTCCTCTGTTATGATGTGTACGATTTGGAATTGACCAAGGTTTCTGATAATTCTGAGCTTCGGTCGCTTCTTATTCAGACGACCAACCGGTCGGTGATTGTTATAGAGGATATTGACTGTTCTGTTGATCTGACGGCGGATCGGAGTTCGAAGGCTACGGCGCGTGGAGATCACGAGGAAGAGGTGGGGCGCGTGACGTTGTCGGGGCTTTTGAATTTCACAGATGGGCTTTGGTCATGCTGTGGGGAAGAGAGGATTGTCGTTTTCACGACGAATTACAGGGAGAAAATTGATCCGGCGTTGGTCCGGTGTGGCCGGATGGACGTGCACGTGAGCCTCGGCATGTGCGGGCCAGCTGCGTTTCGGACACTCGTGAGGAACTATTTGGAGATTGAGTCTCACGCGCTCTTTGACGTCGTTGACAACTGTATAAGGTCCGGCGGCGGCCTGACGCCGGCGCAGATTGGGGAGATTTTGCTGAAGAATCACCAGGATGTTGACGTGGCGATGAGGGAGGTTGTCGCCGCTTTGCAGGCGAGAGTTTTAGCTGGCGGAGGTGGAGAGGAGGGGGCGGACTATGAAGAAATGGTGATGAGATCGCCGGAGAGCGTTCTGGGGGTGGGGTCGCCGGAGAATTGGGATTCCTCGCCGGGGAAACATGTGGGGAAGAGGAGGAAAGAAGGGCAGACGCCGGGGAAGAAAGTGAATTTTTTGGTCAGACTTCGGTCGTTGACTAAGTCTGAATCTGGAAGAAGAGGGATTTGACTTTGTGCCTGTCATTCTTGTTTTTTTCTTTTTTCTTTTTATTTTGTTTTCAGCATATATATATATAAATAAGAAGACTGTATTAGAAAAATTAAAAATCTAAATTAGAAGCTTAGATTTTTTCTTTTTCTTTTTACAAAATAGTCCCTAGATATTATAGAAACCACGTGAGCTGATAGTTTTGTTTTTCAAGTTAATAATAATAAAATATATATATATATAGCGGAATTGTCCTTTTTATCACAATTCTCTTGTGGTCCCCACTCTAGGGTTATATATAAAAACGTCAGAGACTAATTTCGAAGTTTATCTCACGACCGAGTCACCGACTTACCACCACTCACACACCGGTGGAGAGAAAAAAATCAACACAGAGAAAGAGGAATGGCCGTGGTCGTAATCGACGGATCGACGGTGCGAAACTTCGTGAACGACGAATCTCACTTCAAGAAGAGCGTGGACGAAGCCTTCGCCGCCCTGGATCTCAACAACGACGGCGTTCTGTCTCGATCTGAACTCCGCAAGGCCTTCGAGACACTCCGCCTGATCGAGACTCACTTCGGCGTCGACGTCGTCACTCCGCCGGAGAAACTCACTCAACTCTACGATTCGATCTTCGAGCAGTTTGATTGCGACAAAAGCGGCACCGTCGATGCAGAAGAGTTTCGGACGGAGATGAAGAACATTTTGCTCGCAATTGCCGATGGATTAGGCTCGTCTCCGATTCAGATGGCTCTCGATGACGGCGATCAGAGTTTCCTCAAGCAAGCCGCAGATCTGGAGGCTTCAAAGCTCGCTCAATCGTCCGCCTGATCGCTATTTCTACGGTTCGCCGTTTTCGTTTCTTTTTTTACTCCTTTTTCTTTAAATTTCTGTTATCTATATGAAGATGTTTGAATCTGATTCCACAATAAAATAGATCCTGATTCGCCGTTTATGATGGAAAGAGCGATTCAGATTTGAACCTGTGGAGAGAAAAACGAGCAGATGAAGAACGAACAGGATCAATATCTAGGAACAATGTAAAATGGCGAGAATAAACGTTTGGTGGAGTTTTTTTTGCTCTTCTTTTTGCGGCAATTTATTCTAGAATTTATATCGGTGTTTGTTTGTTCATTAGCGATTTTCCGCTTTTTACGATTGAAATCGAGACATGGGCTCACCCACTGGTCCATCGAAACAGGCTTCTCCAGCCCTCAGAAAATCGCAGACGCATCCATTTGATTTTTAGGACCATTCTTTTTAGGCTAAATTATACCCCAAAAAAAAAAAAAATCACAAATCATATTTTTAAATTTTGTTTTATTCTTACATTTGGAATCTTTTCCACTAATAACTAATTTAAAGTTTGAAATAAATTTTAAATATAAATATATATATATATATATTTTTTTTTTCTTTTTTTTCTTTTTTTTCTTTTTTTTTCTTCATTATAAAGGAACTTATGGAAAAATATTATAGAAGACTGATATTATTTATAAATAGAGAAAAATATAAACATTCATTTTAATTTTTCAATTGTCTTTTCCATATATACGTACATAATATTGTAAATAATTACATAATTTCTATACTTGTCGTTACATCAATGTTCATCTTATTTTAATTACAAAATTATCAAAAAAAATAATGTTAATATGTTAATAAACTAAAATCTACAAGATAGCTATTTCATGTATTTTGTCATAAATTTTCAGAAAAAATATTTTATATCTTTATTTGTTTCACAAAATTTCACTTTAAAGTTTTCGACATTAAATAAAACTAAAAAAACTGGTTGAACTTCATTTAAAGATTGAACTATTATAATTAAATATTATAATAATTAGGAATTTAAAAATAAAAAATAAAAAAGGAATATTTTGAAAGTTATGTATTAAATTAAATAGACATGAACTTTCAACCACTCCGTATTTAGACTTTTCGAAGCTCTTCCAATGACCATGTAAAATCCTTGCATCATCTTCCAATGGTTCATAATGCAATTGAATTTGGCTATGAATTATGGAAGTTGTTTATTATGAATTTAAAATAATATTAGTTACAAATATCTATTCAGAGAAATACGTTTGCAACATAAGAAAACGACAGACTTAATTATAAAAAAAAAGATGAGAAGTAAAAAAAAAAAAAAAAAAAAAAAAAAAAAAAAAAAAAAAAAAAAAAAAAAAAAAAAAAAAAAAAAAAAAAAAAAAAAA
>NW_019272023.1:5406470-5456397 GCF_002738345.1 Cucurbita maxima | reverse complement strand
AAAAAAAAAAAAAAAAAAAAACGTCGCCTGAGAGATTCGAACTCTCGCGGGGAAACCCCATGTACTTAGCAGGCACACGCCTTAACCACTCGGCCAAAGCGACAATTGTTGACAGAAAAGGCGTGGTATAAAATAGATATAAAATTTCAATAAAAGCTGAGTTGACTTTTTTATTTGGACCAAATGGCAGTCTATAGAGTATAGTCTACGATAACTTAATAATGCATTAATTATTAATAATTTTCTAGTCTACTATAAGTTACCTATTTTTTATCGTCTCATTTCAAACACTTCATCCTCTAAATAAATAATATTTTACAAGTCAACTGAATCATAATTACTAATTAGTTTTTTGAAAATTTTAATGGAATTGTACAAATGAAATTAATATAAACTTCAAAACATATCCCAAATAAAGTAATGTCCCTAACTTCCACGTGGAATCTAGAATTTAGGCACGACACCTTCAAGGAAAGAAGAAAAGAAAGTAATAAACCGAATTAATTTGTTTTCCCCAAAAAGAAAAAACTATTGTTTTATTATAACACGCACGTGGGAATTAGAATTTTGGCACGAAACCTTCAACTAACGGTTTTTTTTTTAAGAATTAAATTAATTGATATTCTGACCAAACCAAACACGTTTCTAATTTCTAATTCAAGCGTAGATTTTGACCTATACTATATTTTATAAATTATATAATTAGCTATACTCAAGTTGACTCGTGATTATATAGATAGACATAGAGATATAGACGATCAAATGATCCAAGAGTTCAATCAACTTTAACTATCCAACCCATCAAATTATTCTGATTCATTCAAAAATAGGTTACAATACAACTCTACATTATTTTTAATAATTAATATAAAAATTAAGAATATTTTATAAATAATTAAAAAATCCAACTATATTTGAATCGGGTTAAATTACAAATATATATTAATAATTAATAATAATAAAGGTAAAGTTGAAGATATCCAATTAAAAACACCCAAAGATTATCCAAAAAAACAGGAAGCTTCGTGCCATTGTCGTCCAGCTCTGTGTTCCAAACATGGCGGCTACAGGGTCAAACAACCTCCGCCAACACCTTTCCTTCTCTATAAAACCTCCGTTTTCGCTATCCCATTTCAATCCCATCTCCACCAATTTTAATCCCATCTCAGATTCAGCCTCAAATCTCCATTATGACGCCGATTTTGGAATTCGACGCCGCCGGGATCTTCCTCAAAATCGCCATGTTCGTCGTCGTTCAGGTTCTCGTGTATTTGATCCTCTCCAAATCATCCAATCTCTTCTCCAACGACAAGAAATTGAGATCTCTCAGCTTTAAACCAGCTCGTTCCGTCAGTATTCGTCGGTTGCTGGCAGCTCTTTCCGATCTTCCACCCGGCGGCGAGCTTTCTCCGTCGTCGAGTGTTCCAACTCCCTCGTCTGTTCGTCGGGAGCGTTCCGACGACAGTGGCAGGTTTTAGAGAATCGGGTCGGATCGAATTGAATCGATTAGCAATGTAAACTGAAAAGTTAGTGGTGGTAGTTTATGTTATTTGTTAATTTAGATTTTTTTTTTTTTTGAATTATTCTTTTGTTCTTTGGTAATGCAAATTATTTGATTGGTGTATTTAAAATATTTTCGATTAATATGTTGAATTAAGGTTTAAAATGTCGATACAATGAAATGGATCAAAAACTCTTATAGATATTTTAACCCCTAAATCGCAAATATTAAAACTCGTAAATCAAGTTAATTTTATTTCAAATGAATGTAACTCTCGGGAATTTGATCTAACAGAGAATAAAATCTTTAGATTTAAATATCAAAGAACCCTAAGACGATAAAACATTACTTCAAATGAAAATGAAATATTAATTACCTTATTGATCGAATATCTCAAGACAAGAATATTGGTGAAGATTCAAATTACTTTAAAAATAAAATTGATCAAGTCAAACTTGAATGATTAAGTAATAAAACCTGGTAACTCGAGAGTATCATCTATCCAATTTAAAACAATTTAAGAATAAATTAAGTTTGATATTTCTACCCTGCAAATTGAGTTTATCTTGTGGTAATTTTAACAACTTTTTTCGTATTTTTTTTAAAGCTTATATTACATGATTGAGATGTCTTGGTTCATACCAAAATTGTATGACCTGGCATATTGTGTCATACAATTGTCCAATTTTGTTGATGTATCAATCCAATTCTTAAATTGGTTGATGTGGCAAATGACACGTCTTGATAACATGAGACCAACCGCTATATGTGGTAATACTTGTTGGGCCTGGGGTAATTATGACATGTCAAATCACACGTTAGAATTTTCGACTTTTTTACTTTTATAAAAACGAATAGGATTAGATTCGTTTAAGTTATTGTTGAGCTAGTTGGGCATGTAATGAAGCTAGGGTTGATCTTAACTTCGAAAAAGTTGGGATTGACCTCGGACTTAAAGATACTAGAGTGTTAAGGATAGTTGACCGTTCATTAAGGCAAATATCTAGATATTTGCCTTACATTACGGGTTACCATATTTTCTCTTTTACTAAATGCAAATATATTGTATTTATTTATTATTCTTTCCTTTTATCGCTATTTCCTTATTATTTGTAATTTACCTTATTTCTGTATTCGGTAAATGATTATAAATAAGAGAACTCTCACCACCATTTGGGTGTGGTGGATTAATCAAACATTCACATGGTATCAGAGCCCTTTCGGTTTAACAACCCTGATCCTTTCTTCTCTATGGCTTCCGAATCTTGTTATCATCTTCTTCCTTTCAATACTCTAATCCATATGATCACCATCAAACTTTCTTCCTCCAATTATCTTCTTTGGAAAAGCCAACTTCTCCCTCTTCTTGAGAGTCAAGACATGCTGGGCTATGTCGATGGAACTATGGTTCCACCACCTCGCTTTGAACCAGAAACCTCCTCAACATTCAACCCCAAATATTTGGCATGGAGAGCAGCCGATCAACGACTTCTCTGTCTCCTGCTCTCCTCTCTCACTGAGGAAGCCATGGCTGTTGTCGTTGGTCTCTCTACTGCACGTGATGTTTGGCTTGCGTTGGAAACTACGTACAGCCATCAGTCAAAAGCTCGTGAACTGAGACTCAAGGATGACTTGCAGTTGATGAAACGTGGCACAAAACCTGTTGCTGAGTATGCTCGTGCCTTCAAAAAAATTTGTGACCAACTTCATGCCATTGGTAGACCCGTCGAGGACATTGATAAAGTGCATTGGTTCCTTCGTGGACTCGGCACCGAATTTTCAGCTTTTTCTACTGCTCAGATGGCTCTCACCCCTATCCCCTGTTTTGCAGATCTAGTCTCTAAAACTGAAAGTTTTGAGTTGTTCCAGCGCTCCCTTGAGTCCTCTGACTCCACTCCTACAGCATTCATAGCCACTAATCGTGGCCGCACCCATGAAAGTCACCCTGCTTCCTTTACCAACCAGCGAGGTCGTTCTTATTCTCACAAAAACAACTCTTCTAATCGAGGACGAACCCACTCAAGTCAGGGTCGTCGACCACCTCATTGCCAAATATGCCGCAAAGAGGGCCATTATGCTGACCGCTGCAACCAACGGTATGTTCGACCTGATTCTTCTCATGCTCACCTTGCTGAAGCCTTTAACACGTCATGTTCTATTGCTGGACCCGATGCTGCTGATTGGTTTTTGGACACTGGAGCTTCGGCCCATATGACTGCCGACCCATCAATTCTGGATCAGTCTAAAAATTACACGGGTAAGGACTCTGTGATTGTAGGAAACGGTGCATCCCTACCCATTACCCACATCGGTACTCTTTCTCCTGTTCCAAATATTCACTTATTAGATGTCTTGGTTGTCCCTCACCTCACTAAAAATCTTCTTTCCATAAGTAAATTAACGTCTGATTTTCCTCTCTCCGTTACATTTACTAATAATCTTATTACTATCCAGAATCATCAAACAGGAAGGGTGGTGGCAACCGGTAAAAGAGATGGAGGGCTATATGTGCTGGAGCGCGGCAACTCTGCTTTTATTTCAGCCCTTAAAAACAAATCTTTACGTGCTTCATATGATTTATGGCATGCTCGTCTGGGTCATGTGAATCATTCTGTTATTTCTTTTTTAAATAAAAAAGGTCATCTTTCTCTTACGTCTTTATTGCCTTCTCCATCATTATGTAATAGTTGTCAGCTTGCGAAAAGCCATCGATTGCCTTATTCCCGCAATGAACGTAGGTCGTCTCATGTGTTAGATCTTATTCATTGTGATCTTTGGGGTCCTTCTCCCGTCAAATCAAATTCGGGTTTTCTTTATTATGCTATTTTTATTGATGATTATTCTCGATTCACTTGGTTTTACCCTTTAAAATTTAAATCTGATTTTTTTGATATTTTTCTTCAATTTCAAAAATTTGTGGAAAATCAATATTCTTCTCGTATCAAGGTATTTCAAAGCGATGGTGGTACCGAATTTACTAGTACTTGTTTCAAAACTCATTTACGTAATTCTGGCATCCACCATCAACTCTCTTGTCCATATACACCTGCTCAAAATGGTCGTGTTGAGAGAAAACATCGTCATGTGACTGAGACTGGCTTGGCCCTTCTCTTTCACTCTCATCTTTCTCCTCGTTTTTGGGTTGACGCCTTCAGCACTGCAGCTTATATTATCAACCGGTTGCCTACTCCACTTCTTGGAGGTAAGTCACCCTTTGAACTCCTTTATGGCTACACTCCACATTATGACAATTTTCATCCCTTTGGTTGTCGTGTTTATCCTTATTTGCGTGATTATATGCCTAACAAGCTTTCTCCCCGCAGCATTCCTTGTATTTTTTTGGGTTATAGTCCTGTTCATAAAGGGTTCCGCTGTCTTGATCCCGCCACCACTAAGCTATATATCACCTGCCATGCTCAATTTGATGAAACTCACTTTCCTGCTATCCCTAGCTCCCAAGCCCAACCTCTTTCCACTATTCCTATTTCAAATTTCTTGGAACCACATCTTCATCATATTGATTCATCCCCCCCTACCACTTCATCACCGCACATTCCTCAATCCAGTTCATCCCCGTGTGATATTTGTTCTGACCTTGTAGATGAGTCTGTGCAGGTTGATACTTCTCTTGCAGGTTCCACTTTGTCACCCTCGACTTCTAATTCAACCTCTATTGAACCTCCTGTTGATTTCTCTTCTTTGGGCACTCATCCTATGATCACACGCGCCAAAGCTGGTATATTCAAGACTCGTCATCCAGCAAATCTTGGTATGTTGGGCTCATCTGAACTTCTCTCTGCTCTTCTTGCATCCACTGAGCCAAAAGGATTCAAATCTGCGGCTAAGAATCCTGCTTGGGTGGCTGCCATGGATGAAGAAATTCGAGCGTTACAACAAAATGATACTTGGACTTTGGTTCCTCGCCCTGCCAACACCAACATCGTGGGCTCTAAATGGGTGTTTCGTATTAAATATTTGCCCGATGGATCCGTCGAGCGTTTCAAGGCTCGTCTCGTTGCCAAAGGTTATACTCAGGTTCCTGGTCTTGACTACACTGACACTTTCAGTCCAGTTGTCAAAGCTACCACTGTCCGTGTTGTGCTTTCTATTGCAGTCACAAATAAATGGCCTCTTCGACAACTTGATGTCAAGAATGCTTTTCTCAATGGAACGCTTATTGAACGTGTTCATATGGAACAACCTCCTGGGTATGTTGATCCTCGATTTCCAAAGCATGTTTGTCTATTAAAGAAAGCTCTCTATGGCTTAAAGCAAGCTCCTCGTGCTTGGTTTCAGCGTTTTAGCTCATTTCTTCTCACACTTGGGTTTTCTTGTAGTCGCGCTGACACGTCCCTTTTTGTCTTTCATCAGCAATCTAACCTTATCTATTTGCTTCTTTATGTTGATGACATTATTGTTACCGGCAACAACTCATCTCTTATTAACAGCTTTACTCGCAAGCTTCATTCTGAGTTTGCTACCAAAGATTTGGGTTCTCTCAGTTACTTTCTTGGTCTTGAAGCTTCACCCACTCCTGATGGTCTCTTTATCAGTCAGTTAAAATATGCTCGAGATATTCTTACTCGTGCTCAGTTGCTCGATAGCAAACCAGTTCACACTCCCATGGTTGTTTCTCAACACCTGACTGCTGATGGTTCTCCTTTCTCTGATCCTACTCTCTACAGATCTCTTGTTGGCGCCCTTCAGTACTTGACTATCACGCGTCCAGATATTGCCTATGCTGTCAATTCTGTCAGTCAATTCTTGCATGCCCCTACTGCAGATCACTTTCTTGCTGTCAAACGTATTCTTCGCTATGTCAAAGGAACACTCCACTTTGGTCTTATCTTTCGTCCATCCACTGTTCCTAGTACGCTAGTCGCTTATTCGGATGCTGACTGGGCTGGTTGTCCCGATACTCGTCGTTCTACATCCGGCTATTCTATTTATCTTGGTAACAATCTCATTTCTTGGAGTGCCAAAAAGCAACCTACTGTATCACGCTCCAGCTGTGAATCTGAGTATCGTGCTCTTGCCACAACTGCTGCTGAACTTCTTTGGGTTACGCATCTTTGGCATGACCTCAAGGTCCCTATTTCACAGCAGCCCTTACTCTTATGTGACAACAAAAGTGCTATTTTTTTGAGCTCTAATCCTGTTTCTCACAAGCGGGCCAAGCATGTTGAACTAGATTATCATTTCCTTCGAGAACTTGTTATCGC
Source organism: Cucurbita maxima (assembly GCF_002738345.1). Lineage (NCBI taxonomy): Eukaryota > Viridiplantae > Streptophyta > Magnoliopsida > Cucurbitales > Cucurbitaceae > Cucurbita > Cucurbita maxima. The sequence goes on along the minus strand of NW_019272023.1, from coordinate 5,449,674 downwards.
TGGCAAACTTCGTACACAATATGTACCCTCTCATCTCCAAGTTGCTGACATCTTCACAAAGAGTATTTCTCGACCTCTCTTTGAATTTTTCAGATCCAAGCTTCATGTTCGTTCAAATCCGACGCTCAGCTTGCGGGGGGGTGTTAAGGATAGTTGACCGTTCATTAAGGCAAATATCTAGATATTTGCCTTACATTACGGGTTACCATATTTTCTCTTTTACTAAATGCAAATATATTGTATTTATTTATTATTCTTTCCTTTTATCGCTATTTCCTTATTATTTGTAATTTACCTTATTTCTGTATTCTGTAAATGATTATAAATAAGAGAACTCTCACCACCATTTGGGTGTGGTGGATTAATCAAACATTCACATAGAGTCATCCTTGGGAAAAGTCGAAAGTCGACTCTACTCAAGGTACATCTTCCCTTTGAGCCCAAATAGAGAGATAGAACATGTTAACAATTAAGAATTTAATAATTTCATTCTAAACTATGAAATTACATTCAAATGGAATGGACAAAAACATAAGAAAATTCCAAAAACATTGGAAAGAGATCATGAAATTCATCGAAATCATTCAATTTCTTCATCTTCATCTTCATCTTCACCCAAAAAGCAATCAACATGAACCCCAAAATCACAATCCCCACAACAATAAACCCAACACCCATTTCCTAAGCCACCCTCACAAACGCCGCAGCAAAATCCCTTCCCCTTATAATGGAACACAAGGCGGAGCGGGTGGCCGTGGTTTTTTCCGATCACGGTCTCCGGCAAAGCGGCGCAGTGGATGTGGAGGTCGAACTGGCATCGGGGGCACCGGTAGATGAAGCCGGAGCCCAAATCGCCGCACGCATCACAGGCGAATTCCCCGCCGGCGTAGGGCGGAGATCCGGCGAGGATGAGGGGGTGTTTTGGGTGAGAGAGGTGGTGGATCTCTGGCGGGAGGGAGAAACAGAGGTCGTGGAGGTGGAATTCGCATTTGGGCTTTATGCACTTGTAGGCGCCGCCGGAAAGTCGGAGCTCGCAGCCTGAGCAGATAGCTCCGTCGTCCTCCGCCACGGTCGCGGCGGCAAGTGGGTGGCGGTGGCTGAAATGTTGGTTCAGCATTTGTCTCTGGTTTTTGCTCTGTTTTTGTGTAACGAAGATGTGATTGGATGATGAGAAGATATGATCAGTGAAGCAATAATGCGTTTTTGTACGTCAACCTCATTAATTCTTTCCGTGTTTATCGCATTGATTTTTTTTTTTTTTTTTTAAAAAGGAAATTACGATTTAAAAAAAAAAAATATAAATCATTTAACTTAAAAATTGGCAAATAAATAAATAAATAAATAAAAATTATATATATATATATATATTTTTTAAAATTTTCATTAGTTAATAATAAAATATTACTTTTTAAAATAAAATCATTGTATTAAAATATTGCTATAATCTTAATGCAATGGAATATTTTATGTCACGTCCTCCCTTTTCAATCATTCATTAATTTCCAACTTTTATTTTAATTTTAAAATTTTGTTCAAGTTATGTTTGATTTTATTAATCTGATCAATTAGACCAACCTATCGTGTTGAATACAATAATCAAAAGAATTGGATAAAACTGTGTGCATAAGAGAAACGTGTTAGGTTGTGCTCAGACTTAGTTGAGTAAGAAATATGAATACATCGTCTACTCGTGCCATGGTAGTACTGATTCCATTTTCCACCGTAACTTTTCGATTACTCGGGCATGGTTTATATATTTTAAAATATTGGGAGTAAGGAGTCATGTAGATCACCTTCCAGTACGGCTACCTTGTTACGACTTCACTCCAATCACTAGCCTTGCCTTCGGCATCCCCCTCCTTACGGTTAAGGTAACGACTTCGGATATGATCCAAGAATTAGACATTGAAACTTGATGGTTTGTTGAGGGAGTTCAAGTATTATTGAATCCATTAGTCTCCATAATTGGTGGCTTTTGTTCGGATTTGGACTCCTCTGTTATATATGCTCGTGCCTTCGACATGTCTTCTTGTTTTTCCAACCATGGTTTTGTGAACCTTCTCGATTTTTCCGTTCATGATTTAGGAGGTTTTCCATTCAACTTACTGTTAGGATCTATGCCCTAAAACCCGTAATTAATTATTTAATTTTTAATGATAATTTTATTATTTTATTTACAATTTAATATTATCCCTGATATGAAAATCTAAGGTTATTAATGAAATCTTGAATCATATATAGTTGACAGACAAGAGAGTCATGTTCAAGAATAATGTGAAGGGAATATCGTATATGGATAAAGTTGGGTGCCTTATCATGGTAACACTATTCGTATGATACTTTGTAATTCTTACAAATGATTTGATCCAAATCGTTCATGTGGAGACATGTGAATTGAGGTTTCTTATACAATGAGTTTGTATAAGACTGGATTACGAAATATGTAATCTATTTTTATAAATTTGTTAATTGAGAAGATTAATATTTACATGATGATCATATGCGACTCGATCTTAATCCTAAGTGAGTTATGAACTTGTATCTGTGAGAACTTATCTTTTGATTTGCATGGGTGAGAATGACTCTTGTAGTGGATTCAATATATCTACTATTTTGGGGACTTGACCAAATAGGGAGTTGGTAACAAAATGGAATTCACTCCCTTCTATATGAGTAAAGTAGATGAGTTGTTCTATTAAGTGCTGATTCCGGGACTTAAACAATGGTACCCACCCTCTCATTGGCTTGAGAGAGGGACTTAGTTTATGATTGGATCATAAACAAAATTTTCATTAGATAATTAGTGGTACTTTGGGTGAAACATGTACTACAAGGGTAAAACAAACTTTTAACCCAAATGTAATTATGAACAACTTGTGAATGATTATATCAATAGACATAATTTATCTTACCGTGCATAACAATGCAACTCTTCATCTACAGTGGAGTGACCTATAGTTAACGGTAGCTATCGACAGTGATGAAGGTTTCACCGATTAAATTAGGGTTTGATGTTATTTTAAGCTATAACATCATATTCCAAGTTTAAATTAAACGGCTATCTTTTCATATCTACTTTTAAAGAATTACATGTCCATTTTAGAGAATTACTGGTCGAGGTAAAGGTAGAAGATGACAAGCGTGTGGGATTCATGCTTGCGTAGCTGCACATCATCGAAGGTGGGAGGCGCTGGTGAGCACGTGTTGAGCTCCGGTTCATCATATTCGACTCATTTTGATCTGCTCTATCAATGTTGGTCGATTTAACATTGAAAATTATTGAATATAGGTGTATTTAGAGGATATTGGGAAGACAACCACTTTAAGAACCGAGGTTAAGCAATATAGATAAGTAGTTTATCAAAACTCCTAAACAAGTTTTAACTTACTATTGACGTGGAACATATCGATCATGTGATTAGGAGCTTGGTTATAATAGATGTGTGTGAATCATATGACTTAAATTATAATAATCATAAATGCATGCATAAAATATGAACCCGTTAAAAATTTACGATTAGTAGTATTTTGGAGAACTCTTGTGTATGCTATGAGTCTTGACATAATGTATGATTATGTAACATTGTATGGATATGCCATATTATAATATAGTTTGATGTAGGAACCATTAGGAATTCAAGAAAGGAACTCTAGCAACGATTAGGCCTTTATGTACACCCATAGCTGAATGGATGATAGGATGGGAGGGCAAGTAGTCCAATTAGTCTACGAAACTTCACAGACACCTTGACCGATGTGCTGAGTGCTGAATGCTAAGTGTTGAGTGCTAATTTAGAATGATAAGGATCAGTGTTCCAAATGTTGCAACTGAACCTATTACATGATCCAAGACCAAGAAGATTCAGCAAGCATTCATTATTCATATGCAAAATTGGATAGGCTCGGTGCAAGCATTATGTTAAGCTGTGTTCCAAATGTTCTAACTGAGATTTTTTCCTCTTAAATTTTGATTAATGAAATTTTGCTCTTACATTGAGATTTTTACCTTTAGAAATTTGAACATCGTTTTTGTCATTTCTAAATTTTCAAGCAATATTCAATCAAACCTTATCGAGTTCAATTGTAGAGGGACTAAACAAGGTTACAAATCTTGCTTCTAGATCTTTAATCTTAAGTAATCTAATTCTAACATTAAGTAATTTAATTCTAACATTATCTCTTGGTTGATCCGAATTTTGTAACAAGGTGTTAATTTATTTGATTCAAGGATTTTTGCTTCAACAAAAACTTGGATAGTTGGGTTGAAGATTAGGGTTGCCTTATCATATGGGACATAGAATTTCTGACCGTCGAGTTGCGTGCTACTTTAAGCACCAAAGTGTCTAGTAGACATACCATATTTGATCGAGAGGAGTTTTGCATGCAAGTCTAAAATTTATGATAAACATAAATAGAGTTAATAGGTAAATGATAGTTAAGATACCTTCAGACCTATAACGTTAGTCAAAACTTCATTGGAAACTAGAAACTAAGCTTGTGAATCGAGAGAAGGTTCGACTAGGACCTGATCCAAACAAAAAACCTTCACATGGAAGGTTAAACTATAATCGTTTTCTATAAAATTAATCAGTATAAATGCTAAGGACATGGCCGACATTACACTTCTTGACCTCAAAGCTCTAAGTCTTAGATTTTCTTTTTTAAATTCGAAGGTCAAAAACCAATCTAAAATTTAAGTTCATGTTAGTGTCCGATAAAAACTATTTTTGATGCGATAAATTTTTTTAGGATCGGTATATAAGCTTAGTTGCTCATGAGTTTGAGTTAATATATTGTCTTTTAAATATAATCGCAAACAAAAATTTAACATTTGCCGACTTAATAAATATATTCTTAAATTTTGCATTTTATCTTAAAAGACAGGTAGACTTTAAAAAATATTCTTAAATTAAAAAAAAAATAATACTCAGATAAAAATCTTTAATATTTTATTTAAAAAATACCCTTAAAACTTTAAAAAAAAATTATTATACTTTTGAAAGCTTATGAGTTTTTAAAAATTTCATTAACAGATAAGAACTTCAAAAATATTTAAAAAAATAATAATTTAAAATTTTCTTTACCGGTTTGAAAAATAAAATTATTAAATTTGACAACCATCTCTAAAATATCTATAGATAGTTGTCGTCCGTATATTAATGAATTTTTTTTTTATAAACTTTTTTCTATAATTGATATTTTTTTAAATACTATACACTTTTTATTTTTCATAGAAATTACGAACCTTTTAGATAAAAAGACTGATATTTTTTAAAATTTAAGACTATAACTTGAAAAAGGTTGGGAGATAAATTAAAAAATTTATGGATATTTTGATGAGTTCCTAACAAAATTACATATACTTTTCAAACTTTTTAGGTTTACATTTGTAATTAATAAAATAAAAGTATGTATAAAATATTGAATAAAATCATATCTTAAATGCACTCTTCCATGTGATATTTATTATATTGAGACAAGTTGCTGTGTGTTTACCTGTTCTTTTCTTTGCTTTATTTCATGTCCCATTAATGGCCTTGGTCAAAATCAACGACTTCCAAGGTCATTAGTTTATCAAAAAGTTTTTTCTTTTTTGTTTCATTCTAGATTTTTATCCCAAAAAAAAAAAAAAAAAAAAAAAAAAAGCTTAGCTATGACATGTATTAAAAATACAATAGCTTCTCTATCCTAATCTAAGGGCTACAAATTATTCCGCATGACACATTGGAGTCTTACCTTTGTCCAAATAATAATAATAATAATAAATAATGTGAATTAAGTAAGAAGCAAATGGTTGAGAAGGCCGCATGAGCTACACAGAGCGCTGATTAGGTACCCTTGTTGCTTGCACATCCAAGTCGTATGCCCGTGACGGCATGCATGTCCTTTGTTGTTGATCACCTCAATCGCTCACCTGGGCTGCAATGAGGCCCACTTAGCCTCATGTGCTGCATGCCTGATCCCTTGCATCCGCGCCCCACACCAGTATCCATGTGCCCCTTGTTCGCCTGCATTGTATGTCGATGCCAGTGCCCGAGCACCCCTGTTTGCCTGCCGCTCGCTCACATGACTATAATTTCTGCCCCCTCCCGATCAGCTATACCTCGTGCCCGCACACTAGTACACCCCCGCGCACTCCCTTTTGTCGCCAACTCTTCTCATGTTTTTTTTTTTTTTTGTTTCCTTTTAAAATTAAATAATTTTCATGTTTAGAAAAAAATTAAGTGGTAATTACAATGTATTTTTTTTAATAAAAGTTCCAAATCCCCATATTTCATGTAATGGCTCATGCCCAGGATTCAATGGCTATGGGCATTCCTACAACATGGTTATGTTATCTACTACTAGCTTCTTTCCACCTTGGATATAGTTATATTATCTATTCTTAGCTTCTTAAGACTGAAAACTATACCCTAAGACTCCCCTACAACATGATTATGTTATTTACTCTTAGGTTCTTAAGAATGAAAACTATACCCATAGGCCAACACGAGTCCTCCTAGCATACTTTGTCCTCACTCATATGCATGTTAAGAAAATTTTCGAGAGGTTACCCAATATAGAATTGTTCCAAGAAAAGGAAAGTGCCCTTTGTTGGTTAGGTAATAACTTTAGTTTCCTTTAAGCATTTTTTAATGATCATATCCTAAATATCGTTATCATTCAGATGTTATCTCGTTTCATTTTTGCCCTTCTGTCACTATTTGAGTATGAGTATATATATATATATAAATAAAAGGATCCAATAAAATTTAATAGTATAATAATTGAGAACCAATCCTTAAATTTGAAACAAGGAAAATAATATTAACAAAAAAGAGAGAAAAGAATGTGGAAGATAACATTTTTACAATTTTAGGTCTCAGAATATTCTAGATATTCTTGAAATTCTAATTTTTTATTTTATTTTATTTCCTAAACTAATAATTTTGATCGTTGTGATATTATTTTTTCGTTTAATTTTCACTTTCCAAATGGACGTTTCTAAAATGATAGCTCGTAATCTTATTTATATTAGTATACATGTTTTTAAAAATATTTATTTTAAGGAAAAAAAAATGATTTTAAACCTATTTTATATTTTAAAAAATTTAGGTTTAAATTCAATATGATTAATCCTTTTTATATATTATTTTTTATTTTTGAAAATATAGAGGTTTAAAAGTATTCAAATTTAAATATTTATTTAAAAAAAAATATTTTATGCGTCACGAATGACGATTTTGGGAATTATGAATCGGTAAAGCGAAGGAAAAGGTAACAAATTTACTAAAATCGTTCACCAATAGGAAGACGGTATTTTGTATATACTAAAACGACGTCGTATGATTCTCTTCCGGTACGTCCGCCATTCAGTAATTTTGATCATTCAGACACTCTGTAGGCCGTATCGTGATAATTGATAAGGGCGAGCCAAATATCCTCCTCTCTCCGCCACCGCTTCCTTTCCGCTTCCGGCCACCATCTCCGCCCCCTCCTCACTCTTCACTTCATTTGTTTCTCCGTCTCTTCTCCAGGAAGAAGCGTCGTGGAGAATCGACTTGCACAGTTCTGATATTTGATTTCCAATTCCTTGCCGATGGATGCAGCGCGGCTCTGATCGAGGGGCTTGGGATTGCCCGAATCTCTGCCTGATAACAGGTCTTTTCTATTCTCGGTTCTGAATTTCTTGTGAGTGGTGTTCAAGATTGTTTTGATTTGTTGTATCGAGATCTTTCTTGGGTCGTTGTTCTAGGTTTTTCGAAAAAGTCAGTTTCTGATTTCACGGGGGAATTTGGATTTCACGACAATTTGGGGAGTTCCCATGCTAGTTTGTAGATAATTGAAGCAAAATTGTCTAACAGTGGATAAAATTGGTGCTTAGGGATTACTATTATTATTATTATTTAGGGTATGTGGAATTCTTGAGGCTTTTGTACTGACAGAAGTGAATCTTTTTATTGTTCAATGGCAGGAGCAGAGATGGTTCGATTGGCTTCTTGAATCTGAGAATTGTTTTTAGTTGTGAGGTTAGAATGAAAGGAAAGATTCGGTGTAGATGCTAATGGGAAATAACTCAAGAGAAGATATAATGGACCTCGATTTGAATCAGGAGCCTTTGGACCAATCTTATGATTCAGTGGTAGGGTTAGACACCATACTGAATGACCTTGAAAATGCTCATGGACGCATTGAAGAACGCATTCGGCAACTTGAAGCCGTTACAACAAGGGCTACACGGCGACAGAGATGGCGGCATGCCCCGACTGTAACTGAATCTGCTGACACTGCAGCAGCTTATGCTCACCTTGAAAGACATGATACTGGTGATGATAGTGCTGCCCAGGAAAGAGTAGCTAATTCTACCAAGGCTAGTAAGAAGGATGGCTCTCATTTGGTTGCCAAAGCATTGGGGATGGATCCAGAGCTGAAGCCCACTGGAAACAAGATGGGAAGCTTTTATGATTGTAACATATGCTTGGATGTTGCGAAGGATCCAATATTGACATGTTGTGGTCACTTATTTTGCTGGTCTTGCTTTTATCAGTTATCTTATGTTCATTCAAATGCCAAGGAATGCCCTGAATGTCAAGGTGAAGTTACAGATACTAGCATCATTCCAATCTATGGCCATGGGAATGGTAATCGTGCTCAGAAGTCAAAACCGAATGATTCTGGTTTGAAGGTTCCTCCCAGGCCACGTGCTCAGAGGATTGAGAGTATGAGGCAACAAATTTTGTTCCAGGGGGCATCTTCTTCTCTCATTGAAGAAAGGATCCAGCAGATTAGCAACATGATTGGTGCAATGGGGGAGCAATCTCGATCGCAGAATTCTGATATTATGCATGGAAGGATTGAGAGGACTAATTTGTTGGGCCGGAGGCGTCGTCCGTCCCAAGTATTACCTGTTACTGAGAATGAGAGCAATCAACAAAGCCGATCCCTTCAAGTGTCTAGGTTGCTACTGCAAGGTGCTGCCTCATTTTCATCTCTTTCATCTGCTTTGAATTCTGCAATGGACTCTGCTGAAAGATTAGTTGAGGATCTTGAAACATACATTCACAATCATGGCGCAAGTAGAAGCCGCCCACACTCTCTACCAAATAATCCTAACAATGGAGACCCCTTGTCCGGTATTGCTGCAACTGTGCGATCGGATGGTATCCCTCCAGATCCTGTTGGTGGAATCACCTTTCTGGTTCCACAATTCGAGTCATCTTCTAGAAGTATGGATATTGCTACTAATATTTCACGTCTAGAAAACCAGACCAGTAGTGGTACAGAATTCGACCGAATAATACTCCCATCTCCATCAACCAGGAGGAGAAGTGAGTTACCACGACGGTCAGATTTGGACAATGAAAATTTACAGGAGCGAAGGAGGAGGAGATTGGGATAATTGAATTGATAATGAAGTTCTTTCTCATTGTATGAGCTATTTATTTACTTTCACTTTTTTCTTTTAAGTTATTGAATTTTCTTCGACCTTGGGAAGATCCTTGCTGGTGTGAAATCCCCACATAAATAACAGCTAGCCTAAGAAGTTTGATGGTCTATTCTCTGATAAGGTACTGGAAGATTATGAAGAGGTGCGATCTGGCCAGCTTTCCAGCTGCGGCACACTCCTATCATGTGGTGAACTGGCTGTTGCGAAAGCGTTTGTTGAATTTTTTCCTTCTTCATAGAAGATGCATATTTGATATCGGTATTGCTATGTTGGTCAAATAGCAGATGGTGTAATGGTAAGCCCCTGTAATATATACACGCTATCTGCATGTCCCTTCCTCCTCCCAATGAATTTGGCATCCAAAATTTCCCATGTTCTAGATAGATAGATTGTGCTGCTGTTGGAAATTACTGGAATCAATCTGTACCTTTTCTTCTGAAATTCTTTCGTTGAAGAGAAGACTTGTGTTTGAGGGAAATCCTTTGCGTTTGCTTCTTCTTTATTGCCTTTTATTCTACTATTATATTGATCTTGGTTTTATCATAACATACTAATGCTCAGGCAACACTTCATTTGCAATTTTTTCTTGAATAAAAGAACTGATCAAAGCATGCCTACATAGAATATGCTCATTCTGCCCTACTGAACAAGACATTGGTAATTGCTGCCTTTTGATATTGTTTCTTTAGAAGGAAGCCTCTCATTTCACATAGGTGGGTGAGAGAAACTCATATCTATCTATATATGGGATCCTCTGATTATAAGAATTATGCTTCTTTTTAGTTCTTCCCGTCAATGTTTGATAATTAAATGTTGATGGGCAATCTTTGTATGTTCTGTCAACAGTTGATCTTCTGTTAATGTTGTTATCTACATGGCCTAACTACGATTAGAGTGGAGTAACTAGGATTAGGTGTAGTATTTGACCATATTCTATAATAGTTTACTTCCACATATGAGAAGTCTAGTTTGGAAGGACAGGAAATTTGAGGAAGTGTTGGAATATGTGAACTGCAAGTAAGAATCATTTGTGATGCTGAATTTTTAGGTGATGAACAGATTTGCTTGTAAAGTAAGAAGATGAAGAGGATATGAGTATGCATAGAACCAGTTGGGCATCCCATCAGAAATGATAAGACAGAGTGCATGGGGATGGGTGAGGCCCTCCAATTATTGCCTTCATCCCTAAACCCACGCACCATTACCTCACCTTTTACTGTCTTTTAGGGGCCCATCCCTTGTCTCTATATCCCTACTCTGTTTCTTACCATTCTATTAGGGTGTTTCTTACTCTTGGTTAGGGTTTTTTCTTTTTAGTAACTAAATCTACTATGGATATGCTTGTTTAGTTGTCTCGAGATTATTTATTTCACGTGTTATGATCTTCGTGTTATTCGACAAACATATTGGTTTCTCTGACAATTTTATAAGTTTGATGGAGCAATGGTTTGAATGGATAGTTAAGTGTATAATTTTGAACATTTCGTAAAGTTCAGTACTGAGGTTTCAATTTGTTTGATGATTCGAACCTGTTTGGTTCTAAATTACTCAAAATGAATTGAATGCTTTAGAGATGCATGGCTTCCTAACCTTGAAGGTTAAAGGATGGTTTTTATTGTCATTACTGAGTATGGAATTGCACGTAGGTATATAAAACCCTTAATAAGTTAGGATGAGTGAGATAAATTTAATAATATTCTAATTTTAAAAATATAGCGTAACAATTAATTATACAATTTGACTTATTTATTTATATTTATTTGCAAGTAAAAGTTTATATAATTTTATTAAATTCATTGCTAAATAAATTTAAAATCCTAAAATTTAAGAGAATAAATTAAACATTATTTATATACATCAAATTCTAAAAGCTAATAGCAAGTATTCCATTCTCAAACATATTATATTAATGATTAAATTCTCATGACTCAAATATCAAATATTTACGAACCACGTCATATCCCTGAAACTAACATCAACTCTTCTTAAACTTTATAATAACCATAACACAGATAGGTTGGGTTGGATTGTACCTTTATTTTTGAGTGGGTCAAATTAGTTGGGTGGACTAAATGCAACCCAACCAAAACTGAAACATGAAACAAAAAAAATAATCTAACCCGATCCAACCCTTTTATAGTTTCAGATCATAACGAACTTCTTTTTTTTTTTTTTTTAATTTTATTTTTTTTTTTTTTTTTTAATTTTATTTTTTTTTTTTTTTTTTAATTTTATTTTTTTTTTTTTTTTTTAATTTTATTTTTTTTTTTTTTTTTTAATTTTATTTTTTTTTTTTTTTTTTAATTTTATTTTTTTTTTTTTTTTTTAATTTTATTTTTTTTTTTTTTTTTTAATTTTATTTTTTTTTTTTTTTTTTAATTTTATTTTTTTTTTTTTTTTTTAATTTTATTTTTTTTTTTTTTTTTTAATTTTATTTTTTTTTTTTTTTTTTAATTTTATTTTTTTTTTTTTTTTTTAATTTTATTTTTTTTTTTTTTTTTTAATTTTATTTTTTTTTTTTTTTTTTAATTTTATTTTTTTTTTTTTTTTTTAATTTTATTATTATTTTTTTTTTTTTGTCATCATCTTCTTAATCATGGTTCAAAATAAAATTTTCAAATGGGTTCTTGTTTCCAAGTTTCCAAATCCTCTCCTTATTGAGTTATAAATTTCTTAAGAGTTTTTTAGCCTTGTTTTAAAGTTTAAGACTTAAACTCATGTGGGTATACACTTTCAAACTAAATTTCGTTCATTCATGCGTTATCTTATTCATACTTAGAAGATCATTCCTAAGTTTTTGCTAGGTTATTCTTTAGGTTTATTTGATTCACCTAAGTTCAACTTAGGGTCATAGTACAAAAATCATTAAATTTTCTTTTCTTAGCTCTATTTGGACCGTTGGTTCTTATAATTCGGTTTTTGAGTTCTAAGATATCTTAATTAGATGTTCTACCAGGCTCTTTCACCCTTAGCATCACTATTAGATGTTAATTAGATGTTAATTAGATGTTAATTAGGGAGTGGTTGGAGACCCCCTAACTGTACTCATAAGGCACTCATTAAGTTCTCATAAGATTCATGCATTTCAACGATCGACCCTAGTTCTACCAACTTATAAATGTAAGAGTACTACTACAAATCCCCCTCACAAGGGCAGGTATACTATTAAGAATTAACTGGAAAACGTGGATAGTCCCCATAGAATACAAATCATCGTAACCAAATTCTAAAAATGTTATATAGGTCCCTGATAGTCGAGTTGAGTTTACAGACCCCTAATCGCCTCTACATAACAACATAATCATAATAGCATGAATGAATCATGGTAAGGGACAAAAAAAAGTAATCTAAACATAGATGCCTAGTAATGTTTTCAATTTCTTTAAATTTTAGGTTTGTTTCTCTAATCACTACATATATGCATGCCTTTAACAACATATGCAAAAATTTAAATAAATCGTTTTCAAACAAAGTCATACTCTTATTTGTTTAGTTTAAAACAATAAATAGAAATATCGGTATCAAAATAAAATCTAAACATAATGTTTGGGTACGAAAATGAAAAGCCACCCATAAAGCTACTAACCGAAAACAATGCATATTATTGTCCTATCTTAACTTCCATGGTCATTCCATCATTTATCGTCATCCGTACAGTGACGCTTTACCTTTACCTGAAGAATAAGGATATCATGTGTAACACCCCAAAAATGAAGGAAATTAGCTCCCATATGAATATGCCGCCCATGAAAGACCCAAAGGATCTTAAAGGGAGAAATTAAGAGGATTAAGCAAGGAGTCAATCCTATCTCCTAACTAGTAATGTTAAGAAGTTTAAGACCTAAGGATTGAAAAAGTAAAAAATAAGTGAAAGAGGGCAAAAATGTCATTTTTCTAATTATTAAGGATCTTCCTGGATTTTTAGTTCCTTATCTGGAAGGAATTTCAAGATATTCCAGAAGGGAAAGATGACCCACCTAAGGATTTTTGAAAAAATTATGGATTTTTCAGCAAAAATAATATTAAAATATTCGGAAAGTGCCAAATGACAATACCCCTGGAAGAACGAATAATTACGACAATGCCACTGTGATCAGAATCAAAGCATCTCCAGTGGCAATCTGATCAAAATCTCTCAGAACTCAAATATCAGCCGTTGGATCTTCCCCAAAATTGGATATGATCTAGAAGATATACAGATCATCACATCCAACGGTTATTATGCAAAACCAAAATCGGTGAGGCTCTAACAGAAGTAGATATTTCCGGCGGATTTTCCAGAAAATCCAACCGCCAATTCATGACGATTATGGAGCTTTCAATGTCGGTTTAAGCTCCGCCTATAAAGTATGAAGTAGGGGCAACAATATGGAACAAGACTCGAGCACCCATTCGAGAGTTATGAGCGATTAGTTTGCGGGTCTCCTACTCTCGGGTTTCTTCCAAATTCGATAGCAATTCTCCACCATTCCTCCTCAAACTTATTCCTATAGTTTCTAAACAAGATTACCCACAATTTTTATGAAGGAATCGAGAGCTAAAACTTCGTATAATAAGATATCCAAGTGATAACAAATTCGACGTTTCAGGTGAGTTGCATACCGAGAATGATTTCTCGAAATTAAGGACCCACACTCAAAGACGTTCCTCCAAACCAATTCCTAGAGCATGAGGAAAGGATATGGAAGAGGTTCCATTAAGAAATCAGGCCTTGAAAACCCCTAGAATCGGCTACCCAATAAGAAATCCCCTGTTTTAGCTCCGGCGAGGAAAATGATTTTGGACGAACTTTGGAGCATAATATCTTAGGCTGTGATCCACGAAAATGTATGAAATCAATCCCAAGCTCTTCCTTGTAACACCATAGTTAATTTTAATGATGAAATCGAGGGGAGAAAGATATCGAGGCTGTGGAAGGACACTTTCAGACGGCGGAGCAAAGGACGCGCGCGTCTTCTTCCTGTCCAAAGGAAGAAGACGATGACGTGGCCGGTTCAGTTGAACCGGCTAAGTCAGTCCAAAATATGACCTTCCCTCGGTGTTTCTCAATTTTAACCCTCTTCCAGATCAGTTCTCATGACAAAACTTATGGTTCCAGAAACTAAACACAATAAGGAGTATATGGAAGGAAATATGAAGTAATTCGAGTACCGGAAGCTCAAGAACGGAGGTCCCGAACGTCGATGATGAGGTAAGTAGCCACCTTGGACTTTTCTTAAGAAATAATTTTAGGAACCGCTTGGATTTCTATATGAACCCTAAACCAAGTATTACACAAGAATATATGAAAGAAAAACTCAGAGAACCGTAAGTTGAAGCCCTGAACCGACCAAATTTCTCGGGTTTTAAGGAACATTAAAATAACCCACTAAATGAGCCCTGATGCCTATGAAATTTTAATGATGAGCATATTATATCATTTTTAGATTATATGTGAAATTTAGTGGTCAATGGATAAGGATAAGTAGGTAAACCAAGAAACGGGGCAAAATGACCATAATGCCCCTAAGGATATCTACCTACGGTTCATGACCAAGATGGCCTCCAAATGCTATGAAACTATACTATAGACCTTAATTTATGATTCTTGATGAGGTGGTGAAGTTTGAAAGCCATTGAAACTCAGTTTGAAAGCCATTGAAACTCGTTAAGTAGCAAAACCAAGAATTAAGGAAAAATTACCATAATGCCCCTAAGGAAGACTACCTACGGGCTAAGCCCTAAATGACCTCCCAACATTATGAAATATTGTATGAATCCTTATCTCAGGATGTTGTATAAGGTAATGAAGTTTGGGAGTCATTGGGAAATGTTAGATAGCGAAACCAAGATATGGGGAAACATGTACATTACCATCCACATGACTTTACCTCCTAGGATGACTAACGAGGTACCCATGAAATAAGAGACTCCCCATAGGTACCCTTGGTTTCTAATAAGATTCTATGTGCACAAGGTTTCGTTGGGCTATTCCTAAGAAGAACCTTTAAGTTCCAAGCTTGACCCAAGACGTTATGCATAAACTTAGGATCCCCAAGAATACAAGGAAACACCTAGGTTAATGCAGATGGTATGCTTAACAAGTTTCTAGGATTCATGCCCGGAGTAACCATTATCTCCCATCACGAAGTGTACCACAAGATCCCTATTCCTCTTTAGATTAGATGCCTTGCTATATGTACCACGAGCAGGTTGTCATCGGGTCCCTTCTCCGAGGAGGTCCCATCGGGTCCAATCTCGTGTACAGCAGTCCCGCTAAACTAGCCGTTAGCCATGCCCACAGCAAAGATGTTTCAAACGTTCATGATGATCTCGATAGAAAATTAGGCTTTGACGAACCAAATGATACAAACTATGATGGCTAATCAGTTAGCAGGGTAAGGAGTCAAAGATTCAGGGACTATGACTGTGGAGTTCCGCTACTTAAGAGATTTCCAGAGGCATAAACCGTCTTCCTTTGATGGAGGCAAGGTGGATCCCATTGCCGTTGAGAATTGGCTAGAGGCCATAGAAACGGCCTTCCATTTTATGAACTGCCCGCTAAAGTATCAAGTCCATTGTGGGACATATATGCTGAAAGGAGAGGCACACTTCTAGTGGAAGGGTGCTTAGAAGACCATTATACCACAATGAGAGTTTATTACCTGGTACCAGTTTAAAGATGCTTATCTCCACAAATATTACCCAATCACTGCCATAGTGAAAATGCATACATCATTCCTTGAACTGAAACAGGGAGACAAGTCAATGGAGGAATATGACTTAGAGTTCAATAGGCTGGAAAGGTTTTCTTTAGCCTATGTTAGTTCTGATGAGTTAAAGGGCGAACGAATTATTGCTGGCCTGAGGGAGGAACTGAGGGGGAATGTGGCATCCCAGTCATCCTTCGTATATGCGAAATCCCTTCAAGTGGCGACCCTGCTCGACGCGTCCCACACCAACAAGCTATAGTTGGGAATAGCACAATCATCCCACACTGCAGCCCATGGAAAAAGGACAGACCGTAGCCACCTCAGAACTGGTAGACCGCCCCACGGCCGCACTGATAAACAAAGAAGAGCCCCGGTACGGAACATGACCCTTTGTTCTAACTGTCGGCGTCCTCACACGGGGGAATGCAGAGCAGGAACATACGCCTGCTACAGAAGCAGCCAAGTAGGCCACTTTGCCGTGGATTGCCCTTAGAAGAACGATCAGCGTATCAACTGGCCTGCAGTACAGCATTAGAAGGGCCAAGGTGCTCAACATCAATAGGGGTGAGTTGTAGCCCATGCAACAACAACCAGGCAAGCTGACCAGCTAGACACAATTGTCACAGATACACTACCCGTATTCGGCCATCTTGCTTTAGTATTGTTTGATTCGGGTTCGACACATTCGTTCGTATCTGAGGAGTTTTTAAAGTTAGCACACCTAGAGAAAGAACTTTTAGAGATTACCTTATCAGTGTCCACCCCTGCCCACGAGCTGTTGTTAGCTACCCATAGGGTTAAAGGAGGTGGTGTAACAATATCAGGACGTGTCATCAAAGCTACACTGATAGTGATAAGCATGCAAGACTTCGATGTCATCTTAGGTATGGATTGGTTAGGTGAGAATCGCATTTTGATAGATTGCGAGACTCGAATAGTGACTCTCAGGCTCCTTTCAGGGGACAACTTTATCTACAAGGGAGCCACTTCCAAAGGAGCACCAAGCGTCATAGCATCATTAAGGGCTAAGAAGTTGATTCGTAGTGGTGCAAGTACATTTCTAGCTAGCGTGATCTTAGACAATAGTAACAAACAAGTAACCTCATCGGTACACATCATCAGGAGTTCGTAGATGTCTTTCTGGAGGATCTGCCAGGTTTTCTTCCAGCTAGGGAAGTCGATTTTGGGATCGATTTAGAATCAGGAACTGTGTCGATCTCCAAGGAACTTACAGGATGGCACCTGCAGAACTCAGGGAATTGAAGGAACAGTTACAGAAGCTGTTCTATAAGGGTTTCATCCGACCCAGTGTATCACCCTGGGGATCCCCTGTTCTATTTGTCAAGAAGAAGGACGGGTCCATGCGGTTGTTTATTGATTACAGGGAACTAAACAAAGTCACCATAAAAAATAAGTACCCCCTCCCGAGAATTGATGACATGTTTGATCAGCTACAGGGAGCAACAGTCTTCTCCAAAATTGACTTAAGGTCGGGGTATCATCAATTGAGGATCAGAGAAGGGGATATACCCAAAACAGCCTTCAGAAGTCGTTATGGACATTACGAGTTTCTCATTATGTCCTTTGGCCTTACCAATGCACCAACAGTTTTCATGGAACTAATAAAAATGGTGTTTAAGGAATTCTTAGACACTTTTGTCATAGTGTTCATCGACGACATTCTGGTATACTCCAAGTCAGAGGCGGATCATGAAGAACACCTAAGAACAGTCTTGACTATACTGAGAGCCTAGCAGTTGTATGCCAAGTTCTCCACGTGCGAGTTTTGGTTGTCTGAAGTAGCATTTCTGGGTCACATGGTGTCAAGCAAGGGGATTACAGTGGACCCAACTAAGATAGAAGCAGTGATGAAGTGGCCGAAGCCGACCACCGTCACGGAGGTGAGGAGTTTTCTAGGGCTAGCTGGATACTACAGAAGATTTGTCTAGGATTTCTCCAAAATTTCCTCAGCGCTAACTTAGTTAACCAAGAAGGGCAAGCCCTTTGCTTGGACTCCAGCCTGCGAACAGAGTTTCTAGGAACTCAAGAAGAGGTTGGTAATCGCACGAGTCCTTACAATTCCAGAAGAGTCAAGTAATATCGTGGTGTACAGTGATGCATCAGGGAAAGGTTTAGGGTGTGTGCTCATGCTGAAGGGTAAGGTGATAGCATATGCTTCTTGACAACTTAAGGAATATAAACAAACTACCCCACGCATGACCTCGAGTTAGCAGCGGTAGTATTTGCTCTAAAAATGTGGCGACATTACCTGTATGGCGAAAAAGTACAAGTCTTCATCGATCATAAGAGCCTAAAGTTCTTGTTCACGCAGAAGGAGCTCAATGAGATAAAGACGATGGTTGGAACTGGTAAAGAATTATGACATAGAGATCCTGTACCATCCAGGCAGAGTCAACGTTGTAGCTGAAGCATTGAGCAGGAAGACTGTGCATACTTCTGCGATGATCACCACGCAGAAAAGATTACAAGATGAGATGAAGAGGGCTGGGATAGACATGGTGGTTAAAGGTGGTACTGTTCAAATGACACAGTTAACCATACAACCCACCCTACGAAAGAAAATTATCAACGCTCAGAGATCTAATGAACACCTCAGTAAAAAGTGTGGAGACAGATTGAGACAGAGAGATCTGAGAATCGTCTGAGAACGGTAAGCGAACTTCCGACGCTCTTAACTCGTCAGATAGTCAAGCAAAAAAATTACGAAAAAAATACCAGAACATAGCCCATAACACAATCCAAATTTAAATCACTTTGTGCATTCGTGTTGTGGTAGCGAAATAGAGTTGCTATCATATGCATTACGTGATCTTTAATGCGGAAACATTCATTTAAAATAATTTATCAAACGATGTGATATGAACCAAGAGACATCAATCATACAATATGCTTCAATGAAGATATGAAGAAAATATTGTTGAAATTATCAAAAGATATTTCAATTCATGGCACATTGAAGAAGAATGAAGTTTCATGTTCTAAATTTTGGGTGGATTACATTTTAGAGTAATTTAGAGTTGTTATATTTCGTTAATGTATTTTAAGATTTTTTATTTACTTTAGGTTACAATTACATCATGGTTAATTATACTCATTAAGTATGAATGTTACAACTCTTGGAATACCTTTAATAGTTTCATTTTGAGGCTATATAAAGCCATGTATGTTGTATTTGTAAGAGACTTGGAAAATATAGTAAAAAGAAGCATTTGTGCTCTTCTTTAGCCAATGGCTAAGTTTCTTTGCAATTCTATGTAGTTTAGGTTGCATGTACAATCATTCAAGCTCAACATGATCAATCTGGCTTGTGGAGTGATTCGAATCTCAAGCAAGTGTTCTTGCCTTGAGATATTTGATCAACAAGAATCATTCAAGCTAGACATGATCGAACTTGCTTGTGGAGTGATTCGAATCTCAAACGATGTTCTTGCCTCGAGATATTCGATCAACAAGGTAATCTGAATCTTACTCCCCTTGTAGTGGTTCGTTATCTTATCACGATGTCTTGAACTAAAACATTCGCATTAAAAGCCTTAAAACAAAACAACGAAAAATAATCAACGCAAAATATAAATAAATCAAAGAAAGTATTAAAATGATGTCGTGATCTAACTAAGATCTAAGAAATAAAAATGCAACTACCCTAACAATAGATTGATTTGAGAAAGAAAAAAAATGAGATAGAGCATATATGTCGAGATATTTCTTTACCTTCAATGATTGGACTACAAGATGACTAATCTTTACAGTCGTTTTGTTTTAATTGTATCATCGAGATGATGGATCTGAGGCTGAATTGAAACTTAAGGAGCTAATAATTCATGTTGGTACAAAGAATAATTAGTAACTCCGATCTGACCAACTAAGTTCCTCCCATATAAATCTAGTTCGAATAGTTGTTTTATGTATGATAACACATGTGTTTATGTATTTACGTGAGAACTATCGTATAATTCTATCATATAATTTGAATGATTCCATTTAGAATATTTTCAGTCCCAAGATTTGAAAAGTTTCCCTTTTAGTATTAAGAAAAATTTCTGGTCTCTTTAATGGAGTTGGGTTTGAGATTAGGAATTAGGAAATGAGCCTCCATTTGGGTTCCCTCAGAAACAAAAAGATCCCGACGAAAACGACGTCGTTGGCCGATTTTCTAATCCTCCGCCGCCGGTTTTTCACCTGGGTCTTCTTCCTCCTGGCGTCGCCGCCTCTCGCCATCTTCTAAAACTGGTAAACTTTCATGTATTTTGGATAAGGAAGCTAATTTAATATAAAATTAGAAAGTAACGAAATTTGAGAAGTGAGCAGGTGTTTTTACAGACGTAATAAGCGGAGCAGCGGCGGCGGTGGAGGGCGGAGGCAAATTGGGCGTTTGTTGGAAGAGATTGGTGGAGAGGCGGCAGTGATCAGAATTTGGGTTGCAGTAAAAAAACCGAGGCTTTCAAGAAAACTAGAAATTTGGTTTCAAAACACTCGCCACCACTCTCACCTTGTGCGCGTCTTGTCAACGCGCCGCCCCAACAGCATCCATTAATTAGGGTCTCTTTTCATATTCTTCTTCAAAAAAAAAAAAAAAAAAAACAACAAAACAGGTGGAATCTTATTTTATCTGGGAATTGAATCAAATTGATTTTGGGATCTTAGTGTTACGAACTAAGGGTTTGCATATCTAAGCGTTTACGAGAATTCTTAGATTAAGTGGTAAGAGTTTCCTTATCACAAACATAAATTTTAAAAATAAAAATGAAAAACGAAAAACTTATAATGAAATGAGGCCTAAATTTTTTTTTTTTTTTTTTTTTTTTTTAACAAAAAATTATTGAAAATCCTTAATTTTGATAAGGGTTATTATAATGTTAGAAATTAATGTACCAAAATGAAAAAGAAGAAATAAAAATAAAAAGAAAGATAATGAGAAAATATTAGAAGGTGGCAGTATCTACTACATTTTCCCAAAGATGCTAAAATTTCATGATTATTTGACCCTTTTGGAAGCATGCAATTTGCAATGATTAATGTGTGGCTTGGATGCGTTTAATCAATCTATATTCCAATTAACATCTATATTTGTTAGCTAATGATAGCATTAAAATGTGCTATCTTTTATGACCTAATTTGTGCTAGTTTTGAAGCTAAATAATTTTATGGTTGAAGTAAATTTAACCAAAGATATCTTTGGGACAATGTTTAAATGTTGTCTAAAGTGTTTTGACACCCCTAGCATGTAAGCATAACGTCTTGAAATCTCAGTGTCACAAATCTCACTTCAACACGATATTATATCGTGCATCTATACATATTCATCTCTAGTGTCTCAATGCTATCAAATTTTTTCCTAAATTATCATTCTATGGCTATCAAATTTAATTTTTTCCTAAATTATCATTCTATTAGGATATAGCATCTCGACCCACTCCAATTTTTCCTATATAGTCATGACTTTTACGTGAAAGGTTAGAACTATATTAAGATGTTATAATTTTGGCATGTTACTTTTAATTGGTGACATTTTAATATATTTTATCTAGATTGTATCCAATAAGTATGAATCATGGATAAATAAAACTTTTTTAAAAAAATTAATTTTTTTTAACAACCCGACAACTCAATTCAATCCTAACCCGAAAATAGAGGGTTGAGTTGAGTTACCAATCCAACCCAAACTTTTAGGATGATCCAAAAAATTCCCTAAAACCATCCCGACCCCTGTACACTCGAAAACTCAGTTGACTAGCTTGTCAAGATTGAGATTTAGACATCTCAAGATAAAACTTAGTAATGATGTTAAACGAAAGTTTTAACAACAGAAAGTTGAACTTCAAGAAGTCCCAATAAAATAAAAAGCAATGAAGATAGAGGCAGAAGAACAGGAGAAAATATGTGATTTTCTTCTAACCTCTGTAAATAACTTCATTTTCTTAACCTCATACAATTACAAACTCCGCCCGCTTCCGTTGAATGTTTCTCGAGTTCATCTGCAGTTGGGGAAGAATGATTTGGACAAACGTCCACGGTGGATTTTGAGGACGAGCAATTCGGGATGTGTACTCAGCTTCCAGTAACATTATCGGTCCTCAACTGCTCGACTGGAGGAGGAAGGAGAAGAGCGAGCCTGGTTTTGTATCTTTCAATGCGTTGCAACCGTTCTTCTCTCAATCTAGAGGAATTATACGAACAAAATTATATTCAAAAGGAGAATCAAATGACCAAATGTCACTCGGATTTGCTGAACTACAGAGATGAAAGATCAATATGGGAAAAGAATGTGCACCGTGATCGAACTTTCTTTGCACGTCGAACATGTCGTTTTAATAACTCTTGCGTTGATAAGTCCTCAATGGATTCCTCATCCTGAAATGCAGAAACACAGGTAAAGCTATGTCCAATAGTCCTTGCAGAACAACCTTTTGGATATAAACGCTTAGAAGAATTCAGTTTGCCGATGAACTAAAGGATTTGGTTAAGAGAGCAAGCAACCCAGAGAAGAAACCATAACAAATTTGCAGTATTGAGCTTGAGGTCCTGTATTTACCGTAACAACCCACGCCCACCGCTAGTAGATATTGTCCTCTTTGGACTTTCCCTTCGAGCTTCCCCTCAAGATTTTTTAAAAGCGTCTACTAGGGAGAGGTTTCCACACCCTTATAAAAAATGTTTCGTTCTCCTCCCCAACCGATGTGGAATCTCACATTACCCCCCCCCCCCCAAGGGTACAAAGTGGGCATATACTAAACGATTGACAACAGAAAAACCGTCATTCCTTTAATAAGGAAGAACATCAAAGAACATGCTTCTCACCAATACATGCCTGAGCTTAATCTATGAGTGCAAACTAAACTATACTAATCTGGCACAGTATCTTTTGTTCATTAGTTTATTTTTATTTCGAAACCAAATCTAAAATTCTCTGTACTTCTACCAACCTTATCTTTCTCATCAACTTCTTCTTCGACGACTTCCTTCTTCTGCGACGGTACAGCACCAGTCACGGCGATGGGCAACGGTCTTGGAAGAGACCTCAAAAAACTTCCATATTGAGGCTGCCAGTAGAAAAATATCAGCAAGCATTTTAGAAACAAAACAAAACAGCAAGTGTATGTTCCTTCTGTGAATATATTACAGATAGGAACAGCAGAAAAAGGAAATGACATCAGCTAATGCTTTTTGCATGCACCATATGATAAAGAAAAGAACTTTGTCTATTAAATGCAGAAAAGAATGCATTGAAACTTAGTAATTAAGCAGTAGTAGATTAAGTAATCAAGTAAAGACATAAGAAAGCCATAGGATATCATGTATAAATTTGCATGCACCTAATGAAAGAACAACAAAAAACGATAGAAGCAGTGCTAATGTACACTCTTCACCGAGATTGTTGAACATTTTTAAACTGAATGCAAGTTTTCTGATCTAGTTCTCGGTCAAGTTATTGACTCGTCTATACCTATAGAGAGAAGATGAATTTAAATAAACCCCATTTTGAATAAATGACTCCAATATTGATATGAACAAAATATGTGTAACAACCCAGATCCACCGCTAGCAGATATTGTCCTCTTTGGGCTTTCCCTTTCGGGCTTCCCCTCAAGACTTTATAACACGTCTGCTAAGGGAAGGTTTCCACACCCTTATAAATGGTGTCTTGTTCTCCTCCCCAACCAATGTGGGACATCACAATCCACCCCCCTTCGGGGCCCAAAATCTTCGCTGGCACTCTTTCCTTCCTCTAATCGATGTGGGACCACCCCTAAATCCACCCCCCTTTGGGGCTCAGCTCCACGTCTGGCACATTGTCCGCCTCGTGTCTACCCCCTTCGGGGAACAGCGAGAAGGCTGGCACATTGTCCGGTGTCTGGCTCTGATACCATTTGTAACGACCCAGATCCACCGCTAGCAGATATTGTCCTCTTTGGGCTTTCCCTTTCAGGCTTCCCCTCAAGGCTTTAAAACACGTCTGCTAAGGGTAGATTTCCACACCCTTATAAATAGTGTTTTGTTCTCCTCCCCAACCAATGTGGGACATCACAATATGAATAAGAAAAATACTGCATAAAGGCCAATTGGCTGTAGTGTTAACTATTAAGGTGGTAGAGAGGTCCCCACTCGATTTCTACTTCGTTAGCATCACTGATCCAAGATAAAGGATTACTCTGTTAGGTCTTTTCGTTCCAGAGCTAGCCGGTAATGGACCTACTTACCTTGCTTATGGACCATTAGCTGAGCTAACCCTGGTTCTATTGGTTTGGTGGTTGCTACCAAGACGATTTCTTTATGCCTATCAAAGAACCTCAAGATACTAACCCACGAAAAACGATACGAGAAATTGAAAGAACTCATTTACTCCACGAGGGCGACCCGTGAAAATACATAGGTTTCTTACTCGTGCAAAGGAACTCTTTCTTGTCAACTTGAACAACTTCTCACGATCTTTGTCCCACATATCATTAGTAAGATCATGATCTTTACAAAAGGCTTTCTATCTAAAACAAGTATCATTAATCTAATCCTATAAGGATCCGAAAAATAACATTCTGTCAAAACAAGAGGAGCAAAGTGCAGTTCAAATCCACAAAAAGGAAAGATGTTGTAATCAGAACCAACACAAACCTGGCTTTCCTCTTGAGACCCATTCCTCAGCCATGATCGACAAAGCGCATAAAGCGAAGCCCCATCAGTTATTCCAACCTAGCCATAGTTACTATATTAGTGTGCCATAAAAGTGTAGATTCTAAATTTATAAAAGAAAAGTGGCGACTCTAAGCAACTATTCATTAAAGATAATTGAGGATCTGATCACATAGAATGCAAAGCCATTGTTCAGCAAAAGATGCCCTTTATTTCACACTAAAAACATATAAAACAATTACCATCACAGTCAAATTAATCCCTCCCTCCGTTTACAAGTCATATTTTCCCTAACTGATGAATCAAGTGCATCATCAGGTCATTGGTAGAAGAAAAAAAAATGTCATAATTTTCAATTTTATCAAAAAATTGAACAAAACATATCCACAAAATGATTGATGCTCCAAAAGGGAAAAAAATCTTAGTTTGTTAAACAGCTTTCAAAGAAATGGAACCCAAAGTATTTTGCAAGTTATACTCAAAATGTAAGCTCAACAACCAGAAACTAGTGGTAAAACAAGGTGAGGAAGAATTGCAAACATCAAAATAGCATATATAATAGCATATATAAGTAGATATTGTCCTCTTTGAATTTTTCCTTTCGGGCTTCCCCTCAAGGTTTTTAAAACGGAAAAAGGTTTAGGTTTTCACACCCTTACAAACAATGTTTTGTTCCTCTCTCCAACTGATGTAGGATCTCGCAATCCACCCCCTCCCCATCAAGGCCCAGCGTCCTTGTTGGCACACCGCCTGGTGTCTAGCTCTGATACCATTTGTAAAAGCCCTAGCCCACCGCTAGTAGATATTGTCCTATTTGGACTTTCCCTTTCGGGTTTTCCCTCAATGTTTTGGAAATGCATCTACTACAGAAAGGTTTAGGTTTTCACACCCTTATAAAGAATGCTTTGTTCCCCTCTCCAACCGATGTGGGATCTCACAATCCAATCTATGTGGGATCTCACATAAGTAATCATCATTCAAACAAAATGAATCTAGAAACTCTTCCATGCCACAAATGTTCCAAAAAAGAAAAATGAACAAAATTCAGAATTTTAGAGCTTACTTTTCGATCTCTAACCACACAAAGAGCATCATCTCTGACCCTGTCCGCAGACAAAAACAGAAAAGCACTATGTCACAAGTTTAGAAAAGAAAGAATGAAATATATGTAACGTATGGAGCAACCATTACCTCATTTCTTTACACCCATTTGCCTCGCCGATTGTTGATGGAGGAAAGACCTAGAAAGAGTAATAAAACCAATTTCAACTATGAAAAGGATATAGGGAAGGGGATGGGAGACACAACAAACTCATGGGGTTTGATAAAAGGTAAACAGGATCAATTAAAAGAAACTTGGGCACTCCAAAATGATATGAAATAACCGACCAATTGAAAAGGACAATAACTCCACAAAGCATAATTGAAGAGCCATGTTGGTTAAACTAATAGCATGTAATAACTATCCCAATAGTTAGAACAGAAACAAATACAGGCATCCAACGGTCACACAATCTCAAGTTTAAATGTTAACTCAGCTGTTAAAGTCATCAACAGAACAAATGGAAACTGATTGGCAAAACTCAAAATCAGAGTTAAATCTAGCAATTCATGTATCTCACCGAAGCCTGAACTTTCTTATCCCATCAAACAAACGCCTCAAAAGCTAAATCAAATTACTACCCAACTAACCTTTGGATCAGAGGAATTGGGGGCAACCTTAATCGAGCCCGAGATGGAGGACCCAGAAAAGGGAATAAGTTGCTGCTGCAAGTTGGGAGGTCGAGCCATGTGCATTGGATGGCTCATGGAGTCCAAATGAGGCGACCCAATCGGCCGATGCGGGAAAGAAACGACGGGGCGATGTGGGTAGCCGCCAGGGTTGGCCACTGTGACGGTCTGATCGACGGGAAGGGGTCGAATGGGGCGAGGAACGAACCCGCGACCGGAGGAGGCGACAGGGTAAAGAATTGCCTGAGACGCATCCTGCTGAAGCTTCGGTAATTGGGTGTTCGGAGTTCGAACGGGGATGTGCTGCGCCGTGTAGAGGGCTTGAGGAGGGTAGTGGAGATGGTGGGTTTGAGGAATTGAAGAAATGGGTCTCGATGGCGCTTGATTCGCTAGCGGACGAGCAATGGCTGCGGCGGCAGTGGTAGCTGCAGCTGGGGATAAAGTGAAAGAAATCGGAGCGACAGTGGTGGTAGTGGTGGCGGTGGCGGCGGCGGCGGCGGGCGTCGTATTGGTGGGGATGAGAGGGGAGTCGACGGGCATGGTGGCGGGGAATTTGGGTGTTTGTGGTTTGATATTTTGAATATCAAATTGCCAAATTGAATTTGTGTGAATTCGCCGGACCGGTGGTTTGAACTCGTGGGGGGTGTTTTAGGAGAATCAAATCAATTTTTAAATATTATTTTGATTTTCTAATTCATCCATTTTCATCTTGGAGTCATCCAATAGTATGTTTCGATCATCTTCCCCCTTACTTAGAAAAAGTGAGCCACTTGTTCGGTACAAGATACTATCCTTACCGCCGGAACAATTAGACATCCAACCCGTAATCGTAATACCCTAATTGCAAGAGCAGAGCTCTACCAACTGAGTTATATCCTCCCGAGCCAAATGGGACTCGCATGAAGGAGTTAGATGCTTATTCTATTCTTTTCCTTAGCGTAATTGGGTCATCCTAAACTTGAATCAAAGATCTCGCCCATAAAATAGATCATTACATCTACAATCCAACCAATTGGAAGAGAATTAATAGATTCCGTTTCGAGAGCGATTCATCCTTACCAAAAGCAGCATACAACTCTCCAAGTGTGCTGGTTACCGAATTTTAAGATTAGGTTAAATGTTGTTTCAAACTAATATTCCTACCAAAATATATATATTAGAATATAATATAAAAAATGTTTCAACTATTTAAATTATTATAAAAAAAAAAGTACTAAATTTGGACCGATTAAAAAATTATTCTTTTCCAAGAGAAAAAAATAAAATAGACTGTCCATTTTGTATGAACATGAATAAACAAAAGCAAAACCCCCTGAAAGCCCATTTTTCCTCTCGAGCAATTCATACCATAATTTCCAGAAATCCTTTTACTCTTCTTCTCTCCCCCGTGATTCTTCATCTCTCTTCTCCTTCAATCTTCCATCCCAGAGCCATGATTTTCGTCGATGGAATACCCTTCACCGTCGAATCATCCTCGTCAAATAAGGTACTTCCCTGCTTCAATCTTCACTGTTTTTCATTTCCCTCTCTCCCTAATTTTCACTTTAAGTTATGAACCCTCTAGCTTATGTTTAAGTTTCCTCTCGTTTTTCCATTTCTGTGTTTAATTTTTTATGAAATCGATTCAGAAATTGCCCCACTTTCTTGTTTAACGATGTGGGCATTTTCAATTCTATTAGCAGAGGAACATGAGCTTGGATGGATTTCGAGCTATTCAGTAATATAAATTTGTTGTTGACTGTTCTCTGATTGTATTTTCCACGATCAAGTGTGTGTACACTGTTTGACTTCCAGTGCTTAACTTTGTAATGATTCATCTGCTCATATTTGCTTGATCATTATCGTTTTTCTTGATCTTTGACCTAGTAAACGGTTTTTTTACTGATTAATTTTCTGAATATGAGTGGGTTTGAGAACATATTCAAGATCTATCTAGCATGTTAGCATCTGATGGGCAAATTTTTTCTTTTAAATTAGATCACAAGCTTTAGGCATCCGGCAGCCCATGCTTGGACAAAGTTGTATTTGTTTAACCATTCAGAAAGAACTGTGTTTCTGAGCAGGGAGCTGATGTGCTGTATGCTTTAATGGAGTGTCCTTTTCTTGTTGATGCCACAAAATCATTCAAGAGTATTCCAGAGATGAGGTTCACAGATTCTGAACAGTTTGGTGTGGAGAGATCAACAATTTGTAAATGGGTTTATGTGTTTCAGAAAGAATATGCCACAGTAGATCCTGCCTTGGTGGATGTATTTTTCTCCTCTCCCTCTCTTTGGTTAAACTGCTCTTTCATGAATTTGAATTATGACCTTTGTTACTTAAACTTACTGGATAATTGATATGAATAGCTGCGTAGGGACTTCAAGCACTGTGTTTTCAAAAGCTTCCTGTCGAACCGTCTTCTAGTAGTTGTAGCCAAACATCTAATGCTCCTGTGTCTCAACCACGACCTTACTTGAACAATATCAATGTTATAGGTTGTACAACTATGTCGTTGGGTTTTAAAAAGTTATAACGCTTTTGTGTCCCATGAGATGTCAATAATACCCCGAGGTTAGGTTTTCGAGATCACGAAAATCCTCCGAAAGATGCCAAAAGATTATGATATTTATCCTTAGGACTATAACAAAGAACCTAAAGCAAGTTATTCCTTTACACATCCATAAGTATTTTCAATTGCATTCTGAATTAAAGTTGGTGATCAGCTGGGTAAGAAGTATTAGATCCTGATGTTGAAGCTTTCTGTTCTTTTCTAACTTTGTGTATTTATACCCACAATGCATAACTAAAGTTCGTTGGCACTGATGAAGCAACAACTTGTGTGGGCGTAGCTTTTCGGAATCGAAGAAACGGAATGTAAGAATTATTTCTGAGAAGTTATATGTATTTTCTTCTGCTAATCTCGCCATTATGCTACGCTTGTTGCCAACTTATGCTTCCTAATCTCATTTCCTGGCCTTCAGGACATCGGTTGCTCATATAGATTTTCCAAACATCATAGAAAACGCCGTCTCGCAGATGTTATCCTTAGTTGTCGATCCCTCTTCTGATGCCGAGTTAGATGTAATGTCCATAATGTCAATCCTGTTTATCTAACAAACGAATTGATTTAAGTTAATGCTTGAGGACTGATTCAAATCTATTACATAATGTAGGTTCATTTAGTTGGAGGCTTTGAAGATGTTCTACTCAAAGTCTGGCCCAGAACCAATAACTTTGTGATTCATTTCCAAGGATGCCATCCACACAATCAGAATATTTGAATTGAATTGTATGCATTGGGGTTTGATGCAGGAAAGTAATGATATCACCGAGTTGGAAGATCGTAAAAAGACAGAGGGTTATTCATTTCCGCTGTGTAACAAAATTATCGAGCGTTTATGGACAAGACCGGAGACATTTCATCTTCAGACTCTTTGTGTTCTTCATCACAACACTCGGAGGGACTCTAAAGGGAATGCTTACCCCATCTTCAGTGGATTCTCGGTTAGTCTTTGATTCATCCAGTTTCATGTTCTGTTTATTTTCTTTCATCTTTTCGGGTTGAGCTATGATTTTCATCACAATTCACGAGCTGATTTACGAGCTATAAGATGATCAGCATTGTTTGAGTGCGTTCTGTAAAACAAATTAAACCTTTAGAATGCAAATTTAACTTAAATGTGCTACTTTTCCTTTTGGTAATTCAGGTGAAAACTTCCGATGGATCTGTGTTCCCTGCTAGCTTTGACAGTACTTCAAGATGTCCAGATGAAGTTATTCGGAGAATTCGACTATCTTCCTCGTACGAGGATCCAAGTTTGAAGGGCAGACTGCTGGAGACATACGAAACTCATACCGATCAGTTCAAAATCGAACCATGCTGCTGGTAATCTGTCAACCTGTAACTTGCAAATCCTCCCCATGATCATTTTTACCTTACTATTAACTCCGCTGGACAACGAATGATGTTCTTGTGATATAATAGGTCGCCATGGAAACGATACATGGCTCTGTCTCTGCAACAGCTTTCCGATGCCGAAATCCTTCAATCGTGTTCTACCTCCCCTTCTGCAGAAGCACCAGACTTTGTGGAAAATTCAAGAAGGTATATATAACATGTCGAATACCCTCAAAATAAGATGTATTTTACTCGTCTCTGCAATCATATGAATTTCAAAACGTTCTTCCAATCATTCGTATACCCGTTTCCCCCCATGAATGTTCATACGACTCGATCTATTAAAACCAAATGCTGCTCGTATTGAATATGTGGAAATGAATATGATCTCCCTCTCTAACAGGCAGTGGGCTTATTTAGTGGAACACCCAGATTGGAAAGAAAGCTTCCCAAAGAAGAAGCCAAGAATTTTTAGAAGGGCTGCTGATGGGAAATGGGAAAGGAGCTTTAACTGACTTCTTCTCTGCTGTTATCTTTATGTGAATCCTTTTAGTTCTGTTATTTTATATTAATGGCCAACATTGTTTAACATATTTCCATTTCAAACCGAAGGGAGTTCGATGATTTGAAAGGCTTGATAAAGCTTTGGCATGACGTACACATGAGCAGGTTAGCAAGGGAAGGAGGAGACGATAGATGTTTAGTGCTATGGTCCGATAGAGAACTCGGATGAGAACGTTGGAGGAACAAAACTCATTGTTTTGTTACGCTTCAATGACGTGTTGAGTCAGATGAGGGAAAAATAAGAGGCAAGGTCATTTTCTTATCCAAAAAGGAAAACCACTAGTTCCACTTTCAGCTTATAGATATAACAAGTAGAAGAAAAAGTATATGCTAAGCTCACTTTGGTTGGATTTAAAAGTCTTTATCTTAATCTTTTTAATGGTCAAAAACAAAATTCCTTTTCTTAGCTTTTAAATATTAAAAAAGGTAGAGATTAAACTTATAACTTAAACGATTTGTTTTATTTTTTCCCCTCATTCTAAACAAAGCTTAAAAATGTAAAAGAACATTGGCAACTTTCTCTCTCTATATATATATATATAAAGGTGTTGTTCATTTGATTTGTTCATAATAAGAACAAACGAAGGCGGATCCATTTCCAATTCCAAATTGTTCATCACTTTACTATGAAAGCTTCCATCATCTTCCGTGAAGATCAAAGAAACCCTATTTTCAGAGCCAAAATCCCTCTCAATTTCTTCGGTTTCCCCTTCCGTTCCGTCATTGAACTTGCTGAACCTGATAATCTCTCCTTCACCTTCAGCTCTTTCTTCAGATCCGGCCCTTCTTTCAACTTCTCTTACCGTCCCAATGATTCTCTCGCCCCTTTCACTCTCGCCCTCAAGGCCGGAATCGGACTCTTCGGCTCCTCCATTCACTCTCCTATGAATTTCACCGCCGAATTCAACCTTCCAGGTAATAAACCCCCTCTGTTCTTCCTTCACTTCAGGCCTCGACTCGGCGATTTCACTCTCCGCAGATCGGTCCAGTCGCACACAGCGACTTTCAATTTGCCTCTGGATGATGATCTTGCTGCTATGAGTAGCGGTAAATCCGTCCATGGCGGCGAATCTTCGGGAGAAGTTCATACTGACCTAGGTCTCGGAAATACGATATTCTCAGGCCAGAGAATCCATTGTTCGGGGATATATAATCGAGTCCATGATCTGCTCTCGACTGGGGAGATTAATGCGAGATCGACATTTAAGGTCAAGAACTCGGCGGCGGTGAAGTTCCAATGGTGCATGAGGTTTCCGATGAGCATGAAGAAGGAAGAGTTTACGGCCAAGGTTATGCTCTCCAAAATTCCATATCTAGCATTAAGAAAGATCAAAATCGAACTCGCGGCGGCCAGCGACAGCGAACGAGAAAGCAATGAGGCCGTCGGCGGCGGAGAGATTTCAGTTTTGAAGAAACATTTGGAGGATTTACGGACAGAAAGCCTGTGGATGAAGAAGTACATAGAGCAACTTCGGTCAGAGATCGGTGACCAGATGGCTGCACCGGCGAATCCGCCGGTTGAATCTCGGAAGAAAAGGTGAGTTTGAAAAAAGCGTCAACGAAGTCCACTTTTTTTGCGGACTCAAAACGGAAGTCGCGTGATCTGACCCAGGCCCGTGATTGTTAGCCCATTGGGCTTTCGGATGTTAATAATGAGATCCTGAGGGACCGTTGGGCAATAATTGAAGTTGGCAGGACTGCAGTTGCAACAAATTGCAATATCATGTATGCCCTTTTTGTTTCATTTTGTGTCCAATATTAAATTATTTTCATACTACTCTGATACCATGATTTTTTTTTTTTTTTTTTGAAAAGTTTTAATTGATTTTAAATTCAATTATAAATAGTTTTATAGAATATAAATATTTCCATGATTTTGAGTATATTTTAAATAAAATTAAGTGAAGATAACAATAACCCAATAATAAAAAATCTAAATTGATTCTTATGACTATTTAGGATCATAATTGACGGTAACAAGGTTTTTTCATCATCAAATGCACCTGGATGACGACACAACAACGAATAGCTACAGCCAAAATCACTCAAAAAAGGTAACCTTTAATTCTTTTGGAATAAAGAGAAATGATTGGTTGTGTTGGGTCACATGGAATTTAATATTTTAAGAGTTTTTTTTTTATATCTAATTGAATTGTTCCATGAAATTAGTCGAGATACATAGAACCTAATCCGAACATGAAAATGAACCTAACCCGAACTTGAAAATGAAAATGAGTTATGATTATATTAAAATATGGGTATTGGAGACAAAATATTGATTGGTTTATTTAAGATTACAGCTTTGTACTACAAATAACTTTGTACAAACTTTGTACTAGTTGTACCAGTTGTTACCATTATAAAAAAAAATTGAACAGAAAAGAATTCTTTTTGAGATGAAGCTACATGGCGACATTATGTCCTTATCATTACAAGAAAGTGGATCAAACAGCCTCATCTGTTCTTATATATACCATTTACATTTTATTGTATTCCTTCATATGATTATGATATGACTGACCAACTATTGATGAGTGATTGCAATGCGCTTTGTCAGCTCTCTTATTTGGGATCGCCATTGCTTGATTTCTATGTTTTTGAAGGATGTGAAACTTTCTCTGAAGCAGAGTCTTCATTTGTATCTTCCAACACTGAAGATGATCAACATCACCTTCCTTTCTCATCTTTTACTTTTGATTCATCAAAGCATCAAGGAGAAGCTCAAGAACAATCAAGCTGTTGCCAAGAGCTCAATGGTGACTGTTCCTGGTCATGGGAAGAGTTAATGGGGAATGAGAACAAAAAGGTTTGTTGCTACGTCCGTTCTGTTTTGGTTTGGTTCATTTGTTCTCTGTACTTCCATATATGTTGAATTTGATTCGTATATTTTGTGTTTAAACCTTCTGTTTTTTGGTTCTTGTTCTCTTTTTCGTTGTGTTTCAGTCAAAATCAAGGATTGGTTGGAAGAAGCGAATTAAATGGACTGAAGAACTTCACCAGAAATTCATGAATTGTGTGGATCAGCTTGGTGGCACTCAAAGTAAGTAACGTATTTGGTAAATGAGGATATCCCTATCTGAATTAGTAACTCTATTTGTTACAAAAGTGCAGAAGCCACACCAAAGCAACTCCTTCACTTGATGAAAACTGAAGGATTGACTCTCATCCATATAAAAAGCCACTTGCAGGTTTGTATGCAGAAACAAGCTAGCAGAATTTCACTCTAAATTTCTGATTCTTTGATTTAGTTTTTAACCATGGTTTTTCGTTTCAGAAATGCCGCATTTCTCAGCATATTCGAGATTTTTCAAAAGGTATATTTTATATATTACAGAACGTGTCAATCTAGATAGTTATCGTCATATACATTAAAAGGTATAATGACTAAAATAAAATGTTAAGACTGTCACGACTACCCAAACTAGAAATATAATTTAACTGAAACTCTCAACTAAACCAAACAAATATCGACGTGTTTTTCAACTCTCCATATCCCCTCGTGTACTAATACTAAAAGTCGATGTGTTTGTGAAGCAGGAAAACCTGAGAGAAAAACTGACAAAGAACTGATGCTGGCCAACCAAAACAGGTAGATTTGTGTACTAGGGTTGCATTTACATTAATCACAACAAGAAAATGTTACAAACTTTCCTTACACATCCAAGCAGAGGGAAGCAGCTGGTGGAATCTGCGAGACAACTACTTGCTACACACAGTAGTTTGAATGAACAATTGGAGGTCTGATAATCCCATTCCAAAATTTATTGATTTGAATGTTCCTTGGAAGTTATAATTTCATCAAATTTGACATCAAACATGAGTAAATAATAAAACTTCATGCTTTATTCAAAAGTAAGGTTTAAGATACTAATGATGCTTGCCTTTTGGGTACAGGTTCAGAAGAACTTGATATCAGCTATTGAAGAACAAATGAAGCAACTGAGAGGAGTTTTAGAACGAAGAGGGAAAGCTGTTGTATTTAGAAATGAGGAAGAGAGAAAATAAAATGGGGTATGGTTGAATCAGAAAAATGTGTTCTTTCTACTGTCATCTTTTGATGTCAATATCCCTTCAATCTTCAACAAAAGTAACTCACATTTAAACACACAAATAAAGGATTATAGTAACAGAAATTCACGAGACAAAATCACGCAGAGGTAGTATACAATATTGCTTTCAAGTCCGATGTATAGTAAAAATGGTAACTTATTATATCATATTAGACCCGAAACAAGAAACACATGCAGAAGTACCACCATTTAACATGATCTTATAAACCACAACCACAACCACAAATACACACACACATATATATATATATATATATTGGTTTTAAATGAAAGTATCCCTATCGGTATTACTTATCTTTCAAGCCGACCACGAATTTGAATCCTTCTCGAAAAGTATTGCCAACAATCAAGAAACTGCACTCAAAGATCTTGTTCAGCTCCCTATCATGGCTGGAACTAGAAACCAGCCCATCCAGCAGGTTGTGAAGATATGTCGGTGTTTTTCAGTTCACCACCAGTACGTTGTTGTGGACAATTCCTTTCACCAGTACGTTGTTGTGGACAATTCCTTTCACCAGTAAATCCAGATTTGTTGGAGCTTCCAGCAGACACGGCTGTGAAACTCTCAGCTCCGAAGCCCCAGCTTTCAAAACCGGTATTGTCTGAAGAAGCCTGCTTTCTCGGCAGGCTTCTAGTTCTCACAGATTTGACTTCCTTCTCGGTCGTAACAGACTGCTGGTTTGAGGATTCTTCTGCAAAGGCCTGCCATGGCTTTGCATCAGGGATAGGAGTACTCGAATCGGCCTTTTGCAGCTGAGAGGTGAAATTAACACAAATCATTTTACGTTACAAAATGATGGGAGCTTTCCTTGCAATGAAGAATATCAAATCCACGGGACGAAAAAGAAAGTGAGAGCATACCCGAGGCATGGCAGAAGATTGAACGTCCGGTGAGTTATGAGTTTTTATTTCAACTTTCTTTGGTGATGGACTCCTAGCAGCAAGTGCTTGCTTGAGCTCCTGTATCTCTTGCCTCTGAGAACGGCAGATTGCAGACAACTTTTCAAATTTGGATGTGATTTCAGCTTTCTCCACATTTGCTTGCTTCAGTTGCTCCTTCAACTTCTCCACCTCAGCCTCTAATGCTACTTCCTTTCCTGGTCTGTTGTTAGTGACATCAGAACTGAATTTGGAAGTATCAAACTCAGAAACAAAATTGTTAAAAGCTTTATCCTGGAAAGCTGCACTCTCGGTTTTTGATGCTTTTGATCCCTCAGAACCACGGTCTGTTTCATTCTGGAAAAACGATAATTTGATGTCACTGAATGAACCACTGTCTGTCACTGTCTTGTTTGACTTTTGGACTACATCCCCAGGACTAGCATTCTTAAGCGAAGAATGATTATTTGGATTAATCCTGTCATGTTTTGATGAGCGAGAAGTTGACTCTTCATCGAACCTAATTCTGTTGGTATCCTCGTTGACGGTGTCATTGGCATGTTGAGTAGACCAGAAAGCTCCCAGCGGTCCTCCACCTCCACCTCCCCCTCCCCCTGCTGCCTTAGGCATATGTGCTGCTGCTTGTGACGAACTTTTAACTGAAGGAACTGCGGGTGGACTTCTACGAGGCATAGGAGATGACTTGTTCACAGGGTTGGAAGTGCCTGCTAAGATATCATTCATATCACCAAACTTCAACACCAAACCATAATTTTTAAGCCCTTCACACATTTGTCCAACTAGAGATATAAACGACCTCTGTTTTCTCAACTAACTCGATAATGAATAACTAGTAAATGCTCCTGAAGAATAAGATTTAATTTGATGCCATCATGTATCCTACCTCCTATCTGAGACATTGATTAAAAAGTATCTTAAGGGAAAGAGATCTAATCAAACTAGTGAATGCTAAAGCTACCTTCACCCTCACCTTCCTGTCTGTCTGTAGAGGGCATGTCAGGTGGCTGATCAGGTAATGACTTCTGTGATTCAACTGGTAGCTGGTCATTAGCACGAAACCAGACCTGTCACAACACAAACAAACCCTAAGATTAGGAAGGAATTATGAAAATCCTGACACCTATTATTGTCATGGACATGAGCAATCTAAACTAACCTAAATTCATGGAGATGAATGGCCAATCAAGCAAAGCGCTTGCCTGCGTGATATCTGGTCTGTCATTTGGGGACGCTTGGAGCATATCTCTGATTAGGTTTGTAATCGATGAGCTATATTTAGGTAACTCTGGTATTCGATAGTTCCCATTTAAAATTTGAAGTTTTGAATCTCCATCAAAAGCACTTTTGAAGTAACATATGCGGAAGAGAAGACACCCAAGAGCCTGTCATGTAATAGAATTCAAATCTCAATTATAAAAGGAACATCAAACACCTAAACGTGTATAGAATGTATGAGATCAATCATCCTCAATATATGTCTTGAATTTTAATTTTTGGGCAAATTGTTGGAATAGTACACAATGTCGATCTTCCTAGCTTCAAGATCAATAGTTAACATGATAATTTGCCTGTAAGCTACCTCATATATGATAAATCAAATTTGTGTTCAACCAAGAAGAAGAGTGCTAAGAATCATAATAAGTGTATACATAAATTCTATATCACAATTGATGTTTTGATACAGAGGAAGACTTCACATACCCATATATCAACTTTCTCATTTATAAGCTCTCTCCGGTATAGATCCCACATCTGTTCCATAACAGTAAAAAGATCAAAATGACAATCATATTTACAACCAGAGATCACAACTGCAAGTGTTTTTTAGGATATGGATCCTTTAATACCTCAGGGGCTCTATAGGCTGGTGTAGTGTACTTCCTGATGTTATCTTCTTCCACTCCCATTTCCTCAGGCTTCTCGAAACGCTTGTGGTTTGTAGAAGTGCTTCCAAAATCACATAATTTCCAGAGGCCATCTGAGCCTAACAAAAGATTTTCAGCTTTCAAATCTCTGAAAATTGCAATGACAAGGGAAAATCAATAATTAGTAATGCAATAAAAGTACCGCTATTAATAAGAATCAAGATTTTAGTGTAGTCATTCGATTCGGTAGCAAAAAACATAGACAATACAATCATTATGTAAACCATACACCATTGACAGATGTTTCCAAACATGGTTGGATTAGATCAACCAAAACCATATATAACAAAAAATAGAGCGTCGACATGACTTCAAAGCTATTGAGTAGAGATCTTTTTACCCTGAATTACAAAGCTTCAAACTAACAACCAAACTACTAGCTGAGAAAAATCGCATCGGTTCATTAACTAGTTATGGAATATGACAGAATCAAGATTTTGTATATTATTATAACTTATAAGATCATCACATTGCTGGAATATAGATAACTAGCTACCGTGTTTTACCTGTGAGCAATTGGCGGGGAATGACAATGAATTGCAAATACTGCATTACAAACATCTCTGAAAATTAAGAGAACTTGATTTTCATCAAAGTATCCAGCTCCTCTACTCTCCAGGACACTAACCAAAGACTTCTCACAAAATTCCATCACAAGTAGAGCTTCCTTTGTGCGTCCCATATCTATGATAGTGTGGGCATAAAGTGTAACAACATTGGGGTGGCCCCTAAGTGATTTCATAACTGAAACCTCCTTCAACACCAATTCAAGAGATTCCTCATCATTGCATATAATGTGCTTCAAAGCATACTGATTCGAAATGTGTACAGCATCCTTGGCTAAGTACACACAAGAGAATCCTCCTTCAGCAATGACGTTTCTTACTTGAATCTTAAGATTTCCAACATCGATCGAGCGACCCTCGAGACCAGATGGTTCTTTGTGCAAGAAAGGCTTGAACCTCCACATGGTTTATAGATGTATAACGAAACTGAAACGGAATACATACAAATGAAAACATTATTAATATTACAATACACAAAAAGTCCCCTTCTTTTGGCAGATTTAAAAGCAAAAAATTGGAGCTGACAGGAACAACAAAAAATCATTCTCAATCGTTTCCTTGATCAGGCTGTAAACTTAAACCCTAAAACCTCAATCCCAATCAGTTCCAGAAAAATAGCATTCACATTCGCTCATAAATAGCAGATCCAATACTAGTCAACCAATTGCAATGGCATTGCTTATTGGATTTTAAGGTACAAAGCAAAAAAGTACATAAAAGTTGAAAATCCAATCAACTGTATACCCAGGAGACAATCAACGCATCTAAAGATCACTAGGCAATGTCCAATCCAAACAACGCCCTGGGATCTAGGAGTACAGCAGGGCACCCAATAACCATAGCGCCAGAATGAAGAACTAAACCCTAACTCCGATCTCAAACATCACTAAAATGGGAAAAGAACAACAATCCAATTCGATTCCGTAGAAAAACAGAATTACAAGCAAAGATAACAATCTGTAATCACCAGAAATTAGAAGCAAAACAACACGTGGAGATTTGGAAACTTACCCTACCTTGATGAAGAGGCGAGTTATGGAAGAGCAAGGAAGGGGTCAGAATCCGATGGAATTTAAGACGGAGGAGATGGGTGGCGATTGAGATCTGGGAGTTTGCTTGTGGATCCAGAGAAACGAAGAGAGATGAAATCTAAAGCTATATCTCACCTCCTGACGCAGACAGAGGGAAAAGAGGGTGCAAAACGAAAGCCCTCTCTTAAGATTGTTAAATGTTTTTATATATATATAAATACATTATCCTACATTATCAAAAATATATTATTTTAACCCATTAAAAATTTTAATTCGATAGTTAATCTTTTACTCCACATAAGTTTTTTTGCTTCATATGCTGACTCGGAGACCGGGACCTTGGCTTAGCAACGAACGAGCTGAAAGAGCTTTCTCCCCCAATAGTAGTCGAGGGCAGAAAACTCACCTAAGTTTATTTATGATTGTTAAGTGCGGAAACGTTCATTTAAAATATTTAAAAAATGATGTCATAAACTTAAAATTTTGTAATAAAAATTTAAATAAAATAAAGAAGAGAATAAAATCATGCTTTGGTCTAATCTAATACCTAGAAAATAGACAAAATGCAATACCCTAACACTGGTTCTACCGCCTTCATCAAGATGCAGTCATCATCCATACAAAATGTAAGAATAACACGTGACTTTAGAATTTTAAGAAATACTCAACTTTATTCACTAGTTTTTTCGAGCAATTATTTTTATCTTTTATAAACATTTTAAAATTACGTTTGAAATTACATAGACGAGTAATACAACTATAAATAACTAAAGAAAATATGGGTGCATGAATGAACTAAGAACACATCTGATTGAAAGCAATCCTAAAAATAGGATGACTAAGCAAAACGTAAAAGAATTGAAAGTCCTTGTCCATACCAATAAGGTGCACCTTTCTTTTTTGTGGCTCAATCATAAGAATTTTATGGTTAGGTATGTTTTACTAGTCTTAGGAAGCGAGAAGTAAGTAACCTAATCATGACGCAAGATGCATACGAGTGAAGACAAAACATAAGGACCTGATCGTGACCAGGGATGTAAGTGAATGTCTAGGCCAAGCCCATCAATGAATGACCTATCCCCCTCGAGACCAAGATGAAGATCCTGGGCCAAGTTGCCAACGGCCCATAATTGACATTTACAATTTGCACTCTTTTTCTTATTTTAATAATAATTACTACATAATATGCCTTTAAAAATAATTACAACACAATTTAAGTTACAAAAATTCGATTATGCATATATTTTAAATAAAAACTAAATTATTATATTTACTATATTTGTCTATTTATCTTATCTTGTTAATCAAGCATATACACGCTTAATAATTAATGTCACACTTAGAATATGCCAATTAAATACTTCCATAATAATACTATTATTATTATTATTAGTATTATTATTATTCAATTATAATCGAAACTTATTTTAATCTTAAATTTTAAAGTATTTCATTTTAGTCATTATCGTCCATTGGCTCTTAATGATTTGATAAAAAGATAACGTGTAACTACTCATGTTCTAGATTCCGACCAAGACTCAGACAAGGATTTGAAATTTAGATTCACTTCGTTGGCTTCAGCTATTCCTTGCGGCATGATCATGTTACCTACTAGTCACTTTTAAAAGTGAAATATATCCGTGTAGACTAATAGTACATTGTCTTTCTCCCTGAAAAACAAAGAGTAGAGTTAGAAGGACTTGAGTGTAACTCTACAGTCGAGCTGCTTCGTTCCTCTCCCTATCGGTCATGAAACAACTTTCCTATCAAACCTCTTTGTTTTTGTATCAATCTCTAACCGTGCGACACTTCTCTTCTTCTTTTTCTTATTTCCATATAGGTTGTAGATCGACTCATGCGTTCTCATCTAAGAAAGATGTACAATGCTCGCAGAGATTGGGGAATTGATCAAGTAAACTCCCTCGGGACCGGTTTAGATTTCGGATTTAATATGAATTGAGTCTCCTATATAGATTCTCACAAATGAACTACTCTACATTCAACTATGCCATGGTAACCAAGCGAACAAACTTGGTTGACGAACATAGCTACTGAGTAGAGGAAAGACAAATGAGAAACCAACAAAAACAAAAAGAAAATTCAGTCCTTTTTTTTTTTCTTTCTTTCTTTTGCAATTTACCTTTTTCTTAAAAAATGAAAAAGAAAGTCAGAGATTGAGGGTGACATGAGCAGAATTAATGCACATGGCAAAGGGGACAATGCTCACATGATACAAACATGGTTCCTCCTCTCCTTTGCTTCCCCAACTCGTACCATTTCTGTTTGTTTCTCGGGAAAATTCACCCTCTCTCCTTTTCATCGTTCTTTGACCTACAATTACTCTATTTGTTTCATTTGAGCTAAATTACTAAATACCCTATTCAAAAATAGCGGAAGGATATGACTTTAAACTATCAGGGAAAATAGGGCATTTTCTTCAATGCTACCGTCTCTTTCATTCTAATCATTCTCTCTTTCAAAGACTTGATCATCGGAAGGGCATGTTGTTTGTGAATTTACTTGTCTCGCCCTTAATGTTCGAGTGAAATAATAACGAAAATGTATAGAAAAGCGGGTTTGATGGTAATTTCCCACCGAAGTATGTGCCCTTCATGTAACCAAAAGTGGCCAACCAAATTGACCCACATAGCATGTTCTTTTCTTTGGTATCACAGAAAATAGTCGAATACAGTTTGTGCCTTATTATGATTTGGTATTAATTGAGCAACCTTCAAACTATGCATGAAACCAGCCATTATTAATTATTTTGCCTACCATTTTGGATTCAAGTAGGGCTTCAATCAAATGCATCCAAATTATAACTATTTTTATCCAATAAAAAAAATATATATTATATTATAATTATCCAATATAAAATTTTCTAAAAATATAGGTGATATACATTTTTT
Source organism: Cucurbita maxima (assembly GCF_002738345.1). NCBI lineage: Eukaryota > Viridiplantae > Streptophyta > Magnoliopsida > Cucurbitales > Cucurbitaceae > Cucurbita > Cucurbita maxima. The sequence goes on along the minus strand of NW_019272023.1, from coordinate 5,407,333 downwards.
TTTTTTATTATCTCAGATATTTTTATTAATTTAGTAATTTATTTTTGTTGTGTGTTGGTTAAAAAGGATTTGGTTGTTTTTATTTATTGGTTTAAATTATCTGAATAAAATTTAAAATACAAAAGGCAACACTAACTTTTAAAAATATGAATAACATCGCTCCATAATAGTTGCACGAGGGGCTAAAACAATCATGTTATATTAAACAAAATTTGTCCGACTAAAAAAAAATTATATTAGCATAGAATCACATTACACTTTAGGAATGAATACTAAAGCGAAATAATTGTTGATGTGAGATTTTGGCTAAAGGTTCACATCAGCTCGTGACTAATTGAAAGGCTGGTCTAACCAATAAGGACAAAAACCCATATAAAAATGAAGTGAGGTGCAATACACTCCAATATTTAAGACAATGTTTAGAATGTATCAGTGCCTAGCTGAGCTAGAACAGTATTTTATGTCTCTTAAGTGAGATGAGCGATTTCCTTCTATTTATTCTATTCTTCATTGTCCCACTATCGGGATTGTACACAGTCACGAAAAGTAAGAAAAGAAGGAGCATGCACCTTGGTTAAGTCAGTACCCAACTCAGTAGGTTAAACTCATTGTGTGTATTTGATGTCTCCTCCGCTCGATTTTTGAGCCTCACCAGAGAGCTTATTGTCTATTTGGTTCACGCAGCTCTTCAAAGGTCTATAGATCTCGTTCATAGATCCCAACTTCATTTCTAATCGTGTTTTTCTCGAAATTCAAATCCCAAATTTGGTGTAATTTTAGATACAGATGAAAAAAAAAAAAAAAAAAAAAAAAAAAAAAAAAAAAAAAAAAAAAAAAAAAAAAAAAAAAAAAAAAAAAAAAAA